>NC_073247.2:135617121-135920151 GCF_029281585.2 Gorilla gorilla gorilla
GTTCTCAGTTCTTTACCAACACTAAGTATTATCAACATTTTAAATCTCTGGCAATCTGGTAGGAGAGTTTGTATTTAATTTGCATTTATTTTATTTGATTATTTTTTTGAGACAGAGTCTCGCTCTTTCGCCCGGCTGGAGTGCAGTGACACGATTTAAGCTCAGTGCAACCTCTGCTTCCTGGGTTCAAGAGATTCTCGTGCCTCAGCCTCCTGAGTAGCTGGGGCTACAGGTGAGCTACCATGCTCAGCTAATTTTTGTATTTTTAGTAGAGACGGGGTTTCACCATATTGGCCAGGATGGTCTCGAGTGATCTGCCCGCCTCGGCCTCCCAAAGTGCTGGGACTACAGGCGTGAGCCACTGCGCCCGGCCTTAACTTGCATTTCTTAGTGGCAAATGAAGTTGAGCACTATTTTATGTATGTATTAGCCATCTGTATTTCTTATTTCTTTTTTTTCTTTTTTTTTTTTTTTGAGACGGATTCTCGCTCTGTCGCCCAGGCTGGAGTGCAGTGACACTATCTTGGCTTACTGCAACCTCCGCCTTCCGGGTTCAAGCGATTCTTCTGCCTCAGCCTCCTAAGTAGGTGGGACTACAGGTGTGTGCCACCATGACCATCTAATTTTTTGTATTTTTAGTAGAGACGGAGTTTCCTTGTGTTAGCCAGGATGGTCTCGATCTCCTGACCTTGTGATCCGCCTGCCTCGGCCTCCCAAAGTACTGGGATTACAGGCGTGAGCCACCGCACCCGGCCTAGCCATCTGTATTTCTTCTCCCACAAGTAGACTATATTCTTTGTCCACTTTACTGGAGTTTTAAATTTTACCATATTGATTTTGACAGTTCTCCGTATCTTGAAGAAATTAGCTTTTTTCATCCATATAGCAAACATTTTCTCACAGTTTCTAGTTTATCTTTTGACTTTGTTTCTGGTGTCTTGGTATACATAATTTTTTAATTTCTGTGGACTTAAATTTATTTATCTACTTTTAGGTTTCTGGGTTTTATGTTTAGAATGGTGTTTAAAAATATAAAAATGGGCTGGCGCGGTGGCTCACGCCTATAATCCAGCCCTTTGGGAGGCCAGGCGGGTGGATCACGTGTGGTCGGGAGTTGAAGACCAGCCTGACCAACATGGAGAAACTCCATCTCTACTAAAAATACAAAAATTAGCTGGGCGTGGTGGCGTGTGCCTGTGATCCCAGCTTACTCAGGAGGCTGAGGCAGAAGAATTGCTTGAACCCTGGAGGTGGAGGTTGCAGTGAGCTGAGATCGCACCACTGCACTCCAGCTTGGGCGACAGAGCGAGAGTTTGTCTCAAAAAAAAAAAAAGAAAAGAAAAGAAAAGAAAATATAAAATATATATATATGCTGTCCAGAGGAGAAGACTATCTGGAAAACCTAATTTATAATCAGAAGTCTGTTCCATTTGCATGGAGTTAAAGCAAAGAGATCTGTGGGATGTTTTAGTCCGTCTATGGTAAACCTGGAGGATTATCTTTGTTATACTGTGGCATATGAATTTCTTGTGACCAGAACATTTCTGCATCAAATAGTGTCTTGCCTTTTATATAGTATCAGAGGTTTGTAAGTTTTAACTATTCAACTCTCCTTTTTCACTATTTCTTATTAGGCACCCGAAGCTTCTGCCTTTACAATATTATCTCATAAAGGACATGTTACAAACAAGATTAAAATTATTTTCCATCAGTTATTTCATTTTTCATTATTTCATATTTCGTTTGATGGCATTTTCTCCCTTTGTCCTCACATTCAAAGGGTGAATTGTTTAGATTTTTCAGTACCCCATGAAATAAACTCCACTTCTTATGATAGGACTGGGGCACCTAGCATTCTGTACATATTGAAGTCTTGATAAGTATTTTTTTGAAAGAGCTCTAACAAAAAAAATGGTTACTGTAAAATATTCTTAAATATTAGTAAAAATTTGCTACAACATTTATTTCCGATGTTATACCAGTTTGTTATTAATCTTCAGTGGCATTTTTCACAAAATCAGAGCTAATTTGCTAAACAGAAGAACTTTTCATTTTGTTCTAAGCATAAAATTGTTTAAAATCTCAGTTCCTACATAATTAACTGAGAATACAAATTTATAAAATAGATAAAAAACTATTTGTACCATGTACCATAAATGTGATGTTTGGAGCAGAAAATCAGTAGTTTTCAGCTAATACTAAGACAGGAAATCATTTAATATCAATTGAGATTAAATTGGCACAATTGAACTAAATTAATGTAAAAATGACTTGGTACACGGCCCAATTTTTCTATTACTTCAAGTGGAATTTTGCATTAACTTATATAACTCTGTAAATTTTCCACTACTCTCTATTTAATGTTCTAGCTGCATCATTCTGTAACTTGAATCTATTAAAAACTGTATAGCATTCTACCAAAGATGGTCTATAAAAGAAATGGAAATTTATTTTGAATAGTATTCCACTCTCCAGAGCTTTAGAGGTAAGTAAAAATGTCTCAGATTTTACTTCTTGTTATTGATATTTAGATGTTTCTGTTTAACTTTTATTGTCCAGTTGATTAAATATACTATAACTCTTTGTAAAGTTGCAGAAAAAACAATAAGCACAGAGGATGGGAGAGAAACTAACAAGAGATATGGAAGGAATATAATTTAAGGACGGAAAATAATCGTTATATTACATTAGGAATGTTTCAGAAGTGATATCGGGGTGAAAGCTTCATGATTTACACGGGGCTCACCCTATTTCTCAGTTGGAAAATTTGTTTTGTTATTAATACGTTTTATTTCTTTTCTTCTAACTGCAATGTAATATTTAAGAAATATTTTAACCAAAATTTCAAAAATGGAACAGAAACGAAGACTTCTTAAGCAAACACTATTTTATGAATCTACGAACTTCTATAACAGCAATGGAGACACTGCAATAGGTCACTTCTTCCTGTCCAAGGAAAAAGCGGCGCTTTGGAGGGGATAGGCCCTCCTCGAGTTTTTCTCCCCTGAGTAAAAGAGCTCTTGGCGGTCAAAGGTCCAATACACTGGATTCGAAACAAACAAAAAAAAAGGGTGACAAAGATTTTAGTTAACAGGGGTCGGAGGAGCAGAAAGGGTCTTTTCGCACTTCAAACATCTTGGGGGAGGGTTGGGAAGGCAGGATGCGAAGTAACCTAAATTCCCAACCATTTCGCGTGGTTGCACCCGCCCAGGAAGGCAGTGGATGCGCGGGGGAGGCGGGGTAGGTCCCCCTCCACTCCTTTTGCCCAAATTTCGATTTCCCTCCACTTCGCTCGGTCCTATCTCTTCCCCCGCCCCGAGAGTGGCGAACAAATTGGTCGAGCGCCCGGCCTAGCCTAGTAGTCCAGTTCTTTAGGACTCCTAGAACCTGGAGATATAGACCACGTTTTCTCGGAGACGGGACCAGTGGGCTGTAAAGCAAAACAATTTTTCTTTCTTTTCCAGGGCTAGGTCTTCCTGGTAGAGAATCAGCTCGCTCTCTCTCCACACCCGAAGCAAAAAGCAAAACAAAACCAACCCTTATTCCGCCCCCGATCTAGCCCAAGTAGCTCCATTAAACCATTTAGGATCAGGTGCCAGAGTTAAGCGACTTGGGTTCTTTTGGTGGGAAGGGGTAGGGACAAGGGGGCATCGAAGGTACGGGAACTAGGGCCACAGGCCCCTCACAGGGGTGTGTCAGAAGAGGGGACTTCGAAGGGTGATGCCCGACTGGGCTGCCACCTTAGTGCCTCGCGAGGGGCGGAGGGGCCCGGGGAACGAGTCCCGGAGCGAACCCAGCCAGCCTCTGGATTCCCACGGCCCGGGGCTCCGCCGGACATTCCTACCGCCCTCCCCTCGACACCCCTCTAAAGACAGAAGAACCGCGGCTCGATCGGGTCCGCGGCGGAAGCGCGGCCAAACGAATGAGTAAGTCAGGCGCGGGCACGGCACCTTGTTTACCCCACTCGGCGGCGCGCCCCTGCGGGCGCCTGGTTTGCGGGCGGCGTCGGAGACGCTGAACCCGGGAGTCAGTCGGCCACGATTGGTCGGTGACTGGGAGGAGGACGCTGGGTGGGAGGGCTGGGAGCCAGGCGTTGCAGTGGCAACTCTCTGCCGCTAGATGCCGCTCCCTCCCAACGGGAGCCGGGCGCGGGTTCGTGGCCGACAGATGGCGCCTGCGCGTTCCATTCGCCTCCAAGTCGCCGAAGAGCGAACACCCCAAACAATCCCGAAGCGCCACCAAAAAAAAAAAAAAAAAAAAAAAAAAAAAAAAAAAAAAAAAAAAAGAAAAAAAACCCCGCCGGATCCGACCGCCACTTTCAAAACCCCCCACCGCTCTAGAACCGCGGGAGCTTCCGTCCCTGAGTAGAATTCGAGGGTGTAAAGAAGAGGAAGGGGAAAAATATCTTGTACCAGCCCAGGGGTGAAGAAGCCCCCGGCCTGAGAAAGAAGGAGGAGTGGGGGAGGCGAACAGTCTCGTTGCTGCCTCTGTGTACGCTGAGGGGGGAGGTAAGTTATAAAATGGCGGAGGCGAAGCTTCTAGAAGTTTGGAGGGGCACCCGGAGGGCGCTTGGCCCACCGTGAGGTGTGTATGGTTGAAACAGGGCGAGAGAGAGGAGTTGGGAGGGAAAGAGGTTGGGCACTCTGTTGCCACTGAATTTCCCCTCTGCTTTCTTCGCCCCCATGGGGGGCAGCCATGGAACGGGGGGCAGAGTCCAGGCGGGAGGATCTTTCTCGCCCCCGCGGCGCCCCCCGCCCTCCTTTCTCCCTTCTCCCCCCAAGTCGCTACCCCAACACTTCCAAGGAACTTCCAGCCCCCCTTCCTCCCTACCTCCTACTCCTAGAGTGGCTTTCTACCGCAGGGCTCTTCTTTTCGACTACCCTCGCTGAAGATTTTCTCTTCCTTCCCTCGCCCAACTCTCCCTCGGGGCCTCTACGGAGCCCCCCCCCCCATGGGTGGCCCAAAATGGAGAACGCGGAGCAGCGCAAGATGGAGGCTCCGCTTCTCTGTATAGCAGTAGATTTAGGTTCCTTTTCTCCGGCAGGCTCCTAAGCCTAGGAGAGCCCGAACTGGAGGTGGGGTGGGGTGCGAGCCGTAGTCGGGGGAGGAAAGCCGGGAGGCTGTGGTTGGGGTGGGGGAGAGCGCGGTGTCGCGGTGAGGGGAAGGCAGAGAGCAAAATGGTGGTGCTGGGAACCTAGGGGGGAGGGGAGAAAGGAGGCTCAGTTGTGTATATTTGGGCCTCGGACCGAGGGAGGCGAGGGAAAATCTACTCTGATCACACCCCTCCCTCGTGCCCCCTCCCTTCTCCCTTCCCCTCCTTCCTTCCCTCCCTCCCCCCTCCCTCCCTCTCTTCCTCCCTTCCTAGAGAGGGAACAACATTCATGTGACGGGCCCCTCTGCTTCTCCCCCGCCCCATCATCTCCAGCGCGTGGTGGGGGAACTGCTGGGGAAGGCGATTGGCATCGATCTCTCCATCCCTTCCGAGGCCCGACTTCGGTCAGTTTTCTTCGGGCAACAATTTTCTAAATTGGCTGGGGTCTGGCGGTGTTGGCCCCCGCGCGCAGACCTTGCCCCGAAGGGGGCCCTGCCTGCCTGGCATGGGCGGAGGGGGGAAGGGCGGGAGTGGAAGGCTGTTTGTTGGGGGGTTTTGGCGCCACTTTTGTTTTAGTTTTAGTGCTGCTTTTCATTCCCACCCCCACCCGCACTGTCTTTCTCAAGGCACGAACTGAGCTGATCCTTGCCCCAGGTAGGCAGCCTGTGCGTTTTCACTCCACACTTTTATTCTTGCTCGGGGTCGACTTTCTTTTTTCTTCTACCCTGGATCCGGAGATCTGCGGACGGCGATTTTGGGACGAAAAGGGTCGGATGGGCCGTGGGAGAGAGAAGGTGTGGGAAACAGCATCAAGTAGTTCCGCAAAACTTTGAGCCCCGTTCCCATTTTCTTTTGGCCTAGAATTGTGAACGTATTGTTGATTTCGGCCTTTTTTTCCCCCCGTCGCGAGAATGTCTTGTTTTGCCTTTAGTTTTTTTATAAACCGCTGTACTTTCGACATTTAGTTTCCGCTCCCCCTTGGTGCATATGTCATTTTATTTTTAATCCTTAACTGTAATGGGTTATCGTGTGATTTTCGTGCTTCAGTGCTCGGCTTTAATTTTTAATATTGTATTAGTAGTTTCATCCGGTTTGTGAGACTTTCTCTTCCGTGGCCTAGAATGTTTTTTATGTTGTTGCCTACCACCCCTCTTCCCTCTCCCTCCTTCTTTCTCTTGGATGTAGTTTTTAAATTGAGGGCCATGGTGTTGGATTAAATGGTAATTTACAGTTTACATGATATATCTATTGGAAACTTTTGATGTGTAAGGTTAGATTTAAAGTAAACGAGGCGCTTGTGTTGGTTTGCAATGGTTCCTTAAAATGCGCGGGCCACCCCCTTCTCCCACCGTAAAGCCCCATCTTCCCTTCACACTGGAGTGTAAATTCCATACCCCTTTTCTCCCACGGACCGCCGTATTTCACAGCAGCCACACCCTGTATTTGTCTCTGTGGATTGGACTCATTATCAGCTTAATTTAGTGACTCTTAAACCACCATGATGGGACTTGCTTAAGCACGAAGCTTCTTTTCCTGTTTAGTCCTAGTGGTTAGTGTCGAAAGAGGAATAATCGAGGTTTCTTGATGAAACCTAGTGCGGTCCAACCTCTGCCTTTTTTCTGTTGTCTTTTTTCCTACTCCGGGCTGTTGGCGGTGTCAGCACCGCTGCTGGGGGCGGGGGTGGAGGGGAGAAAGAGTCGGGTTACCGAAGTGCGTCATTCCTGGCTCTAGCAGGGCCTGCTCGGGAGCTGCTGGTGTTTGTTACTGTCCTCGCAGCACTTTTCTGCCAACCTTCTCTCTCTGCGTATTGGTTAGGAGCAAAAGCAGGAGGCGGTCTCCTAATTCTGTCTGTAGCCTAGCGCGTTGCGTTTAAGGGTATATCTGAACTTATTTTGTTAAAAAAAAAAGGCTCTGGGAAGTGGATGCATTTGTTTAATGACATATAATTCAGGTAGTTTAGGCTTGCTCTCATATACTTTCCGATGAACAGTGGGGTTAATTTTCAACATTTTCAACCACTTAACGTTAAAATGCCTGGTTTTCTTTCTACATTGATATCAATCTATAATTAGGGATCAGAAGGACCAGTTTAAGGTATATAAGTGTTCAGCAGTTTTTCAAGTGGTTGAATTGCAGTTTTATGACACATTATGTTAAATAGTCGATTTTTTTTTCATTTTGAACTAAGGTGCCACGTTAAGTAAGTTAATTGCAGATGTTTAAGTTCGTTTTCATCACATTTCCCTATTTGTCTTTTTAGGTATAGTTTTAAATATGCCCTTTGGGTTTTATGGACTTCATTAAAATTCTTAAAGATGGTTATATCTTTGTGTTTAACTGAATTCTTAAATTTATCACCTACCAAAGAATTGTGTAAGGCGGCTGTATAGTTACATTGTTGGATTTTGACTTCTTAACATGCTAGTTTTTGATACTTTTGCTATCTTTGGGTAGAAGTGTACTTAGAGAACATAGTATCTTCCTCTTAATTCTTTTTGAAGATAATAATGAGAGGAGGGAGTGGTTAGGAGGTAGGTGTGAAGCAAAAGTGGCCTTGAGTTGATTATTGTAGCTGGATGAATACAGAAGCGCTCATTGTTACTATTATTCTCTCTACTTTTGTGCGTGCTGTTAAAAATTTCCATAGTTTAAGATAAACTTTTTTGCAGAAGAATTTCCAGATCGTCTTACAGTCTTGGGGGTAATGACTTAAGTTTATATTTACATGTCAAAATTACTTGCATAGGAAATTTAGCCTTGTGTAAGTGATTACACAATGCTTGGCAAAACTTTCAAAAAAAAAACGTTTAAACGGGAACTAGTATAAAACAGGCAACATAAATACTTATAAATTGGTTGAACTTTAAATGTTTATAACTTAGCCTGAATGTGCTCTACTTTTAGTTTCCTTTTTAATTCTTTGAAAACAGGAAAATTCCATTTGCAATTTTTGTAAATTCTGCTTAGTGTCTATTTCATCAAGTTGGAGTTACAGTGAGTCAGTATGAAAGGGATTTACTATTAATAGGAGGGGCTTTGGCAGTTGCAGTAAGTGACAGTGGAAGGGATTGAGGTACCATAGGGAGCATTCCTGGTAGAAGGATCTAGGTAGCTGAATTCAGTTTCAGAATTTGGTGTTTAATGACTAGGTAGAGAAGTGGGTTGGAAAAGAAATGTACTTATTAGCTATTCCTTCCAACTGTGAAGTAACTATAGTATTCTAAGGTGTATCAGAGACTGGCAGAGAGGGTGGAGTGGGTTTTTTTTTTTTTAACTGATAAGAAAATGAGTGTTTACATTTAAAATGGTTTAAATCACCTCATGCCCCAAGGATCTGGTGCTGTAACTAGTTAGAAGTTGATATGTAAAATATTTCAATATTGTCTGTTAACATTCTGACCATTACCCATAAACAGTAAAAATGTGTTGCAATGACAATCCTTGGTCTCCCTTAATTAGTGCAGTTGTGAACTGCTCCTAAATTCTGTTAAGGTAAGTGCCTTTTTTTTTTTTTGGCAGTTTTATACTGTTCAGTGTCAGGTTTATTTTTTTCCCCCAGGAGATACATTTTAAAAATACATGTCACAGTTCCGAAAGGAATCCAAAACAATGGATATTTAATTTATAGCAAAATTTCACCCCAATCTGGGAACAGACATTTTGTAACTGTTATCATTAGTCTGTTTGTATATTTCATATTCAGGATTTTAGCTTTAGAAGGATGTTAAAGGAAAATAGGTGACATTTCAAATTTTTATTCATATACAAATATTCTTAGTAGATGGTAAGGATTGTGGCATCAGATTTATTTTATTGTGGTGAGGCAATAGCTAAACTACTACACCAACACATGATGAGTTTGGTAACTTTCAAGTATATTTAGTTAGGATTTTTTAAAGCCCAAATGCTCAAATAAGATTTTCATGAAATCAAATTCTACATTTCTTTTTCAACTTTATTGACTTCTGCGGTCACCTGAGGACTTATGAATTAAAGTGAATGGGATGGGCTTGGGGGACAGGCTAAGGCTCAGATCTATTCCTTTGGGAATTTAGGGTTAGATGTGAAAATATGCAGTTTAGTAATGCTTAATATTGTGCATGTTTAACTGATACCACCCACAGTCATATGTGGGAAGGTAGTAAACAGAGAATAGCATAATCTTTCTGCTTCGGGTTCTTTATAATAGATGGCAGACTTCAGTTTTTGATGCTGCAAGTTGACTTTTGAACTTAAACCAAAATCGGCGGGGCACAGTGGCTCACACCTGTAATACCAACACTTTGGGAGGCTGAGAGGCTGAAGTGGGAGGATCACTTGAGCCCAAGGAGTTCAAGACCAGCCTGGGCAACATAGGGAGACCCCATGTTTATAGATAATTTAAAAATTAGGTGTGGTGGTGCACACCTGTGGTCCCAGCTATTTGGGAGGCTGAGGCAGGAGGATCGCCTGAGCCCGGTACATAGAGGCTGCAGTAAGCCACGATTGCGCCACTGCACCCAGCCTGGGCAACAGAGCCAGACCCTGTCTCAAAAAAAATTAAAAATAAACTGAAATGTACAGTTTACTATATAATGGAGTACCGTTTTGGGAGTTGGGGAGAATAGCGAGGGAGAGGGATAGTTTCAGGTATGGGCATCAGTATATACTGAAGTGTGATTGTTGGAGAGTAAGGAAGGAACTTTAAAGACATAAGCTATTTTAAAAGTTTTTGGCTGGGCGCCATGGCTCACGCCTGTAATCCTAGCACTTTGGAAGGCTGAGGCGGGCGGATCATGAGGTCAGGAGTTCAAGACCAGCCTGGCCAACATGGTGAAACCCCCATCTCTACTAAAAATACTAAAATTAGCTGGACGTGGTGGTGCGCGTCTGTAGTCCCAGCTACTTGGGAGGCTGAGGCAGGAGAATCGCTTGAACCTGGGAGGCAGAGGTTGCAGTGAGCCGAGATCGCGCCACTGCACTGTAGCCTGGGCGACAGAGCGAGACTCCGTCTAAAAAAAAAAAAAAAAGTTCTTAACATTTTTCTGCATTGGCTACATGTTCAGGACTTTAGTTCGTGGTTCAGTACTGTCCCTGTGTAATAATTCTTTATGTTTCTGGGTATCATAAATGATGGTTATTGCGTGTTCTGATTGGCAAAGATATATGATAAAGCAAAATTATCAGTTTGATTTTTCAGTCTCTTGAGTTGACTGCTTTACGTTTAATTTACCCAAATTTTATATTTCTTCAGTGTAAGTGGTGTTGCTTAGTGGAGTCTAATTTTTGTTGATGTGCCTTTTAAAAATCTATGCATCTTCAGCAGCTGTGGTAATCTGCTACCTGAATTGTGTTTTTAATGTGTGCTTGCTATAGATCTTTGATACTCACCAGTAGACACCAAGAAGTCTTTACATATGGTTATTGTAGTAAGTCAAGAAGAGATTTATTTATTTTTTGAGATGGGGTTTTGCTCTTGTTGCCCAGGCTGGAGTGCAGTGGCATGATCTTGGGCTCCCTGCAACCTTTGCCTCCTGGGTTCAAGTGATTCTCCTGCCTCAGCCTCCCAGTAGCTGGGATTACAGGTGCCCGCTACCACGCCCAGCTAATTTTTTTGTGTTTTTAATAGAGACAGAGTTTCACCATGTTGGCCGGGGTGATCTCAAACTCCTGACCTCAGGTGATCCACCCACCACAGCCTCCCAAAGTGCTGGGATTACAGGCGGAGCCACCGTGCCTGGCCAAGAAGAGATTATTGAAATTGTTTTCCATTCCTTCTGCTGAAGAAAGAGAGGATGAATAATGTCAATGGTGTATTCTTTTTTTTTTTTTCTTTTTTGAGACGGAGTTTTGCTCTTGTTGCCCAGGCTAGAGTGCAATGGTGCGATCTTGGCTCACCGCAACCTCCACCTACTGGGTTCAAGCGATTCTCCTGCCTCGGCCTCCCCAGTAGCTGGGATTACAGGCATGTGCCACCACACCGGGCTAATTTTGTATTTTTAGTAGAGACGGGGTTTTTTCCATGTTGGTCAGGCTGGTCTCGAACTCCCGACCTCAGGTGATCTGCCTGCCTCGGCCTCCCAAAGTTCTGGGATTACAGGCGTGAGTCACTGCGCCCAGCTGGTCTATTCTTTTTTATTACAGTCATGCATTGCTTAACGGCGGGCATACCTTCTGAGAAATGTATCTTTAGGTGATTTTGTTGTGTGAGCATCATACAGTGTACCTACACACACCTAGATGGAATAGCCTACTACACATCTATGCCATATGGTATGACCTGTTGCTCCTAGGCTACAATCCTGTACAGCATGTTGCTGTACTGAATATCGTAGGCAGTTATAATACAGTGGTATTTGTGTTTGAAAACAAAAAAGATACAATAAAAATACGGTATAAAAGAAAAAATAGTACACCTCTATAGGGCAGCTCCCTTATAATCTTATGGGACCACTGTCTTTTTTTTTTTTTTTAGGTAGAGTCTCCCTCTGTCGCTCAGGCTGGGGTGCAGTGGCGAGATCTTGGCTCACTGCAACCTCTGCCTCCTGAGTTCAAGCGATTCTCCTGCCTCAGCCTCTCGAGTAGCTGGGATTACAGGTGCATGCCACCATACCTGGCTAATCTTTGTATTTTTGGTAGAGACGGGTTTTCACCATATTGGTCAGGCTGGTCTCAAACTCCTGACCTCGTGATCTGCCTGCCTTGGCCTCCCCAAGTGCTGGGATTACAGGCATGAGCCACTACACCCAGCTGGGACCACTGTCTTATATGCAGTCTGTTGTGGACTAAAATGTCATTATATGGCACATGACTGTATTTTAATTGGGAAATACATTACTAGGCTTGATGAGACAAACTAGGGAGATTTCAGTAAGCTCTAACTTAAGGGACCATTCAAAGGTAAAATTTCTTTGTAAGAAATAAGTTGGCTGGGTGTAGTGACTTACCCTCTGAATCCCAGCACTTTGGGAGGCCAAGGTGGGAAGATCTATTGAGCCCAGGAGTTTGAGACCATCCTGGGCAACGTAGGGAGACCCCATCTCTACAAAAAAATTTAACAATTAGCTGGGTATGGTTGTGCAGCCTGTGGCCCCAGTTACTGGGGAGGCTGAGGTGGGAGGATCACTTGAGCCCCAGGAGGTTGAGCCTGCAGTGAGCCATGATCATGCCTTTGCACTTCAGCCTGGGCAAAAGAGTAAGACCCTATCTCAAAAAGTTGTTTAAATTCTGTTGTACATCGTTCAAGGGGGGTAAAAAACAAGTCCTATTTACATTTTTGCAAGAATAACTTTTGAAACCTGAAGCATTCTAAGAAACTTAATTTAACTGCTATTTAAGTTCCTACTGAATGCCAGTAATGTTTTAATCTTCTGTTTAATCTTCTCAACCACTTTGCAGGATAGGTTGTCCTCATCATTTTACACATGGGGAAATTGATGCTCTCAGAGAGTAAATGCCTTGTCTCAAGTCACATGGATTCACACTCAGATTAGTCTGGCCTCAAAACCTTTGTGCTTTTTTGTTAAACTCAGTTGTTTCCCTTATCTGGTTTAGGTCTTGGGCTATCTGTCATCAGACAGCATGCATTCTTATTTTAATTTTACAAAATCAAGATTCTTTTTCATGTATAGTGCAAGGTAAATATAGATTTTTACCCAGAGTCAGATAAGTTGCTGCCTGAGGTCTATATTGTCTTTTAATAGTAATAGAAGTAGTGGAAATAAATCTGAGCATTGGTTTTGTTTGCATATGCTTATTAAAGTTTGTGGGATAATGAATTGTATTCTTGAATTTTTTGGGGGGGATCATGTGATACATGAAATGGTTTCATAGATATTTTTTCTTTTAGGTCATTTATGCTCTATTTAAAATGGAGATTAAATGTGTCTGAGAATTGTTCCCCAGTCCTTCAGCTTGTTTTACTGAGTGGTTAGATTTGAAGTAAAAAGTTTAGGCTAATCTTTAATAATTCAGCGCTCTGGTTCTTTAGGGGTATTTTTTGTTATTTAATTGTACCTTAAAAATTCTTTTTTATTCTGTTAATATCTCCTGTTTGCTTATACTTCCTATTTTAGTTCATCTTTCACTATTAAGTTTTCTTGTTCTTACTGTTATCAGGTGATAAATAGTTAATATCAGGGCCCCAAGTTATTAGGTTCATTAGTGATCGGTATCTTAGTCTCAGTTTTCTTTTTCCTTTCTGTTTTTTTTTTTAGATGGAGTTTCGCGCTTGTTGCCCAGGCTGTGGTGCAGTGGCATGATCGGCTCACTGCAACCTCCGCCTCCCAGGTTCAAGCGATTTCCTCGCCTCAGCCTCCCGAGTAGCTGGGACTACAGGCGCGTACCACCACACCCGGCTAATTTTTTGTATTTTTGGTAGAGACGGGATTTCCCCATGTTGGCCAGGCTGGTCTCGAACTCCTGACCTCAGGTGATTCACCCATCTCCACCCCACAAAGTGCTGGGATTACAGGCGTGAGCCACCGCGCCCGGTCTTCCTGTTTTTTTTTTTTTTTTTAATTGTAACTGAAGTTTTTTTTATCTGAAGGAATTCTGGTTGTTGGACTTATGACCTAAGATAAATTTATGGAGACAAGGAAAACAAAATATATATATTTGTGCTTTTCATAGCCATGAGTCAAATTTATATGTTTATATTGATCATTCCTTTAAGCTTTAACATGTAGGAAATACTTTTTTCCCAGGTGATGAACAGCAGTCTTATACTCAGACTCTTTGTTCATTGAGGAGTCTTTTCATCCATATTTCCCCCTTTGTATTCCAAGAAAACCAAGAACTGGTGTTCCATGACAGAATTACTCCCCGAGGCATCCATTGTATATTATAAATTAGTTTCTCCCCTGCACATCTAGAAAGATATTAGTTAGGTATCATTCTTGGGAGACTTCAGGAATAGTCACTGAAGTCATTTTCTGAGTTCTGTAGTCAAGTCATTTTCTGAGTTCTGTAGTTAACATGAGGAACACTGGTTGAGAAAGGCTGCTAGAATATTAAGGGACTTGGTTTGGCACTAAATAAAGTTTTACTTTTCACTGTCACTTCCCTGTTAGTAACTCTAATATGGCCTCTATTAAAATTCGTGATACAATGTGAATGCTGTTGATACTGCTATTGCTGTGGGATAAATTGGTTAGTGTTGATTTCAAGCAGTTAGTGCTGCTTAGTTGTTTGAAAGAATTTAATGTGGGACATTAAATGCATCATTTTATTTATAAGAAGGAATATTGTGGGAGCACTGTTCATTATACAGTTCAAAATCTATAAAAAGTCACTGACAGTGACTAACATGAACAAGAACTAATACTAACTGAACTCTTACCATATGCCAGATACTCTTAAAAATGCTTTGTGTGTATTAGCTTACTTTATCTTAATAACTCTATGAGGTAGGATGACCATATGATTTATTGTTCAAGCCAGGATACTTTTGAGCGTGAAAGGGATTGCTTCTTGGCCTTTCGGCTAAGATCAAGTGAAGAGTGAGTGAAAGGGGGCACTCACTGAATGGCATGCTGAGATAATAGCAGAAACTAGGACTGTTTGAGAGAAAGGATGTATGATGACCCTAATTAATACCTTCTTTTTCAGAAGAAACTGAAGCATAGGGAGACCAAATAACTTGCCCACTTAGTAAGCGGTAAGAAGGGATTTAAAACCTCTGTAGAGGCTGGGCACGGTGGCTCATGCCTGTAATCCCAGCACTTTGGGAGGCCGAGGCAGGTGGACCACCTGAGGTCAGGAGTTCGAGCCAGCCTGGCCAATATGGTGAAACCCCGTCTCTATTAAAAATATAAAAACTAGCCAGGTGTGGTGGCATGTGCCTGTAATCCCAGCTTCTTGGGAGGCTGAGGTAGGAGAATCGCCTGAACCTGGGGGTAGAGGTTACAGTGAGCTGAGATTGCGTCACTGCACTCCAGCCTGGGCAACAGAGCAAGACTCTGTCTCTAAAATAAAATAAAACCTGTAGAGATTTCCGTGGGAATGAAAGTGATTTAAATTGTTTTAAATTGCCATATTCTGGGAGTTTGTTTACTTTTACCCTTTTGGGGGAGTTTTTGTTGGTACATGGTCAATAGTAAAAAGACAAGATAGTGTTTTTTAAAATCCAGGAGAATTTCCACTTGGATTTTTTTCAAGTGGCTGTTAGACTGAGGTGATTATATTGTCTTAATGTTGAAAAGCAACTTTCCTGAGGGCCACCTAAGTTAAAACAAAACTCTAAGATAACCACATCTGAGTTTGTTTTCCGTACGTATTATTCAGGTTCCCTTTACCATTTTCTTAGGCAGAAATGTGGATTGTAGAAATTTTTACTGAGAAGACAGTAGAAAGAAAATGAATACTTTTGTGACTAGGGAGACGTGTTACTAGAAAAGAAAGAAAAAGGTCCAGTTTAGAGACTCTTGAAGGTAAACTGATTCTGTAGCATAGTTTGAGAGTTAAGTCTTGTAGAGATTGATACGTCATTTCATAAAAAATATCCCTCTTTTATTGTGATTTTTAAAGCTATTTTATATTTCTGGCCTGTTTATGCTTGTGCTGTCACCTGAAAAAATATTACTGGTGAATTCAAATGTGGAGAAATGATTTTGGCACAGTTGTGGAAACAACTATATTGTAAACTAAGATCTTTTTTTTTCCTTTGAGTGGGAGTGAATGGTAGTATCTGATCTTAAGGAGACTTCCAGTTTTGTTTTCATACTTGGCTATTTTAATAGTTCATTGAGTAATTTGTGTTTTTTTTTCCCTCTAGCTAGTTGACGTTTGGAGGTTTTGTTGGTGTCACTATCATTAAATAGGTCCGTTTAATTTGTAAGGTCTTTTTTTTTTTTTTTTCTTTTTTTTGAGATGGAGTCGCCCAGGCTGGAGTGCAGTGGTGCAATCTCAGCTCACTGCAAGCTCCACCTCCGGGGTTCACGCCATTCTCCTGCCTCAGCCTCCCGAGTAGCTGGGACTACAGGCGCCTGCCACCATGCCCGGCTAATTTTTTTGTATTTTTAGTAGAGACGGGGTTTCACCGTGTTAGCCAGGATGGTCTTGATCTCCTGACCTCGTGATCCGCCCGCCTCGGCCTCCCAAAGTGCTGGGATTACAGGCGTGAGCTACCGCGCCCGGCCAATTTTTAAGGTCTTTTATTTAGTTCATTGAAACCATTATGAGACAAGATATAGCTTGAAGGGGGACTGCATTTCTGACCAGATGAAGGAATTTGTGGCCTGTGTAGTGACTACGGGAGACAAAAGGTTATTTTGGGGAGATTTGATTTATTATATAAGATTAATGGGCTGGGCTAGGTGGCTCATGGCTGTATTCCCAGCACTTTGGGAGGCTGAGGCTGGTGGATCACTTGAGCTCAGGAGTTCAAGACCAGTCTGGGCAACATGGTGAAACTCCCACCCTCTACCAAAAATACAAAAAAAAAAAAAAAAACCGAATCAGCCTGGCGTGGTGGCGCTCACCTGTGGTCTCAGCTACTCAGGAGGCAGAGGTGGGAGGATCACTTGAGCCTGGGAGGCAGAGGTTGCAGTGAGCTGAGATTGTGACATTGTACTCCAGCTTGGGTGATAGAGTGAGACCCCCACTCAAAAGAGAAAAAACAAAAAACAGTAGTAAAATAAAATAAAAAAAATGCAGTTGGATTTTAAATACTATATTGCTGGTTTTTAAGCTGGGGTCCATGGATGGGATGGAGATTTGTGAACCCTCTCAAATTATGTACAAACTGTATACATGCATTTCATCAGTTTCTCTAGGGCTCATTGTTAAAATCAGCTGGTATTTAAAGTACTTATGGGGGACCGGGTGCGGTAGCTCATCATGCCTGTAATCCCAGCACTTTGGGAGGCTGAGGCAGGCAGATCATGAGGTCAGGAGATCGAGATCATCCTGGCCAACACTGTGAGACCCCGTCTCTACTAAAATAACAAAAAATTAGCCGGGCATGGTGGCACGCGCCTGTAGTCCCAGCTACTCGGGTGGCTGAGGCAGGGGAATTGCTTGAACCCGGGAGGCTGAGATTGCAGTGAGCCAAGATCGCGCCACAGCACTCCAGCCTGGCAACAGAGTGAGACTCTGTCTCAAAAAAAAAAAAAAAAAATAGACCGGGCGTGGTGGCTTACACCTATAATCCCAGCACTTTGGGAGGCTGAGGTGGGCAGATCACCTGAGGTCAGGAATTCAAGACTAGCCTGAGCAACGTGGAGAAACCCCATCTCTACTAAAAATACAAAATTAGCTGGGTGTGGTGGCGCATGCCTGTAGTCCCAGCTATTCGGGAGGCTAAGGCAGGAGAATTGCTTGAACCTGGGAGGTGGAGGTTGCAGTGACCTGAGATCACGCCATTGCACTCCAGCCTGGACAACAAGAGTGAAACTCCCTCTCAAAAAAAAAAAAAAAAAAAAGTACCTATGAAAGATGGGATATACAATGGTAAACTAGATTACATAGTCTCTGCCCTTAGGGGAATATAGTCAGTTGGACTTTGTCACTACAGAAGGGTTAAAAAAATATCTATTAAAATACCGTGTATTGGGTTTACATTAAAGAATATTGGGCTAAAACCAGCCATCAATGCAGTTTTGACACTGTGTTCCTAATGTGAGATTAGTGACATACTGAAAAATTAGGGCTGCACTGAAAAACTTTAGGGAAAAATAACAACTGAGAAAACAAGCAGAACAACCGAGGGCTTTAATGTAGCCTTGGAATGCTTCAGTCTTTGGCAGTTGTTAATAAACGAAGTTAAAAGAGCCCATGATCATCTTTTCTCTTCTTTTTTTTTTTTTTGAGACGGAGCCTTACTCTGTTGGCCAGGCTGGAGTGTAGTGGCACAATCTTGGCTCACTGAAACCTACACCTCCTGAGTTCAAGTGATTCTCCTGCCTTAGCTTCCCAAGTAGCTGGGATTACAGGCACCCGCCACCAGGCCTGGCTAATTTTTGTATTTTTAGTAGAGAAAGGGTTTCACTGTGTTGGCCAGGCTTGTATCGAACTCCTGAGCTCAAGTGATAACACCCGTCTTGGCCTCCCAAAGTGCTGGGATTACAGGCATGAGCTACCGTGCCTGGCCCCATGATCATCTTATATATGCAGTTACTGTTATCCAAAGGTTGATACCTTCTTTTTTTTTTTTTTTTGAGATGGAGTCTCGCTCTGTCGCCCAGACTGGAGTGCAGTGGCGTGATCTCGGCTCACTGCAACCTCTGCCTCCTGGGTTCAGGCGATTCTCCTGCTTCAGCCTCTTGAGTAGCTGGGATTACAGGTGCATGCCACCACGCCTGGCTAATTTTTGTATTTTTAGTACAGATGGGGTTTCACCATATTGGTGAGGCTGGTCTCGAACTCCTGACGTAGTGATCCGCCCGCCTTGGCCTCCCGAAGTGCTGGGATTACAGGCATGAGCCACCACACCCGGCCTAGTATTTGATTTTCATTACATTCACTCACCCACACACTCATCATATAAAATGATTGAGGTTTGGTATACTTGAAGTATTTTCATTTCAGGATTGGGATATATGATAACCTCTTTCCTTAGATTTCCAATCTTTTTTTCCTTTCAAAAAGCAAGGGTAATTTTTGCACTCACCAGTGTGTCTACTGCCTTGTACCTAATTTGCAAACTTTATGGTGGCTAGAATGTTATTACAAAGAACATGTTTAATATCTTCTTACTAAAATAGAGGCATTTTTTGTAGTCTAAAGAAATAGTATGTATATAAAGATAGGAAAATTAACTTTTGAGAATTTCCCTTCTACACTATTATAAAGAAGAAGATAAAATGTAGGAAATATTATTAGCAAAACCATAATATTTTTCCTTTGGGATATGTCCCTCCCTGTTTCCACCACTCATTCAGGCCAAAAGACATTCCTCAGACTTTACTCCTGGCAGGAGAATTGAGGAAGTGGTGGTAGTCATGGCTGGCAGAGAAGCAGAAGCATGAAGGTATGTTTTAGAAAAGCAAACTTGTCAATGACAAATGGATTTTTCCAGTTGTGAGTATACATACTTTTTTTTGAGCCAGAGTTTCGCTCTTGTTGCCCAGGCTGGAGTGCAATGGCGTGATCTCAGCTCACCGGCAACCTCCGCCTCCTGGGTTCAAGCGATTCTCCTGCCTCAGCCTCCTGAGTAGCTGGGATTACAGGCATGTGCCACCATGTCCGGCTAATTTTGTACTTTTAGTAGAGATGGGGGTTTCTCCATGTTGGTCAGGCTGGTCTTGAACTTCCAACCTCAGGTGATCCACCCACCTTGGCCTCCCAAAGTGCTGGGATTACAGGCATGAGCCACCATGCCCTGCGGAATATGTACTTTTTGAGTTTTGATTAAATATCAGTGCATAAAGTGCTACTGTTCATTGAGGAATATTTAGTAGTTATATTCATATTTGGGTATTCTGAATATACTTGAAAAATTTCAGAGGGATCATTTGGACAATATGGGATTTTATTAGAAAAGTTCCTATAGTAGGACATTTGTTCCTAATCCTTTTAAGTTAGACTGAAGCAGTTTTCTAAGTTACTACGGAAAAATAGGTTTCTGCCGGGAGCAGTGGCTCACACCTATAATCCCAACACTTTGGGAGGCAGAGGTAGGAGCCCAGGAGTTCCAGACCAGCCTGGGCAACAGAGCGAGACCCTGTCTCTACCAAAAATTCAAAAATTAGCCAGGCATGGCAGTGTACATCTGTAGTCTCAGCAACTTGGGAGGCTGAGATGGGAGGATTACTTGAGCCCAGGAGGTTGAGGCTGCAGTGAGCCAAGGTCGTGCCACTGCACTCCAACCTGGGTGACAGCAGTGACCCTTTCTCTTAAAAAAAAAAAAATTAAAAAAGATGAAATTAAATTTTAAAAAAGAAAGATTTCTAACTTGAGGCAATTGTGTGTGCATATATGTATAAATATATAGTATTTGAATGTACAATATTGGCAAATATCCAGATTTATCTCATAGCAAGATTAACCTTTTCAGTCTAGGAACTGTTTTCATCTGATTTTGAATCCTTGTTTCATTGTGCAGTATATATTATACAGGTTCTCAAATGGTAATTGAATTGAAACCTTCGATTTTTTTTTAAGAAATGTAACCCTGCATTATAATTGCATTATTGGTATTCATATTTAAAAGCTGCATATTGGAAGAAAAATAGTTTCCCATAGTTGGTTTTACATTAATGATAAAGTTTGTATCGACAGGATACCACTTACAGCATCATCTTACTATATGACAAGTTGTACTAGGCTCCCTAACATTTAATTTTTTGTTTCTCACAACAACCCTGTTGAGGTCGTTTACTGAGGTTCAGAATTGTTAGAGACTTGCCCAAGATCACTTAGCTAATAAGTGGCCAAGCTTACTTTTTGAATCCAATTCTCCCTAATTCCAGAACACTTCTTTACATGGTGATACACTGCCTCCCAGTGGGATGATTTATAGATTTCATAGTGATACTTTCTTTGGGGAAAGAGAATATAAAGGATACAAGAACTCTAAATGGAAAAGACAGAGGAGGAAGTTAAACTTCTCATAGTGGTCAGGAACCTTTTGGGGGATTAAGTAGGAGGAAAGCTTATTTTCAACTGAGAGCTGATGGATGTTTGAAGTTGCATGTGATATGTGTCATGTTTTATAATAAACATCAAGTAGCAACTAGAAAAGGCTTAACGGCAGGGAGATGATAAAGTTTCTTACACTGTACTGATGGTAAAGTTTCTTACACTGTACTGATGATAAAGTTTCTTATACTGTACTGTTTTAATCTTGAGTAAAGTGACATCTGAATTAATTTTAAGGAATTAACCTTTATAGAAAATAAACTGAAAATGTTAATCTAAAGCATTGTCTCCATAGGTAGTGTTCCCACCAAAGAACAATAATTCTAATAAGAATAATCTGTTCAGGTAAACTGGTCTAAGTCAGGCAGCATTATGATTCCAGTTTGTGTTTTGGTTTTCATATTCCACTAGCCTCCCTTTTCTGCTGTTTTTCCCCCCCCTCCGGTATCTTTACAGTTTCTGTAGTTCTTCATAAAAAGTAGAAATGTTTTGATGGCGATTTCCTTATTTTTCTTTTATGCTGTTACTGCTAACAGTAGACAGCCTTATTTGTGAGGCACTGAAATAGAAGTGATTTAAAAAATTAATCCATTTTGTGACTCAGAAACATTTCCTTTAAAAATAATGAAAAAAATAGAAAAATTAGTCCATTTAAATTTCCCTACAAGCCTGTGAGGTGTTGATGCTATTATTATTTTCTGTTTGTGTGTGAGGAAACGGAGGCATAGTGAGCCTAAACTTTTTCTAAGCACACACGTACTTAGGAAGTGTTGGAGCCTTAATGTGAACCCAGGCAATCTGGTTCCCAAGTGTTTTTTTTTGTTTTTTTTTTTGAGATAGGGTCTCATTCTGTTGCCCAGGCTGGAGTGCAAGTGGCACTATCATGGCTCACTGCAGCCTTGACTTTCTGGGCTCAAGCGGTACTCTTACCTCAGCCTCCTGAGTAACTGGGACTACAGGTGCATGCCACTAAGCCCAGCTTATTTTCATATTTTTTGCAGAGATGGGGTCTTACCATATGGCTTAGGCTGGTTTTGAACTCGTGGGCTCAAGCCACCCGGCCGCTTTGGCCTCCCAAGTGTTGGGATTGCAGGTGTGAACCACCGTGCCTGGCCACTACTGAGTTCTTTTTTTTTAACTTTTAAGTTGAGAGGTACATGTGCAGGATGTGCAGGTTTGTTAACATAGGTAAACCTGTGGTTTGCTGCACAGATCATCCCATCACCTAGGTATTAAGCCCAGTTTCCATTAGCTATTCTTCCTGATGCTCTCCCCCACTCCCACAGGCCCCATTGTGTGTTGTTTCCCCCCATATGTCCATGTGTTCTCATCATTCAGCTCCCACTTATAAGTGAGAACATGTGGTGTTTGGTTTTCTGTTCCTGAGTTCTTAATGCTACACTACCATACTGCTGATCAGTGGACAATAATGTGAGTGGTTTCTTCATCTTGGCAGTGTACTTTTAAGTCCTCTATTTAATTGTGGAGTATGTTTGTGCATCCTTATAGGAATTTTAGGAGATAGCAGAGGATTGGGCAAATCTTTGATCCTCAAGATTCCCCAGCTGTACAATAGGTGTAATCCCATTTGCCTTATAGGTTATTTATAGAGACTATGTAATAATACAGGTTGAGCATCCCAAATCCAAAAATCCTACAAAATCTGAAACCTTTTAAGCACCCACGTGATGCTCCAAAGAAATGTTCATTGGAACATTTTGGATATGGGATGCTCAACTGGTAAGTATAATACAAATAATCCCAAATCCAAACAATATTAATATTTGGATTTTGGAATATTTATATTTGAAACACTTTTGGTCCCAAGCATTTTGGATAAGGGATACTCAAGCTGTACTTTTTCTGGGATTTTTCTGTGTGCCAGGTAATAGGCTGAGGGTTTTGCTGGCATGATAGGCCCCCCAGATAGCTCAGCAATTCCATTTATTGAGTACATTCCATGTGTCAGATACTTGAGGTAATATACTACCTTTAGTTGTTACATGATAGGGGATATTATACCCATTTTATGGATGAGAAAACTGAACGTAAAGAAATTCAGTAATTTGCTCAAATAGGTTTTTACTTTGTGGCCTTTGTACTTGTTGATCCCTCTGCCTGGCTTGGTTACTCATTTCTCTAGGATATTTTGCTCAAATATTACCCTTTCAGTGGAACGTTCCTTGGCCATCTCATTAAAATAATATCCCTTGCTTTGCCAGCACTCCTTTTTCAGTTTATTTTGCTTAATATTACCATCAAACATACATTTACATGAGTTGTCTCTTTCCCCACTCTAGAATGTTAAGTGAGAGGAAGGATATTTGTCAGCCGCCTTTATATTGCTTTAACCCCAGCACCTAGAACAGTGCTTGGAGTGTAGTATTTAATATTTGTTGAGCTAATGCTTATGTGGCATCCAGGGATACACTGGACTTATTTGCAAGCTGATCCTGAAGTAAACTAATTTCATATTTAACAGACCAAAATGGGCATTCCTTAGAAGTGAAATGCTGTGGCAGGTGTTTGGGCCTGTTTTGGGTGGGGGTTGGGAGGCAGTTGAGTCTCCTGTAGTTTTTAGAGGCCTATTCTCATGAATTGCCTTGAGTTCCAGGAGGAGTATATGCCTTCAGCTCAGCTTCTAGGTTCTGTAGAGCCTTTTATCTATTAGTACAGGTCTCTTAAAGCTGCTGCTGCTTACTTAACTTGCAACCCCTCATTTTGCCCAAAGATTCTTTGAGTGACCATTTGTAGTGTATTTGTGATGATCACAGCATGGAGCTTGATGTGAAGCAGAGGGTTAGCTTTGAACAGGGGGATCCTAGCTTTGCCATTTATAATTTAGTAGGAGATAACATACGTATGTACATTTCTAGATAGATACATATGTGTGTATATTTTAAAAATGCATTGTGCTGAAACTTTTCAATAATTAGGTTTTGGTTAATATTTAATATTTCGATAGCACATAGTTTTTTCTGACATCTTGGAATGCATACCCTTTTTGTTTCTGCTTCTCAAAACATTTCTTGCAATAATGTGTGTAGTTGGAACATAGTAGTAATAATATTTTACTGTACTCTTGCATCCAAATGCAAGCTGATTTTGGAGAGAAAGAGACATTGGATTTTAGATACTTCAACCTTAAGTTGATATTATGTAACTGTGGTTCAGCAGAGATAAGAGCAGGAGATTTTTGGGGGATTATTATGCATAGTGTACATTGGCTTTTGGTGGGGGTACTTAGAATTAAAGAGCCGGAGGGTCAGAGGTGAAAACATCATGCTTAACTTGGCAGGAGGAAGAAGTAGGATCACTGATAAGAGTGGTCAAAGAGGTAGGAGAAAATTTAGGATAATGTAGCATACAATCCATAAGCATCTCAAATTTGAAAAGAATCCAGATGGCATGTTCTCCCATCTGGGAGATGCTTTTAAATTGTATACAGTATAAAAACTGTTCTTCCAATTATGTCAAGTTAAAATTATCTTTAAAGCTGATATAATCAACAATTATCCTTATGTAGATTGTTTTCTTTGTCGCATCTCATGGGAATTGGGTTCTTCTCCCACACTGGGTCCCAGGTTACAAATAATAGGTTTAAGCTGGGAAGTGGTCAGGGACAGGAAGGGAGGGCATATTTGGCTTTATTGAATTCTACAAAGTCAAATAGAATTGTATTGGAATTATTTTACATGCAACATTGGTATTAGTGTGGCTGATCAAAGAATTGATTGTACTTAAATATGCAAATAGTATTAGGATAATGCAATACTGCAATTTGATGTCCTCTTCAAAATAGCTCTGAAAAATATGATTGGAATTTCTGGAGTCTATTTTGAAAAGGAAAACTTTTTTTTTCTTTTTTCCTTCTGTACTTCATGTGAAATAAGTGTGTAGGCAACTACTTTAGTTTCTTTAAGTTTTGTGTAAAAGCTAACTTGGGTAGGAATAATGCTGGAGATGAGTATCTTATAAAAATCACTTCATTTTTCTGCTTCTTGAGAGAATATTTTACAGAGAAATTATTATCAATATGAAAAACGACTCATAATTCTACTTTTCTCATTCCAGAAGTTTTTTTTCTTAATTTTGGCAAAATATATATAAAATTTGCCACTGTAACCATTTTAAGTATACAGTTCAGTGGCATTGAGAACATTTACGTTGTTGTGCAACCATTGTCACCATTCATACCCAGAATTTTTTTACTATCTCATAATAAAACTGTACCCATTAAACAATAGGGCCCTGTTCCTCCCTCCCTCCCTCGCTGCCTCCCACCTCCCAGCCCCTGGTAATCACTGTTCTTCTTTCTTTATATTTGACTATTCTAAGTATTTCATGTAAGTGGAATGACACAAAATTTGTTCTTTGTGGCTATTTCATTTAGCATGTATTCCAGGTGATACATGTTGTAATGTTTATCAGAATTCATTCCTTTTTAAAAGTGAATAATATTCCATTGTATGTATATACCATATTTTGCTTACCTACTCATCAGTTGACAGATGCTTGGGTTACTTATACCTTTTGGCTATTATAGGCATTATTCAAGCATGAATAATGGTGACAGGAACATTGGTGTACAAATATCTGTTCAAGTCACTGCATTCGATTCTTTTGTGTATATACCCAGAAGTGGAATTGCTCCACAAATATTTGAGTACCTAGTATATGGCAGGCACTGTGCTAAGCACTGGGGATGCAGCAGTGAAAAAGAGGGGCCTGGTTCTTGCCCTTATGGAATTTACAGTCTAGTAGGGAAAAAAGATGTTAAATAAGCAGTTGCAGTTAAGTGGGTTAAATGTTACAAAAACGTTAAGCACGGAGTGCCATGTGTATGTTTCATATAATTGTAATAATATATATATGTTAAGCCAAAAGAGACTATAAAACATCAAATACTTTTTCCCCTTCCAATATAATCCCCTGCAGCACCTCACTACCCCTGGCCGCCTACCACATGGAAATGTCTTCTGCTGCTTTTCTTCACATTTAAAAATGCAATGCCGCTGGGTGAGGTGGCTCACGCCTGTAATCCCAGCACTTTGGGAGGCTAAGGTGGGTGGATTGCTTGAAGCTAGGAGTTCCAGAAGAGACTGGGTAACAGCAAGACCCTGTCTCTACTAAAAAAAAAAAAAAAAAAGCCATACTGGCATGTACCCACAGTCCTAGCTACTCGAGAAGCTGAGGCTGGAGGATCCCTTGCTCCCAGGAGTTTGAGGCTGCAGTGAGCTGTGGTCATACCACTGAACTCCAGCTTGGGTGGCAGAGTGAGACCCTGTCTTTAAAAAAAAGAAAATGCATCCAGAATTTACTTTTTTTGTTTTTTTGAGATGGAGTTTTGCTCTGTCACCCAGGCTGGAATGCAGTGGCACAATCGTGGCACGATCTTGGCTCACTGCAACTTTCGCACCACTGCAACCTCCACCTCCTGGGTTCAAGCGATTCTTGTGTTTTGGCCTTCTGAGTAGCTGGGATTACAGTGCCACCACGCCTGGCCAATTTTTGTATTTTTAGTAGAGATGGAGTTTCACCATGTTGGCCAGGCTGGTCTCGAACTCCTGACCTCAAGTGATCCGCCCGCCTTGGCCTCCCAAAATGTTGAGATTATAGGCGTGAGCCACCGCACCCTGCCCGAATTTACTTTTGAATATGATGTGAGGCAGGGCTATACAGACTTTTGTCTTTTTTTTTTTTTTGCCATTTTTTTTGCCTTTTTTTTTTTTTTTTTTTGCCGTATCATGAACCAAAACCAACTACTTTCCTTGTACATTTGTCTGTTTCTTTATCTTCATTTTTAGGTAGCAATACTTCTACAAGTAGCTTTGTCTTTTTCCCTATCTAATTGTGTCCAGCAGTTGGAATCACGCTGTCAGTCAGCATGAACATTTTTAAAGCTCTTGGTAACTGAAGTTATATTGTTTTCTAATAGGGTTGTACTGATTTTACAGTGCCACCAGTGCTGTGATACGTGGTAACCACATTTTCCCTGCTTCGGAGATGTTAAACAGTCCGTGCAGTTCCTCAGATTTCTTTAATTTGCATTTCTTTGATTACTAGCTGAAATTAATATTTCCCCTTGTTTTTCAGCAAGGTATTGTGAATGTGACTGACAAACTTAAGTTTAACCTGAGAGGGCCTTATAAATTATGAGTATACAGTAGTTTTTAGTAAATTACTGGCACTTTTTTTTTTTAGTATTTAGATGTATCTAATTTTTTTTAATTGAGTTTGTGTATTTTGTAATGTCTGTTCACCTTATTTGTGGTTCTCCTAGTTCATTTCAATTTACTGCTTAGGAAACCTGAAGTAATCTATCCATCCTCTTGTTTAGCCTAGTAGTGCTAAGTTGCATTCAGTGGATAGCCAGTTCTTGGATGAGCTGAGTTCAAGTCTTTTGTAAATAGAGTATGAGAGAATCAGTGGGAAGAGCCCAGATTTTTTTTTTCTTACTGTAGTGTAATCTTTTTAGCAGTGAAGCCTATAGTGAAATGAGATTTTTATTAGTAACTTAGCCTGCTTCTTGATAGTAATGGTTATTTATAGTCATGAGCCGGACGGATAAAGTAAAATTGGCTGTTTGACATAATTCTTTTGAAAAATAATTACATAATTGTATTTATCTTTATGCCAGGTGGTAGTAGTCTACATAAACTACTTCCAGGTAGGAAGTCCGCAGTATTCTCCTTTTGGGGATTTGTCAGTACCAAGGCATTGCAGAACCTATGGAAAAAGATATCCTTTATGATATCTGAGAATGTTCTGGACTAGCTAACTTTAGAGTGGTTAAAGAGACACTAACAACTTAGTGGTGAAAAATTTTCCAGGTGTAGAAAGAGAAGTTAGGGGCAAATAAAACATTGTAGAGAGCAGTTAATTTTGTTTCCTTTAACCTGTGTCAGAAAAAGAATAATTTTCTTTTCTTTTCTTTTTTTTTTTTTTTTGAGATGGGGTTTCGCTCTTGTTGCCCAGGCTGGAGTACAATGGCGCGATCTTGGCTCACTGCAACCTCTGCCTCCCAGGTTCAAGCGATTCGCCTGCCTCAGCCTTCCTGAGTAGCTGGGATTACAGGCATGCGCCACCATGCCCAGCTAATTTTGTGTTTTTAGTAGAGACGGGGTTCTCTATGTTGATCAGGCTGGTCCCGAACTCCCAACCTCAGGTGATTCGCTGGCCTCAGCCTCCCAAAGTGCTGGGATTACAGGCATGAAGCATCATGCCCGGCCAAAAGAATAATTTTCAAACATCCTTTATAGATTGACTTATTTAGGAAGATAGAATGTATTATTTATAGTTTTGCTGAAAATAATCATGCACGTTACATTACATTTAAATGCAGTGGATGGAGAGCCCTGTTCACCTTTCAGCATAATCATCTTGTTTTATTTTCATGCTAGCATTTACCAGTACTTGGTATTTTCTCATTTTTCTTCCCCCTCAATAGACTTTAAGCTCCATGGGGGCAAAAACTTCTCTCTTCAATGTCGTAAACATGGTGTCTCTAATAGTGCCTGATATATAGCAGGCTCTCAAGAAATATTTGTTGAATGATTTAATTTAGTGCTTTATCTGGATACTGATTAAAATATTTTATTTAATTTAAATTTTTTTTGAGGTGAGGTCTCACTCTGTCACCTTGGCTGGAGTGATCTCAGCTCACTGCAGCTTCTGCCTCCCAGGGCTCAAGTGATCCTCCCACCGCTCAAGTGATCCTCCCACCTCAGCCTACGGAGTAGTTGGGCCCACAGGCACACGCCACCACACCTGGTTAATTTTTTGTATTTTTGGTAAAGGCAGGGCTTCACCATGTTGCTCAGGCTGGTCTCGAACTCCTGAGTTCAAGCAATCTGTCTGCCCTCCTTGGCCTCCCAAAGTGTTGTGATTACAGGCATAAGCCACCGTGCCCAGCTTCTGATTAAAATATTTATAAATAAATTTAGTCTTAGTTGTGAATATAACTGCATTTCTGAACCTACCACTCAGATTCTTAAACATCAGTCTATGAAGCAGGAAAAAGTTTTGAGATCTGAGAGGCTTGTCAGTGTTACTGTAGAATACAAGAAATTGGAGCCAAGGTTAAAAAATACAGTCTGAAGCTCATTACTTTTTTTTTTGCTCTATTTAACTATGTCTGAACTCATTTTTAGCATGTTTTCTTCTGATCAGTTGTCCTTACAAGTTAAGACAACCGTTTATTTCTTTTTTTTGAAACAAGGTCTCACTTTTTCACCCAGGCTGGAGTGCAGTGGTGTGATCACAGCTCATTGTAGCCTTGGCGTCCTGTGCCCAAGGGATCCTCCTGCCTTAGCCTCCTGAGTAGCTGGGACTACAGATGTCTGCCACCATGCCTGGCTAATATTTTTTATTTTTTGTAGAGATGGCGTTTTACTTTGTTCCCCAGGCTGGTCATTATGTGCTTTAATCAAATGTAATAGTAGCAATGATTCCACGATAGTTTTAGTTTGCATAGCACTTTCACTCTGTCTTCATCATAATAATGATCCTTTAGGGAGGGAGGTCTTATGGTATTTTTTATTTTTTATTTTTAGACACGATTTCGCTCTGTTGCCCAGACTGGAATACAGTAGCAAGACCACATAGCTCACTGCAACCTCAAACTCCTGGGCTCCAGTAATCCACCCCCTTCAGCCTCCTGAGTAGCTGGGATTACAGGCACACTCTACCATACCAGGCTATTTTTTTTTTTTTATTATCGGTAGATACGAGGTCTTGCTATGTTGCCTAGGCTGGTCTCGAACTCCTGGGCTTAAGCCATCTTCCCTGCTCCACAGCCAGCCTCTTGTATTCATGCTACTTTACAAAGAAGGAATTAGCCTTTCAGAGGAGCTAAGAAACTTGGCCCAGGGTTACACAATTAGAATTAGTAATATGAACACTAGGACATATATCCTGTGTTCTCTGGTTCTGGTTCTGTGTTTTTTAGAACCATAGAATTTTAGAGCAGGAAGAAGCCTTGAAGAGTAGTACTGTAACCTCACATATATATATGTATCATATATGTATCACATATATACATATATGATATATATCGTGTATATATGCATGTATCTATATGTACATATATGTATCGTGTATGTATATATGATATATATGATACATATATGATACATATATGTATATGTATATATGTATATATATGTGTATATATGGGAAATAAATATTTATTTACAAATATATATGATGTTAATATATATAATAAACTATATAAAGCTAATATGGCAGAGTCAGGATTCCAACCCAGGTCTCTTCCTTAGATCAGTCCTGTAATCTTTCTAATCTTCCATGTCTTTGATTCTGGAGATGTGTATGCTACCTGATGAAATGTCTGATAACAAAGGTATTTGAGTTTCTTAATAGTTTTCTGTCACGTTTGTTCTTGTAATGGTGAATAGCTTCCAAAAACATTTGAATTTATTTTGAGGCAGCTTGGGATAGTGGAAAGAACTTATGCTTTAGAGACAAGTAGATTTAAGAGCACCTATGACACCTTTCTTTATTGACTGTGTGACCCTGTTGTTTACTAATCTGTAAAATGGGCAGAATATCATCTACCTTGAACTAAACTTAGTGTATTATGTTGAGTGTCTGACATAGAATGTGCGCGATAATGTTACCATTGTTTTAGAAACTGTTACAGAGATGAAATGTACTTCATTACAGTATAGAAAGGGACAACTAAGATGAAAAAAGTTTTGGAAAGCATTTGACCAAAGGTTTTATATCTGCATTCATACAGATTGATATGAATAACTTATGATTTTAAATGTTAATGAACATTTTTTTTTTTTAGAATATCTTTTTTGAAACAGGGCCTGCGCAGTTTTCTCTCAAACTTCTGGGCTCAAGCAATCCTCCCACCTCAGCCTTCTGAGTAGCTGGGACTGGAGGTGTGCGCCACCATGTCCAGCTACTTAAAAAAAAATTTTTTTTTAAATTTTTTTTAGACGGGGTCTCGCTCTGTCACCCAGGCTGGAGTGCAGTGGTGTGATCTCAGCTCACTGCAACCTCCACCCCCTGGGTTCAAGCGATTCTCCTGCCTTAGCCTCCTGAGTAGCTGGGATTACAGGTGTGCGCCACCACGCCCAGCTAATTTTTGTGTTTTTAGTACAGACGGGTTTCACCATGTTGGTCAGGCTGATCTCGAACTCCTGACCTCGTGATCCACCCACCTCAGCCTCCCAAAGTGCTGGGATTACAGGCGTGAGCCACCGTGGTGTCGCCCAGGCTGGAGTGCAATGGAGTGATGTCGGTTCACTGCAACCTCGGCCTCCCAAGTTCAGGCGATTCTCCTGCCTCACCCTCCTGAGTACCTGGGACTACAGGCATGCACCACCATGCCCGGCTAATTTTGTATTTTTAGTAGTGACGGGGTTTTGCCTTGTTGGCCAGGCTGGTCTCAAACTCCTGATCTCAGGTGATCTGCCTGCCTTGGCCTCCCAAAGTGCTGAGATTACAGGCGTGAGCCACCATGCCCGGCCTTTAAATTTTTTTGTAGCGACGATATCTCCCTATGTTTCCCAGGCTAGACATCTATCATTTTAAATTCTTCATAACTTTTCAAGGAATAGGTGCAAATCTCTGCATTTTACAAATAGAAAAAATTGTAGAGGTTCATCTTGTCTTTAATCAAGAGCCCTAAAGTAAATCTACTTGGGTCTAATAATGAGAAAATAAGGGATAATTCAACATAAAATCTGTACATAGGAAGCGTTGTTAGTTATTACAATGAAGTGTTGGAGTCAGTCTTAATGTCTAATAATAAATGAGTAGATTATCACATCTGGTGGAATCTCATAAAACTATTAGAAGTTTGTATTATGAATATTACAGAAGTGTCTAGAAATGCATATGGAGATGAAAAGTTGTGCACAATTGTATCCATTTTGTGGTTATAGTTTTGAAAAATCTACAAAGTCATACAGGCATATACATGTGGACAAAGGCTGGGAAGGAAAATGAAAATAGGTGATTTATCAGGGTATTATAATGCTATGCGATTGTTCTGATTATTTTTAAAGATAATTTTGTGTAATAAAGAGGGAGAAAACCAAGATGATATATTTCCCATGTAGTGTGCACTGAAGAGCATTGGCATTAAAACAGTCAGGGGTTCCACCTAGATGATGTGGTTTATAGTATATTGTATCTTATACTTTGGGGGAATTTTAATAGTCTTGACTACTGGCTTTTAATTTTTTATTAGTAAACTTTTAGCATACTATCATTCAACCCATTGCATTCTACCATGGAGTTTCACTATTATTTTATTATTTTCTTCTTGTTCTTGAGAATTATGGCCACAATAAGTAGACTTGTATGTTATGTAAATAAATCTTAATGGACTTTTTTTTTTGAGAATCTTCAACTTAGTGTCATTAAAGAAGCATTTTTAAGCCCGAGATATATGTTCCATTGCAGTATTATGAGGGAAATCATCCATTATAAACTTCTATGCCCATTGCTTTTTGTGTAGCTTGTCTTGTCAATCAGCAAAGCAAATACTTTACTGCTCTCTGCCTTCCAAATTACTTCATATATTTTATGGTTGATATACTTTATGGTATGTGTGTTCTTTTCTGTTTCATTGCTTCCATAAAAAAGACTGGTTGAGGTGTTAGTTTGATTTCTTCTCTTTTTCCATTCATCTGTGAGTACTACTACAAGACACAGTGCACCATTGATTCTTGCATTCCTCATTTACATTCTGATTTTAAAAGAAGCTTGTTAAAAAGAATTTGCCTGGGTAAATGGTACTATAGTCTTGGTGGTTTGAAAACTTAGAGAATGCTTTTTCAGTTGTTTCATTCCAGTTAAGCATATTGTTAAACTGATGAGGTTCATTCTCTCTGTGTGTCTCTATTTGTGTGTGTCTTGCCTGTCTCTCCCACCACCTTCTCCCCTCAGCCCCCACCATTTTGTTTTAAACTAATCTTCAGGGAGTATGTCCACAGTGAAACTATTCAGAGTTCCCTGTACTGTATGTAATTCCTTGGAATGTTTGCCTTTCTTGAGTTGTTGTGTATTTTACAGAAGTAGTTAGTATCCGGTAGACTTAATGAGTTTTGTAGCATGGTCTTCACATCTTCAAAGAGTTTTTGAATGTTTAGAGCATACTACTTCAAAAGAAGGAATAATTTTATTAATAATTGTGTAAAAATAATGATCCCTGCCCATAGCAAAAATTTAGTACAAAAGGGGTATAAAGTGAAAGATTTCATTTCTTCCAAGTTTTTAGAAGTAACCACTGCTGATAGTTTTTTGTATCCTAGAAATTTCCTAATCATAAACGAATTGAATTATATGTATTGCATTGTAACTTGCTCTTTTCACTTTATTATAGTACCTTATATTTTACAATATCAGCATATTTTAAAGCAGCATATACATTGTATTTATAAATCTAATCATCCCCATGGCTTTTAGAAATGCAAAAATTTTATTTAAAACTCATATATGTATATGTATGTGACTTAGTGTTTTTTCTTCCAGGAAAAGTGGTATTATATAATTATTTCTTTTCTTTTTTTTTTTTTTTGAGACAGAGTTTTGCTCTGTTGCCCAGGCTGGAGTGCAGTGGCTCCATCTTGGCTCGCTGCAACCTCCGCCTCCCGTGTTCAAGCAGTTCTCTGCCTCAGCCTCCCGAGTAGCTGGGATTACAGGCGCCCGCCACCATGCCTGGGTAATTTTTGTATTTTTAGTGGAAACAGGGTTTCACCATCTTGGCCGGCTGGTCTTGAACTCCTGACCTTGTGATCCACCCGCCTCAGCCTCCCAAAGTGCTGGGATTACAGGCGTGAGCCACCACCCGTGGCAATTATTTCTTTATACTACGTTAGCCTAACATTTTTTTTGTTGCATTGGGGATGTGATTTAGGGCATACTTTATGTTAAAAGTGTTACTGGTAGAGGGTCTTGACTGCAAGTTGTCCAGGTTCTTGGCATTTTGAACGAATAATTGGACAAAACACACATCAAAGCAAGGAAAGAATGAAGCGAGGAAAGCAGATATTTATTGAAAATGAAAGTACACTCCACAGAGTAGAAGCGGCTGGACCAGCGGCTCAAGAGCCCTGGTTACAGGATCTTCTGGGGTCCAAATACCCTCTAGAGGTTTTCCGTTGGCCACTTGGTGTACACCCCATGCAAATGAAGTGGTGGCCTGTGATCAGTCTGATTGATTGTGGAAAGCAAGCAATCGGGGGCTGAAGTGAAGTTACAAAGTTACGCTCCTATGCAAACTTTGTAACTATACAAAGTGATACTCCTAAGAAAGGTACTTTCAGTTTTCCCTCTGCCACACAGAGGTACTTAAGTATGGAGAGTTACTTAGGTATGGAGGATTGAGGTTTTCCTTTTGATTTAGTTCTAGGAAGTCAGGTGAATAGGCCTTATTCCACCTGCCTCCAGACCCCATTCTCTTGCCTCAAAAGAACAAACTTTACTATGTACATATTTTGATGGTGTCTTTTCAGATTTGTGTTTAAGATGCAGTTTTTGTTCTCAATGTCCACACTCTTAATACAGAAGGTAGCTAATGAAACAAAAATACTAGAATAGAGTCATTATTGTAATGATGGAAACTTACATAAAGTATAGGAACAGAAAGAGGTAGTGATTATCTCAGAGATTTCAAGGAGTGTGTCTTACAGAGGAGGCGTAGTGATTGAGGTTCAGTAGTTTATCACGACATTCCAAACCACCTGACCTCCATCTCTCATAACTCTAACTGCTCTTAGTTCCCTGGGGACACCAGGCTGTTTGCCTAGATATTTCTTTGCTTGGGCTGTTTCTAATGCCTAGAATATTCCTGTACCCACTTGCTAGCATAACAGTACATGTCCTTCCAGATTTAGATTGAGGTTACTTGAAAACCATACCTGAGGTTTCCTTTCCCAGAAGAGCTACTTTCTGGTGCCCTGAGGCTTCCTAAGCATATTCATGCCAGTGTGCTTTCAGTGTACCGTATAGTAATCACTTGTGTGACACCTTCACTATACTTTAAATTCATTGGGGGGAGAGAGTATGTTTTATTCATTTTCCCTGAACATTTTATTATGAAAAACTCCAATGTACATAATTGTATAGTGAATACCCATATACCTATCACCTAGATTTGACTTTTAGCTTTTTGCTCTACAGTCAGCCCTTCATATCCATGGTTACCCATTTGTGGATTCAGCCAGTATTTGAAAAAACCTGCTTTAATCTGCACTGAACATATAGAGACTTTTTTCTTGTCATTTTCCACTAAGTAATATGGTATAACAATTTTTTTTTTTTTTTTGAGACGGAGTCTGACTCTGTTGCCCAGGTTGGAGTGCAATGGCATGATCTCAGCTCACTGCAACCTCCACCTCCCGGGTTCAAATGATTCTCCTGCCTCAGCCTCCCAAGTAGCTGGGACTACAAGCATGTGCCACCATGCCTGGCTAATTTTTGTATTTTTAGTATAGATGGTGTTTCACCATGTTGGCAAGGCTGGTCTTGAACTCCTGACCTCAGGTGATCTGCCTGCCTCTGCCTCCCTAAGTGCTGGGATTACAGGCGTGAGCCACCATGCCCGGCCCAACAACTATTTTCTTTTTTCTTTTTTTTTTTTGAGACAGAGTTTCGCTCTTGTTGCCCAGGCTGGAGTGCAATGGCGCGATCTCGGCTCACCGCAACCTCCGCCTCCCGGGTTCAAGCGATTCTTCTGCCTCAGCCTTCCGAGTAGCTGGGATTACAGGTGCACGCCACCACGCCCAGCTAATTTTGTATTTTTAGTAGAGACGGGGTTTTCCCCTGTTGGTCAGGCTGGTCTCGAACTCCCAACCTCAGGTGATCCACCCGCCTCAGCGGGATTACAGTGCTGGGATTAGAGGCGTGAGCAGCGACGCCTGGCCACAACAACTATTTTCATAGCACTTTCATTATATTTGCTATTACAAGTAATCTAGAAGTGATTTAAAGTATATGGGAGGATGTACGTAGGTTAGATGCAAATATTGGGCCATTTTATATAAGGGACTTGAGCAACTATGGATTTTGGTGTCCTCGGGGTGTGCTGGAACCAATCCCCCATGGATACTGAGGGATGACTGTATTTGTTTTGTCAGGTATCATCCATCTAGCTTTTGTGCTCTGCGTTTTTAAAAATGCACTCCAAAGTAAGTTGCAGACATTGGTGTATGTCACCTCTGAAGAATTCAGCATTAAAATCCTTAATTTTATTTATTATTAACTCTTTATTTTAATCCTTTTTTACATTTTAAAATGTGTATTATTTTTATCATCAGGCCTACCACAGTGCTGCTACAGATACACTTAATATTTGAATTGAAATCTCTTAAAATTTTTAAATTTTACTTTATTTTTTTTTTTATTTCCGTAGCCTTTTTACTTTGTGCATTTGAGTCTAAGTTTACCGCACTCGAAGAGATCAATTCATTGAGGGCTGTAGTAGGGAGAGTTTCATGGAACAAATACTGTGTTTTTCTTGGAGACAGGGTCTCCCTCTGTCTCCCAGGCTGGAGTGCAGTGGCTCAATCTCGGCTCACTGAAACGTATACCTCCCAGATTTAAGCAATTCTCCAACATCAACCTCCCAAGTAGCTGGGACCACAGGCGCACACCACCATGTCCAGCTAATTTTTGAATTTTTTTGTAGAGGCGGGGTCTCACCATGTTGCCCAGGCCGGTCTGAAATTCCTGAGCTCAAGAGATCTGCCGGCCTTGGCCTCCGAAAGTGCTGGGGTTACAGGCGTGAGCTACTGTGCCCGTCCTATGGTTTTAACTGGTCCTTAAAGAATGATTCTGTATTGAGTACAAAGCGGGTGGTTATGGTTACAGGCTGGAGAAACAGAGATGGGAATGAGTACTTTCCATGGAATAATGAGACAAACATTGTGATTGAAGCTGTAGGTTCAATTTTATTAATAGAAAAAGCAGGTCTTTGGTATTTGCAGGATCTTGTTGGGATTGATTATATTTAAATATAAGTGCCTAAAAATGATACCTTGTATTTTTCTTAAATGAAACATTTTTCTAGTTGGGTAAGCTTTTGAGTTATTTAGACTAAAAAACTGGGTGGTTTAGTGTTTCTGTAGAAGATAGAAAATGAACAGAGGAGCCGGTCACAGTGACTCACACCTGTAATCCCAGCCCTTTAGGAGGCTGAGTCCAGGAGTTCAAGACCAGCCTGGGCAACTTGGTGAGACCTTGACTCTACACAAAAAACAATTTTTAAAAAAATTCCATTTAAAGAAAATCGGGGAAGATCCCAGTGGTGAGTTGAAATCTATATGGAATGAACTTCCTGGAGATTTTCAATCTCGCTTACCTTAAATTTGAGCAATACCTTTCAGGAAAGGTACATTTTTTTTTCTTGTGGAAAGAAGAGTAGCGTGGCCACTGGTGGCTTATTCTCTGGAAAGCTTCTTAAGGACATTCTGGGGAAATGCATCATTGAGCTGTGGGTTCCTGGCATTTGAGTGAATAATGTTCAGATGATTAAGTGGCCCAAGGCAGGAAGCAGGGAGAATGTTTGCTTCTCTTCCCTAGCTACTCATACCTCCTGTTTCTCTAAAACTGGGTAATCCTATATATAACAGGTTGCTGATTCCATGACTTAGAATAGCTTTTCTTAAAGTGGAGTATGGATTCACCTATATTAGGGGATTTGTGAATAATACAAATACCTGAGACCTGTATACAGATCTACTGAATGAGTCCTTGGATGTTGTACCTGTGACCATGCATTTAAACGAACATTTTATATGATTTTTATGCATATTGGAATTTAAGAGAACTGCTCTCATATAGGTGGAATTTTCCATAATTTATTTATTAAACAACCACCTATAGGCATTATGGGGGAGTTACTACTCCTCTTTAGGAAGTATAATTACAGGCAGTAAATGCTGTCTTAGTCCATTTGTGTTTTGCTGTAACAGAACACCCGAGGCTGGGTAATTTATAAACAAAAGAGGTTTTAGCTCAGTGTTCTACAGTCTGGAAAATAAGAGAAGCATTGCACCATATCTACTTGGCTTCTGGTGATGGTTACTTGCTAGGTCAAAACATGGTAGATAAGGTCAAAGGGAAAGTGGACACATTCAAAGAGAGAACCCGAGGGATAGCTTGGCTTTATAGCAACAGCCCCACTCTCTTGGGAATGAATCCATTTCCAGGAGAACTAATCCAGTCTCACCAGAGTGAGAACTCAGAACCTCACTCATTACCAAAAGAATGGCAACAAGTCATTCATGAGGGATCTGCCACCATGACCCAAACACCTCTCAGTAGGCTTTACCTCCCAACACAGCCACGTTGGGGATCAAATTTCAACATGAGTTTTGGTGGGGACAAACAAACCATATCTAACCCAAAGCAAATGCCTATTGCTTTATAATAAGATTGATGGTAAAGTGCAGCTGTTGGGGATTTTCTGCTGCTCAAGATTTTGCTAAAGATCGTTTTGTGTACACAATTGTAAGGAAACTATTATTTTTATTGCATGTATTGAATGAAGAGTAAGATATTTCAGGGGTTTCTGTGTGATAGTTTTAGATAGTTCCTTAAGTACAAAGGAAGGAAATTAAGACCTCTTATGTTTGAAATTGAGTGATTCACAATACTTTAAGAGTGTAGTCTTATTTTTGTTCTGAAGAGCTATTATGTGGATTATCCTAGTAAGACAACTATATATTTATGAGACAAATATGTAGAAGATGAGTTCAAGCCTAGATTTTTGCCTCTTAGCTGTGTGACCTTGGGAAAAGCTTTTAACTTAAAAACAAATTCAGCGTTGATTAGTATTTAGGGGAAGTTGATTTGCTGTAGAAACCATGTTATGCTATTACTTGCGCAAGTATTTTGGTAACACTTCTGGTATTACCATGGTAGTATAAAAGCATTTTTTTTCCCTCTCATATAATACAGAAACAACAACGTAAACAAAAAACCTCTGCAAACTCCTATTTTTAGCACACTTGGAGACATAAAATGTGCCGATTACAAAAAATGTGTAGAGGGGCTTGTAGGTCGTGCATCAAAGAAGTGTGGAGAATAGTGAGCTAGCCCAGAGATGGTAGATCTTAGAAAGCTTGACTGTAAAATACAATAATATCCTTTGTATGTGACAATGGGAGCAGGTAAAGAGATGAGTAGGCTACAAGATAAAGCCTTTATGGAAAAGGTTTAGTCACGACTAGGGAGATATGGTAGGGCTTTTGCACAAAGAATCCGTTTTAGCAGGAAATCATCTCTGTGGAAGCAGTGGAGAGAACTTTTGACTTAAGAAGCCTGAAAGGCTATTTATCCTAACATATAAAGAGCTCTTTGGAGTCAGTAAGAAAAAGATCATTAGCAGTGGCTCACGCCTGTAATCTCAGCACTTTGGGAGGTGGAGGTGGGTGGATCACGAGGTGAGGAGATCGAGACCATCCTGGCTAACATGGTGAAACCCCGCCTCTACTAAAAATACAAAAAATCAGCCGGGCGTGGTGGCAGGCACCTGTAGTCCCAGCTACTCGGGAGGCTGAGGCAGGAGAATGGCGTGAACCCGGGAGGCAGAGCTTGCAGTGAGTCGAGATTGCACCACTGCACTCCAGCCTGGGTGACAAAGCAAGACTCCGTATCAGGAAAAAAAAAAAAAAATCATTAGCTTGTTAAGAAAATGCAAGCAGCATTTATGAAAAAGATAATATGAATGGCGCTTAAATAAGAAAAATAGAGAAGTGCTTATTAAAATGAGAGATATCCCTTCTTAGACCTGTTTGGTTCCTGATTTCCTTAGCAAGAGTTCAGATAGTGATTAATACTGCATTATCCAAATCTGTTTGGTTGATGTTTTGAGTAACAAGGGATTTATTGAAAATGTATGCTTGGTTCCTGAGATTGTGAAGTAGAATTTTGTGTAGGGAGGTTCACCTGTATCCTGAATACCACTATTCACTTAGCAGATTGCCAAAAATCTCTAAAGTCTTGACAGCACTGTTGGTGACTGTATAGAAACTGACAGATCCGTACATACATTGCCGGTGGAAGTATAATTCGATATAACCCCCGAACATGGAGGGCAATTTTGATATCTGTTAAAATTACAAATGCATATCGCCTTTGGCCAATGCCTTCAATCATGTTTCAGTCAGTATGAGGGACTACTTATGTGTTAATTGGTTAAAACAATCACAGCAACATAGAATTAAATATTAAATATTATTCAGATAGCTGAAACAGATAGCTTTGAGGTTCCAATGTAGATGTTGATGAAATAACATCAGAAGAAAGCATTTGAGTATGGGCAGGCGAACACTGATGGACATAAATTAAAAAATTAAGATATTTATATACAGTCTAATTTACACTTTTTAGCAGATAGTTCTGGGAGTTTTGACAAATGTATACAGTTGTCTAACCGTCACTACAATTAAGATATAGATCAGTCCCAGTACCTCTATTTCCACATCCCTCCAATATTCCTTGGTAGTCCTTCTTTCCTCCCCAACCATAGCCCCTGGCAACCACTGATTTCTTTCTCATTTATATGTTTTTTTTGCTCTTTCCAGACTGTCATATACATGGAGTCATATAGTAAGTAGCCAGTTGAGTCTGGCTTCTTTCACTTAGCATAATGCATTTGAGATTCATCCGGGGTGTTGTGTTAGCAGAAATTTGTTCCTTTTTATTACTGAGTAGTATTCCATTGTATGAGTATAACATAATTTGCTTATCCATTTACCACCAGTTGAAGGACATTTGGGTTATTTCTGCTTTTGGTGACTACAAATAAAGCTGCCTAGAAGTTTTGATAGTTTTAGGTTTTTACATTTGAGTCTAGCATCCATTTTGAGTTAAATTTTTGCATATGGTACAAGGTATGGAAAGAATTAACTGTTTTTGACATATGGATATCCAGTCATTCCAGCACCATTTGTTGAAAAGACTATCTTTCTTCATTGAATTGCCTTGGCACCTTTGTCAAAAATCAAATGACCATATGTGTGTAGGTCTATTTCAGGACTTTCTATTCTATTTCATTGATCTGTCTTGATCACCATTCGCACTGTCTTACCGTAGCTTTATAGAAAGCCTTGACATCAAGTAGTGTGAGTCTTCCAACTTTGTTCTTTTTCAAAATGGTTTTGGTTATTCTAACTCCTTTGCCTTTTCACCTAAGAATCAGCTTGCTGATTTTGAAAAAAATCTTAGAATTTTGATGAGACAGATTTCTAAAAATTGTGGTAGCATATATATAACAAAATTTTCTATTTTAACTTTTGAAGTGCACAGTTTAGTAGCATTAAGTACATTCACATTGTTTTGCAACTATCACCACCATCTATTTCTAGCAACTTAAAAAATTTTCCCAAACTGAAACTCTGGACCCATAAACAATGACTCCCCAGTTCCTCCACTACACCCAGCACCTGGCAAACCACCATTCTACTTTGTCTCTTTGAATCTGACACCTTTAGGTACTTCATCCCGTATTTGTAGAATAATAGAATATTTGTCCTTTTGTGACTGGCTTTTATTTCACTTAGCCCATTGTCTTCAAGGTTTATCCTTGGTTGATTGGTTGGTTTTTGTTTTTTTTGAGACAGAGTCTCATTCTGTCACCTAGGCGGGAGTGCATTGGCACGATCTCGGCTCACTGCAACCTCCGCCTTCCAGGTTCAAGCGATTCTCTTGCCTCGGCCTCCCAAGTAGCTGGGATTATAGGCACCCATCACCATGCCTGGCTAAATTTTGTATTTTTAGTAGAGACAAGGTTTCCCCATGTTGGCCAGGCTGGTCTCTAACTCCTAATCTCAGGTGATCTGCCCACCTCGGCCTCCCAAAGTGCTGGGATCACAGGCCTGAGCCACTGCGCCTGGTCCCTTGTTGTTTATATGTCAGAGTTTATAATCTATTGTATGTATATACCACATTTTGTTTGTCCGTTCATCTGTTGATGGATCCTCGGGTTGCTTCCACATTTACTGTTGTGAATAATGTCGCTATGAACATGGGTACATAAATATCTTTTTGAGTGCTTGCTTTGAATTCTTTGGGGTATATGCCCAGAAGTGCAATTACTGGATCATATGGTAATACTGTGTTTATTTATTTATTTTTTGCGATGGAGTCTTACTCTGTCACCCAGGCTGGAGTGTGGTGGCATGATCTCTGTTCACTGCAACCTCTGCTTCCCAGGTTCGAGATTTTCCTGCCTCAGCCTCCTGGGTAGCTGGGATTACAGGTGCTCGCCACCATGCCCAGCTAATTTTTTTTTTTTTTTTTTAAGTAGAGATGGGATTTTGCCATGTTGGCCAGGCTGGTCTCGAACTCCTGACCTCAAGTAATCCACCCGTCTTAGCCTCTCAAAGTGCTGGGATTACAGGTGTGAGCCACCACGCCCTGCCGTGTGTGTGTATGTGTTTTTTTTTTAAGGAACAGTTATATCGTTTCCCACAGTTACATCCCCACAGTTTCAGTTTCTCCATTTTCTCACCAACATTTTTTTGTCTGTCTGTCTATCCATCTATCTATCTATCTGTCTGTCTGTCTGTCTGTCTGTCTGTCTATCTATCTAACTAACTAACTGATGGCCTTCGTAATGGATATGAAGTCAAATCTTAATGTGGTTTGATTTGTACTTCCCTAATAATTAGTGACCTGAGTCTCTTTCAAGTGCTTTGGATAGATTTTTAAATATAGTCTTAAATATTCTTATAAAAGTTGTATATGTACATTGTAGAAAAAGTCTACAGATAACTAAAAATAAGAAAGCAAAACCAGGCCGGACATAGTGGCTCATGCTTGTAATCCAGGTGCTTTGGGAGGCCAAGGCCGGGAGTATCACGAGACCAGCCTGGGCAACATAGCGAGACCCCATCTCTACAGAAAATGAAAAAAAAAATTAGCCAAGCATGGTGGTGCCTGGGTGCATGTCTGTAGTCCCAGCTATTCAGGAGGCTGAGGCAGGAGGATCACTTGAGCCCAGGAGTTCGAGGTGACAGTGCTCTCCAGCCTGGGTGACAGTGAGACTCTGTCTCTAAAAAAATAGAAAGAAAATAAAACCATCCTGTTTTTATCTTTCAGACATTTTTCTATACACATATATATGTGCCATTAAAAAAGAAACACCCCTTCAGAGTAGAGGAAGCAAAGAGACATTATTCTATACATGTGCTTTTGTGTCTGTCTGGTCTTTTTCTTCCTTTTTTATTTAGCTCCACCATTTCATGTCAGTAACATTTAATTTTAATGCCCAGTCCACATTCACATTTCTCCAAGTATTCATAAACATGTATCATATCTGGTTTATCCAAACCATACATGCATTGAATCTGGTTTCTCTCTCTCTCCTCCTACCCTCCTCCCTCCCCCTTCTCTCCCTGTCTCTCTCAGACAGGATCTCACTCTGTCACCCAGGCTAGAGTGCAGTGGCATAATCATAGCTCACTGCAATCTCCCAACTTGTAGGTTCAAGTGATTCTCTGGCCTCAGCCACCCAAGTAGCTGGGACTACGGGTGTGTTTCCCCATGTATGCCTAATTTTTTTGTTTGTTTGTTTGAGACAGTCTTGCCTCTGTTGCTCAGGGTGGAGTGCAGTGGTGCTATCTCGGCTCACTGCAACAACCTCCGCCTCCTGGGCCAAAGTGATCCTCCTGCTTCAGCCTCCTGAGTAGCTGGGACTAGAGATGTGTGTCACCATGCCCATCTAATTTTTATATATTTTGTGTAGCCGGGGTTTCTGCATGTTGCTCAGACTGGTCTTGAATTCTTGGGCTCAAGTGATCCACCCACTTGGCCTCCCGAAGTGTTGGGATTACAGCTGTGAGCCACCCTGCCCGGCCATAGTTTTTTTTTTTTTTTTTTTTTTTTTTTTTAATTTCTTGTAGCGACAGGGTCTCGCTATGTTGCCCAGGCTGGTCTTGAACTCCTGGTCTCACATGATCCTTCCATGTGAAACTGGTCTCTTAAGCCTCAACTCTAATAACCTAGCACAGCTCACCCTCCTTTTATATAAACTACAGTCATGTGCCGAATAATGACGTTTCAGTCAACGATGGACCAAGTACAGCATGATCGTCCTATAATATTATAATGGAGCTAAAAATTCCTTTCACCTAGTCATGTCGTAGCCTTTATAACGTCTTAGTGCAGTGCATTTCTCATGTGTTTGTGGGGATGCTGGTGTAAATTAACCTGCCCTGCCAGTTGTATAAAAGTATAGCACATACAGTTATGTATAGTACATAATACTTGGTAATAACTGTGTTACTTGTTTACATATTTACTATTTATCATTATTTTAGAATGTACTATTACCTATAACAAATTGTGGCCAGGCATGGTGGCTGATGCCTGTAATCCCAACACTTTGGGAGGCTGAGACGGGAGGATCAGTTGAGCCCAGGAGCTTGAGATCATCCTGGGCAACATAGTGAGATGCCATCTTTACAAGAAAAATACCCAAAAAAATTAGCCAGACATGGTGGTGCATGCCTGTAGTCTCAGCTACTTGAGAGGCTGAGGCAAGAGGATCGCTTGAGCCAGGGAGTTCAAGGTTGCAGTGAGCAGTGATCACACCACTGCATTCCACCCTGGATGAGAGAGTGAGACGAGACCCTGTCTCAAGGGAAAAAAAGAAAAAGTTAACTGTAAAACAGTCTTAGGTCCTTCAGTAGGTATTCCAGAAAAAGGCACTGTTATGACAGATGACAGCTCCACATGTTACTGTCCCTGAAGACCTTCCAATAGGACAAGATGTAGAAGTATAAGACAGTTATATTGATGATCCTGACCCTATGTAGGCCTAGGCTAATGTATATTTGTGTCTTAGCGTTTAACGAAAAAGTTTGAAAACAAAACAAAAATTTTAAAAATAGAAAACTTACAGAATAAGAATATAAAGAAAGTATTTTTCTACAGCTGTGCAATATGTGTTTTAAGCTAAGTGTTATAATTAGGAGTCAGTGTAAAGGTTTATAAAACAAAAAAGTTACAGCAAATGAAGTTTAATTTATTATTGAAGAAGAAAAAAAATTTTTTTTTGTTTAGAGACGGAGTCTTGCTTTGTCACCCAGGCTGGAGTGCAGTGGCGCAATCTTGGCTCACTGCAACCTCGGCCTTCCGGGTTCAAGCGATTCTCCTGCCTCAGCCTCCCGAGTAGCTGGGACTACAGGCGCGTGCCACCACGCCTGGCTAATTTTTTCTATTTTTAGTAGAGATGGGGTTTCACCGTGTTAGCCAGGATGGTCTTGATCTCCTGACCTCTTGATCCATCCGCCTCGGCCTCCCAAAGTGCTGAGATTACAGGCGTGAGCCACTGCACCCGGCCAAAATATTTAAAAAAATACATTCAGTGTCTCCTAAATGTACAGTGTTTATAAAGTGTACAGTAGTGTCTAGTAATGTCCTAGACCTTCACGTTCACTCACCACTCACTCACTGACTCACTCAGAGCAACTTTCAGTCCTGCAAGCTCCATTCATGGTGAGTACCCTATACAGGTATACCATTTTTTATCTTTTATACGGTATTTTTACTGTACCTTTTTTTAGGTTTATATATGTTTATATACACAAATACTTACCATTGTGTTAGTTGCCTACAGTATTTAGTACAGTAACATACTGTATAGGTTTGTAGCCTAGGAGCAGTAAGCTATGCCATGTAACCTAGTGTGTAGTAAGCCTAGGCTATACCATCCAGGCTTGTGTAAGTACACTCTATGATATTTGCACAACGACGAATTGCCCAGTGATGCATTTCTCAGAACTTACCCCATTGTTAAGCAGCACATGACTATATATTGAGGTATAATTTACATACAATAGACATCACCCATGATATATACTCCCTTGCAACCATCCACAACAATCAAGATAACATCATGGCTGGGTGGCTCACACCTGTAATCTCAGCACTTTGGGAAGCTGAGGCAGGAGTATCGCTTGAGGCTAGGAGTTTGAGTCAGGCCTAGGCAGCAAAGCAAGACCCTGTCTCTACAAAATAAACACACAAAAACACAAAAATATTAGCTGAGCATGGTGGGATGCAGTTACTGAGGAGGGAGGGCGGCTTGAGCCCAGGAATTTGAGGTTGCAGTGAATTGTGATCATGCCACTGCACTGTAGTCTGGGCAACAGAGGGAGACCCTGTCTCAAGACAACAACATAAAAACCCCATCTCCATTACCCTCAAGTTTCTTCTTGCCTCCTTTCTGTCAAGGTAGATTAGTTTGCATTTTTTGTAATTTAGAATTTCATATAAGTAAAATCATACAATAGTAGATACACCACAGTCTTCATATAATCCCAACTCTTTGGGAGGCCAAGGCGGGAGCATTGCTTGCACTCGGGAGTTATAGGTTTGAATATATCCTAGGTGATTTTGTGTATTTGTTGTATCTTTCCTGTAGATACGTTAGTGATGATAAAGTTAATTCCTGGCTTAGGGTGATGACTGTCCAATTTTCTTATTGTACTGCTAGGTTTTCACCTTATGAGTAGAAAATTACGTGTGTGGTTTTACTTGGGAACTAAAAGATGGCCAGTTCTGCGTCAGCCATACACCTGATTTTTTTTGAGACGAAGTTTCACTCTTGTTACCCAGGCCGGAGTGCAATGACGCGATCTTGGCTCACTACAACCTCTGCCTCCCAGGTTCAAGCGATTCTCCTGCTTCAGCCTCCTGAGTAGCTGGGATTAGAGGTGCCTGCCACCACGCTTGGCAATTTTTCTTTCTTTCTTTCTTTCTTTTTTTTTTTTGTGTGTGTTTTTAGTAGAGACGGGGTTTCACCTTGTTGGCCAGGCTGGTCTTGAACTCCTGACCTCAGGTGATCCACCCCCCTAGGCCTCCCAAAGTGTTGGGATTACAGGTGTGAGCCGCTGCACCCGGCCACATCTGATTTTTTGTTTGTTTGTTTTTTTGAGGTGGAGTCTTGTTCTGTCACCCAGGCTGGTGTGCAATGGTGCGATCTCGACTCACTGCAACTTCTACCTCCTGGGTTCATGCAGTTCTCCTGCCTCAGCCTCCCGAGTAGCTGGGATTACAGGGATGTGCCACCACGCCCGGCTAATTTTTATATTTTTAGTAGAGACAGGGTTTCACCATGTTGACCAGGGTGGTCTCAAACTCCTGACCTCAAGTGATCCACTCAACTCAGCCTCCCAAAGTGCTGGGATTACAGGCGTGAGCCACCGAGTCCAGCCCACACCTGATGTTTTTAATTACAGTTGCTAATCTTGTTTGCGTCACTGATTTCATTGTTAGTTAGGGAATAATTTCCAAAATCACTCCTGTATTCACTGGCTTCTTTAGTTTTCTTTCATCAACTGAGATTGCTTGTTACCTGAAATATAATTCTTTTTTTAATATATTTTTTGAGACTGAGTTTTGTTCTTGTCACTCAGGCTGGAGTGCAATGGCGTGATCTCAGCTCACTGCAATCTCCACCTTCCGGGTTCAAGCGATTCTCCTGCCTCAGCCTCCTGAGTAGCTGGGATTACAGGCGCCTGCCACCACGCCCGGCAATTTTTTTTGTATTTTTAGTAGAAATGGGGTTTCACCATGTTGGCGAGGCTGGTCTTGAACTCCTGACCTCAGCTGATCCACCCTCCTTGGCCTCCCAAAGTGCTGGGATTACAGGCGTGAGCCACCGTGCCCAGCCTGAAATATAATTCTTAATGAAAAGGTAGGGTAAATACTTAATTTTTTCCTTTAGTTACCAATTTTCAAATTAAGGTGTTAATTTAGTAACTATAATGATAACATAGATTTGTTCTTATATCTTTTTTTGAGGTTTATTTTAGATTTTTATTGGTTTAATATATTTTAATACACTATAGTCATGTGTATTTGTTTTTGATGTATTTTAAAAATCAGTTTATATTGATACTCCTGATGAAACATTTTTTGCTTTAACTTTTTTATGGTAAAATACAGATAACATATACATTTGAACCATTTTTAAGTGTACAGTTCAGTAGCATTAAGTGCTTTCACATTCGTTGTGCAGCCGTCACCACCATCCATCTCTGGAACTTTTTCTTTTTTGAAAACTTTCTAGAGGTTCATATTTATTGGCGTTTGACCTAGAGTCTTCCTCATGGGCAAGGTGCAGCCCTGGGCAGGACTATCAGCATCCTGCTGTCTCCTCAATTCTGTTAATCCACCAATCCTAATCCCTCCTAACCCCACTCATAGTCCAGAGAAGATAAAAAGTTCAGGGACATGGTGTACTGCTGTCCAGATCCTTTCCCAACTGAAACTCTATACCCATTTAGCACTAATTTCCCATTTTCCCTAGCCCAAGATAACCAACCACCATTCTACTTTCTCTTTGAATTTGACTCCTAGGTACCTCACATATATATTCCTATTTAGTGGAATTGTAGACTATCCTTTTGTGACTGGCTTATTTCACTTAGCACTGTCTTCTAGGTTCATCCATGTTGTAGCTTCTGTCATAATTTCCTTCCCTTTTAAGGCTGAATAATTTTCCATTGTATATATGTACCATATTTTGTTCATCCATTCATTCATTGATAGATACTTGAGTTGCTTCTACCTTTTGGCAATTGTGAGTAATGCCGTTATGAACATGGGTGTACAAATGTCTGTTTTGAGTCCTTGTTTTGCTTTCGTGCATTCTATTAAAAATGTTAAGGTTCTTTGCTTTTTACTTTTTTTTCTCTTTTATCCACCTTTTGACTTTATTCTTAAAGTTTTATCTTGGTATAATAATTTATGGTATGTTGCAGAATTAGGAGCAAAGTCCCGTGTGTCCTTCACTCAGTTTCCCCCAATGGTAACATTTTTCATAATTACAGTACAATGTCAAGACCGGGAAATTGACATTGATACAGTCCATATACAGGTGTCCCTTGGTATCTGTGGGGGATTGGTTCCAGAACCCTCGATGATACCAAAATCCATGGATGCTTAAGTTTATTAGATAAAATGGCATAGTGTTTTCACATAACCTACACACATCTTCCTGTATACTTTAAATCATCTTTCGATTACTTATAACACCTAATATAATATAAATGCTGTGTAAATAGTTATATTGTATTGATTTTATTTGTATTTTTTTATTGTTGTTATTTTTCATTGTGTTTTTTCCCTGAATATTTTCTATCTGTGGTTGGTTGAATCTGAGCATGGGGAACCCATGGATATGGAGGGCTAACTAACTGTATTTATTCAGATCTTGCTAGTTATACATGGACTCATTTAGATAACTATGTTTGCATGTTTTATGTGTATAATTCTATGCAGTTTTATCATGTGTGGATAGGTGTAAGCACTACCACCACCATCACCATCACCATCAAGACACAGAACTGTCCCATCATCACAAATATCCCTCACACTACTCATTTAGTTACATTCACTCCCCCACCCCTTCTCTCCTTCCTCTATTTGGTTTCTAATCTGTGTCAACCACTAATCTGTTATTCATAATTTTGACATTTTCATGGAGTCATATAAATGGAAATCATACTGTATATAACTATTGAGTTTTTGTTTTGTTTTGTTTTGTTTTTGCATTTAGCATAATTTCCTTGGGATCCATCCAAGTTGTTATATTTCAGTAATTCATTTCTTTCTATTACTGAGATGTAGTCTGCGGTACAGATGTACCACAGTTTGTTTAACCATGTACTACTCATTGAGGGATTTTTGGGTTTGTATTAGTTTTTTAGGGCTGCCTAACAAAGTAGCACAAACTGGGTGGCTTAAACAACAGAAATTTATTGTTCTGGAGGCAAGAAGTCCAAGATCAAGGAGTTGGCAGGGTTAGTTCCTTCTGAGAGAATCTATTCTGTCACCCTCTCTTAGCTTCTGGTGGTTTGCTGGCAATCTTTGGTGTCCTTTGGCTGGTATAAGCATTACCTCCCATCTCTGCCTTCATTTTCACATGGTGTTCTCCTTGTGTGTATGTCTCTTTGCAAATTGTCCTTTTTTTTATTAGAGTACCACTCATATTGCATTCCTCCCTAAGGACTTCGTTTTAACTTGATAACTTCAGTAAAGATCCTGACTCCAAATAAGGTCATATTCTGAGGTACTGGGGGATAGGACTTCAACATACGAATGTTTGGGAGACACAATTAAACCCATAGCAGAGTTGCTTTCATGTTTTGGCTATTACAAACAAAGGTCCTATGGATGTTTATGTACATGTTTTTATGTGGACATAGGTTTTCATTTCTCTGGGATAAATGCTCAGGTGTAAGGTTACTGGTGGTTATGGTAAGTGCATGTATGGTTTTTAAAGAAACGTCTAAGCTCTTTGCCAGAGTGGCTGTAGTTTACATTTCCACCAGCAGTGTATAAGAATCAGTTTCTCTGCATCTTTGCTATCATTTGGTGTTGTCACTATTTTTTTTTTTTTTTTTTTGAGAGAGAGTCTCGCTCTGTCGCCCAGGCTGGAGTGCAGTGGCACAATTTGAGCTCACTGCAGGCTCTGACTCCTGGGTTCACGCCATTCTCCTGCCTCAGCCTCCCGAGTAGCTGGGACTACAGGTGCCCACCACGACGCCCGGCTAATTGTTTTGTATTTTTAGTAGAGACGGGGTTTCACTGTGTTCATCAGGATGGTCTTGATCTCCTGACCTTGTGATCCGCCCACCTCGGCCTCCCAAAGTGTTGGGATTACAGGCGTGAGCCACCATGCCCGGGCTGTCACTATTCTTTTATTTTGGCAATTCTTACAGATGTAGTGATATCATGTTGTGGTTTTAATTTGTGTTTTCTTCTATTCAGTTTAACATGTGTTTTAAAAGTTTGTTTGCTAATTATCTCTTTTATACTTAATATCTTGATTCTTAGGGTCATTAACAAGATTGCTTGCCTTCTCCTATAGTATAAAGAAAATAACTTCAGAAAAACAGAATTAGTGTAGCAGACAATAGAAGTATTGTATGAAGTTTAATTTTCTTTCCTTCTTTTTTTTAAAAATAGAGACATAGTCTTGCTCTGTCACCTAGGCTGCAGTGCAGTGACCTAATCACAGCTCACTGCAGCCTCGTACTCCTGGGCTCAAGCGATCTCTCTCTCTCTTTCTCTCTCTCTCTTTCTTTCTTCCCTCGCCCTCCACCCTTTCCCCCCTCCCTTCCCCGCTTTCCTCCCTCTCCCTCCCTCTCCTTTTTTGTAGAGAACAGGTCTCACTGTGTTGACCAGGCTGGTCTCATACCCCTGGCCTCAAGTGATCCCCCCTACCTTGGCCTCCCAAAGTGCTGAGATTACAAGTGTGAGCCATCCCATCCTGCTTTAAATTTTCTTCTTTTTGTCCTTAAAATTCTTCCTACTAAGGATAAGCAAAGTGTTGTTTTCTGAACTCACTTTATATGAATACTTTCTCTGTATGTCTGTGTTATTGATTCGATGTACATGATTAGGTTTATTTTTCCAATTTGTCTTTAATTTCAGAAATTTCTGTTTCTATGACAGTGACATAACCTAACAAAATTCAGTTTCATTTGAATGAGTATGACATTTTCCTTATTCAAAAGTTAAAATTACATGCAAAGGTATATATAGAAGTCTTCCACAGATTCCTGCCTCGTATATTTCTTTTATCATCCCTTCCTCCTTACAACTTGGAAAAAGTGTTTCTTGTTAATCCTCTCAGTATTTTTTTGTGCAAACAAATACATCCATTCATATACACGTTCTTACTTTGTGAAAGGCATCACACTTTACATTATATTACATAATTTGATGTAAACTTAAATATTAAGTAGCAGACCTAACAGAAGACTTTCAGAGTTGTGTTAATGCTGTTTTTTATGTTGTGAGAGTTGAATCTGCTACACTGACTTCCTCATTATTTTGTGATCTATGAGTTATGATCAACATGAGATAGTAGGTTCACTAGTAACTAAGTTCAAGTATGTAACACTGGAAAAACTGCTTGTTGCTTTATGACTTTGGGCAGAAAAACAGACAGGTGAAATGCAGTTGAATACTTTGTAAATTATGGTTAGCCAAAGTAGGTGACATAGGACTAACCTGTGAAAGGGGACATAATGAAGTAAAACATTCAAGTAAAATGACATGATAATGGCATATTTGGCAAACATCCTCAGAATAGATTATATGTAGAAGTTGGAGGAGAAAAGTTTTTCCCTTTCCTAGTTGCAATTTATTATTATTATTAATTTTCTTTCTTTTTTTTTTTTTTGAGACGGAGTTTCACTCTTGTTGCCCAGGCTAGAGTGCAATGGTGCGATCTCGGCTCACTGCAACCTCCGCTTCCCAGGTTCAAGCTATTCTCCTGCCTCAGCCTCCTGAGTTGCTGGGATTACAGGCATGTACCACCACACCTGGCTAATTTTTGTATTTTAGTAGAGACAGGGTTTCACCATGTTGGTCAGGCTGGTCTCAAACTCCCGACCTCAGGTGATCCGCCTGCCTCAGCCTCCCAAAGTGCTGCGATTACAGGCGTGAGCCACCGTGCCCAGCCCTATTATTAATTTTTTAGAGACAGTCTCGCTGTGTTGCCCAGGCTAGTTTCAAACGCTTGGGCTCAAGTAATCCTCCTGCCTCAGTCTCCTAAAGTGCTAGATTAGGGGCATGAGCCACCATGCCCAGCTGCTAGTTGCAATTAATTTATTAATCAGGATAGCTAAGCACAGTCATTTATGGTGGGTGGAGGGAGACAGAGGGAGAGGGAGATTGTGTTTCATGATGAAAAGATCATTTTGAGTATTTTTGCCAAAATAATAATCATAGAATAAGATGGAGATCCTTGCATATGAATAATCTTCTCAATCATGTTGTTCTCAGTGTTGCTACGTTATTTGGCAGATAACTTTTTGCCAGGAGGATAATTATAACACATTTTTTTTTGAAAGAGTTTTCTAATTGAGAAGTTTCTTTCCCGACTAATGACTTAACAAATAACCCATTGTTACAACAAACTGTGTCATAACAGCAAAGTTGCAATAACTATGAATCTAAGATAGTTTCAAGTTCTCTGTAGTAGAGTGTACTTTCAAGTCTATCCAAAACAAAAACGTTAGCTCTAGTATATATTTGTTTTTAATAATATATTGCTCTTAATATTAAATATATGTTGAGTCATTATTTCGCCTCCTTTCTTAGCATCTCGATAGTTCTTTTGGGGATATTGATTTTGCAGGATGCTTTAATGTATTTGTTGTTGTTTAGAAATAAGGCAGTCTTTTGGTCATAGTTCTAGGGAAGGTTTAAAAACTTCAGTCATCTTAGAGCTCAGATTGAGTTGGTCTGTTTGGATGGCATGCTAAAGTATATGAAATTTGCTTGGTTACAGGGCAAAATGTGAGAGTCCCCTAATGATATCTGGTACCAGTAATCTAACCAGGTAGGTAGGTAGGTAGGTAGGTAGATAGATAGATAGATAGATAGATAGATAGATAGATATCTCTTCTTACTGGATCTTTTTCATGCTGTATGCTTCCTCTCCAGTTTAATGGAATCAAGTGTTGCATTTTAGGGTAATTCCGAAATCTTAGTATCATGACATGAGGCCATTTAGTATACTAACTGTTGGATGCAGTTAGTTTGCGTTGCTGCTGGAAGATTGTTGCTGCTTTTTACCCTGGCTTTAAGTTGTGTGCTCTTGTGGGTAACTATGGGACTTGACTTGTACTGTCATATTTTGAACAAGGGAAATAAATGTTTAACATTTGTTAAATAGGTTTCAATGACAGTTTTCATACTCTATGGTGAGCAACTGAAATGTAAGGTTAGCTCTGGTTGTTCAAGTGTTTCCATGTTTTTTTGGAAAAGTTAGATTATTTCTTTTGATATTTTGCTGTAAATTTAACATAAGCTTTGGTGCATTTTACCTTATTAAACGGGAGACAAAAAGTCTCAAAATATTCTGAGTGTAGATATCAATGATTAGTGTCTTAATTTACAAAATGACATCTCAATAGGTCAGTAGTTATATGGTATGTGGTATGCTTGTTTAGTAGAAAGGTGTTCTTAAATGATCGATGATTTAAGTAAAATCCTGTGAGTTTATACCATATGAGAGAAGCTTGCTTGATAAAAGAGGTTTCAAATTTAATTTTTTATTGTGGTAAACAACAACATTTACCATTAAACCATTTTTTAAGTGTATAATTGAGTAACGTTAAATATATCCAACTGCTGTGAAACAGAAATTTTTCGTCTTGAAAGCCTGAAACTCTATACCTATTAAACAACAACTCCCGTTTTTCTCTTCCCCTAGTCCCTGGTAACCATTATTCTACTTTCTGTTTCTGTGAATTTAACTACTTCAGATACCTCATAAGTTGAATCATGTGGTATTTGTCTTTTTTGTGACTGGCTTATTTCAGTTAGCATAATGCCCTTAGGGTCCATCCGTGTTGTAATGTAGTACAGATGTTCCTTCCTTTTAAAAGGTGTGTAACTCATTTTATGTATCTACTACATTTTGTTTATCCATATCTGTTCTATTCCATTGGTCTATTTGTCTTTATGCCAGTACCTCACAGTTTTGATTACTGTAGCTTTGTACAGTAAGTTCTCGCTTAGTGCCGTTCTTAGGTTCTTGGAAACTTGGGCTTTAAGCAAAGCGATGTACAGCAGATCTTTGAACAATATCAATTTGTTCAGTGTTGTTTTGTTATAATGTTTATGAGGAAAAAAATTGGTTTCATTCATTATACGTCATTTTGCTTAACATTGGAGTTTCCAAGAACTTGTTGGTGATATTGAGGACTTTCTCTAAAATGCTTTGAAATTAGGAAGTGTGAGTCCTCCAACTTTGTTCTTTTCTTCCTAAAATTGTTTGGGCTTTTTGGGGTCCCTTGAGATTCTATATGAATTTTCAGCTTAATTTTTTTCATTTTTGCAAAAAGTGCTATTGGAATTTTGATAGGGATTGTGTTGAATCTGTAGATTTCTTTGGGTAGTATGGACTTCATGATAATATTAAGTCTTCGAATTCATGAACACAGGATGCCTTTCTATTTGTGTCATCTTTCATTTCAGCAGTATTTTGTAGTTTTCAGTGTACAAGTCTTCTACCTGCTTGGTTAGGTTTAGTATTTTACACTTTTTGATGCTGTTGTAAATGGAATTGTTTTCTTAATTTCCTTTTCGGATTGTTAGTATATACAAGAATTTTGTGTGTTGATTTAATATCCTGTGACTTTATTGAATTTGTGGTTATTAGTTCTAAGAGTTTTTATGTGTGTGTAAACTTTGGGATTTTCTACATATAAGATTGTGTCATCTGGGAACAGAGATAATTTTACTTCTTTCTTTCTAACTTGGATGCCTTTTATTTGTTATTTTTCCTGTCTAATTGTTTTGGCTAGGCCTTCCAATACTATGTTGAATAGACACGTAGTGGGAGTGGGCATCCTTGCCTTGTTCTGTATGTTAGAGTAAAAAGTTTCAGTCTTTTACCCTTGAGTATAATATTAGCTATGAGTTTTTGACTTTTACTATGTAGAGATAGCGTCTTAGTCCATTTTCTGTTCCTTACAACAGAATATCTGAAATTAGGTACTTTATAAAGAAAAAGAATTTATTTCTTACAGTTAAGGAGGCTGAGAAGTCCAAGTTTTGAGGGTCCACATCTGATGAGAGTCTTCTTGCTAGTGGGAACTCTGCACAGTTCCTAGGTGTTGCAAGGCATCACATGGCAATGGGACTGAGGGTGCTTGCTCAGGTCTCTTTCTCTTCTAAAGCCACCTGTCCCACTCTCATAACTATTAAATCATTAATTCAGTAATCCATGAATGGATTAACCTATTCATGATGGCAGAGCCCTCCTTACCCAATCTCCTATTAAAGGCCCCACTTCTCAGTACTGCCACATTGGGGATTAAATTTCCACATGAGTTTTTGAGGGGACAAATATTCAAACCATAGCAGGTCATTTTTTTCTAGTTTTAACTTGAGTGTTTTTTATAGTGAAAGGGTGTTGAATCTTGTCAAATGCTTTTCCTGCATCAACTGAGATGATCATGTGGTTTTTGTCCTTCATTCTGTTAATGTCCTGTGTTACATTGATTGATTTTTGTATGTTGGAACAGTCTTGCATTTCAGCAATAAATCTCACTTGGTCATGGTGTATAATATTTTAAATGTTTTAAATGATGAATTCTGGTTTGCTAGTATTTTGTTAGGAATTTTCGCATCAATATTCATCAGGGATATTGGTCTGTAGTTTTCTTATAGTGTCTTTTTCTGGCTTAAATTTAATTTTTAAAATGTAATTTGCATGCCTTACTCTTTGTCTAGGAATGTTTAAGATTAGAGAGAATTAAAATAATTTTAGAGTACCACATATGTGTCTCCTGTTGTTACCACTGTGTGGAATTACCAAGTGAAGAATCAAACTCTTAGATCTGAAATACGAATTGGGAAGTACTATAGTGTGTTGACAAACTGAATTATGAAAGCATACTTGATTTCTGAACTTGAATATGCATATAATTCAAGCCTATGAATTGTGTACTGTGGTTGTTAGCTAAAAGGTTAGTGGGTAATATCAAGTGGCTGGTAATGCTAAATGTTTTAATAAGGTCAGCTAATCAGAAGTGAAAGGAACAAAAAAATTGGACATGTGACATATATGTGTTCTTGTATAGTCATGCTAAAATGAAAAAAGAGGCATTACATATTAATAGTCACCACATTTTTAAATTTTGGGTTAAAATTTTTCATTCTCTATAAAGTGGTTTATTTTTCACATTGGTTTTATTGTTTTTAATCTACTGAATTGTTTTTTGGCTACAGTTCTATCTTCATTATCATGCAAATTAATAAAAACTCAGTAATTCATTGAGATACTTTTTACTACCTTGAGTAAATAAATGTGGAAACTTGTGATGTAATCTATTGAGAGTATGTGAAATGAAAATTTAGATTTCCCCCAACATCAAGCAGGATTATCCTGTGTTCATCTACTCTTCTATGAAATCTGCCTTTTTTTGAAATTTGCCAGTGAGCCAGTGATGCCCAGTGTGAAATGGTTTAGATGGCAGTAATATATTGTGCTTATATAATGCTGTATACCATTTAACCCTTCTTGTAAATTTGATTTTTGGATCTGGATATTCATTTATACCAGCTAATATGGTCTCGTTGGAAATGTTGATAGCCACTACACCAAGTTGTAATTACCCATGTTTATTTGTTATGTCTTAACATTACAAATTGACATCACAAGTTACATCACAAAGTTATGTTAATAAGATGGAGATGTATACACATGCACACACACGCACAGACACATGCACACCAGTCCAGAAAGCTAACTGTAGAATGTGGTATTCAGATATAAGTGAGATGAAGAGTGGATAATGACAGTATTAAAACAATTATTAGCTATTGACCTTGGCAGACTGAGAAATGATTTTAAGGTGATAGTATATGATAAAACAAATATTCTATCTGTTTTGATATTTGTCTTAGGATAGAGCCAGATAATGTCTAGTCAGCTGCAGCTTATTAGGGCTGACTGGGGAAAATAGTAGTCTTCGAATTAGATAGCAGATATGTATCCAATATGTCAACTATAATATGGTATCCAGTGTCTGACAGCAGCCAGTGCCAGTATGGTCAGACAGATGAGAGGACAATATTGCGGCATTCAGGTTAAGGCAACTCAAGAGACAAATGGAGACTTTTTAGGGTGGGTTTATGGGCAGGATTCCAGTACCAGAATGAAGGTAGGTGTATTACAGCAGGAACATGTCAGACGGGGTAGGATCTTTGGGTGATTCAGGTACAGGTTACAATTGAGTATGGAGCACAAGTTGGCTCTGTGGGAATAGGACATAAGCCTTTTCTTGTCTCCCTCCAACCCCTAACTAAGGGGGTTGCTAAGTTCACAAGGCGTGCTAGGTTTTCTACAGACATCAAAAATGGTCATTGAGAACTGGGACAGCCTGAGTATGTAGGTTTGTCAAGGTGATCACAGTTGTGGTGATGGCTCGAGTCATGTTTTGAAAGTACTGGGGAAAGTGAGTAGACAAGAAAACTAGGAATATTGCTGTGCACCTACTATAATACACTTAAAAATAGGAAGGGAGCAGGTGGATGTTTCCCATTTTGTAAATTTTAGTTTCTGGCAGTGTGTAGTGATGCTGTATCTGTAGACTGCCCCAGCTTGCTCCTTCCCCAATTCCTGAAAATAAAAGTTATTTTTGCAGTGTTGTGGCCTTAGGCCTGTTCAGTTTGTCTACTTAGTTATTTTAGAAAGGCCTTTTACTTTGGCCTCCTTCCATCCTTTATATATATGTATGTATAAATTTTTTTTTTTTTTGAGACAGAGTCTTGGCTCTGTTGCCCAGGCTGGAGTGCAGTGGCACGATCTCGGCTCACTGCAGCCTCCACCTCCTGGGTTTAAGCGATTCTCATGCCTCAGCCTCTGGAGTAGCTGGGATTACAGGCCTGTGCCACCATGCCCAGCTAATTTTTGTATTTTTAGTAGAGATGGTATTTCTCCACGTTGGCCAGGCTGGTCTGGAACTCCTGGCCTCAAGTGATCTGCCTGTCTTGGCCTCCCAAAGTGCTGGGATTACAGGCCTGAGCTACTGCACCCGGCCTGTCCTTTATATTATTTTTAAAGTTTGTAAATATAGATTTCCTACTATTAGGAAATATAGACAGGGTCATTAATCTTCTTACATATGCAGATTTCTTCCAGGCATGCCTTCTCTGGTTTACCTATTCCTGTACCAGAGCAGGGACTACCATTAGGAATTCTGTAGGACTCCATCCAGGTTTGTGTAAAAGAAAAGATATTTGCGAATGATATATGTGGTAGCTGTAATGTGAGTGTGTTGTCAAGAAACTTTTAGGTTAAGATTTTACTACTGGGCTGAGTACACATGGTCATTGCTTAGTTTGATGTACTTTTCTTTTCTTTTTTTTTTTTTTTTGAGACGGAGTCTTGCTCTGTCACCCAGGCTGGAGTGCAGTGGCTTGATCTTGGCTCACTGCAAGCTCCGCCTCCCGGGTTCACGCCATTCTTCTGCCTCAGCCTCCCGAGTAGCTGGGACTACAGACCCCCACCACCAAGTCCGGCTAATTTTTTGTTTTTTAGTAGAGATGGGGTTTCACCGTGTTAGCCAGGATGGCCTTGATCTCCTGACCTCGTGATCCTCTTGCCTCGGCCTCCCAAAGTGCTGGGATTACAGGCGTGAGCCACCGTGCCCGGCCTAGTTTGACGTATTTTCACCATGTCATTTACTTAGAATAGTATAGCACAAATTAGGGAGATTAACAGAGGGAGGACAAATATCTTTTAGGTAAGAAGAATTTCTTTTTTTTTTTTTTGAGATGGCATCTTGCTCCGTTGCCCAGTCTAGAGTGCAGTGGCATGATCTTGGCTCACTGCAACCTCTGTCCCCCGGGTTCAAGCGATTCTCCTGCCTCAGCCTCCCGAGTAGCTGGGATTACAGGTGCATGCCACCATGCCCGGCTGATTTTTCTATTTTAGTAGAGATGGGGTTTCACCATGTTGGTCTTGAACTCCTGACCTCGTGATCCGCCTGCCTCCACCTCCCAAAGTGCTGGGATTACAGGTGGGAGCCACCACACCCGGCCGAATTCTTGTTAAAGATTGTTACTCATCAAAGGGGCAGTAGTTTTTTTCTTTTTGAAGGTAGATATTTATGTCCACATTTTGGGTTAGCTTTTCATTTTTTTGCCCGCGTGTACATCATTTGACATAGAAATGATAGTAACTTTCCTGTTTGGATCAAATGTACTACTGCAGGAAGTAGTCTACCTTTTAGCATTCACAACCTCAAACTAAACAACAGACTTCTGTATGCTGTCTCCTAAGAAAGTACATAGGCCAATAAAAGGAACATACCTTTGGGTCTTGTTGTCAGGAGCCTGTAAGAAAGTTTATGTTCCCTGCGAATCTTGAGTAGGCAAACATAATAAAGGTAATTTTATGATAGAACTCAGAGTTTTTGTACGTTTAATTTTATATGATTATAAACATGAAATATGAATAGATTTTAGCAGCATAGTTTTGTAATTCCTCAGGTAGTTTAGGTTTTTAAACAGTTTTTTTTTTCTCCTGAGGACAGTCTCACTCTACTGCCCAGGCTGGAGTGCAGTGGCATGTTCTCAGCTCACTGTAGCCTTGACCTCCCAGGCTCAAGCGATCCTCCCACCTCAGCCTCTCAAGTAGCTGGGACTATAGGCACGCGCCACCATGCCCAGCTAGTAGTTCACGTTTTAACAGAGTACATTAAAAACTAAATTTCCCCTTCATAATTTCCTTTTTTGTACTAACAATAAGATTGTAAATAAAAAATTAAAAAATTACCCACCCTGATATGTTGCTGTATTCCTTTGCTTCTTTTTTGTTGTTATTATGTCCGTTTACCCACATTGGTACACAGTCATAAATAGTTTCAGTGTATGAATATTACATTAGTTACATTGATGTACTATCAGTGGTACTTGGTTGGATGAATTTTTAGTATTTAGAAGCTTTAAAAATCATATTTCACTAGGATAGGGAGTTGGCCAGGTCAATAATTTTTTCTGTGTCTATCAGACCTTGACACAACATTTTTTTCTTTTAAAATTATATGTACCTGTCTGGGCGCAGTGGCTCACACCTGTAATCTCAGCACTCTGGGAGGTTGAGGTGGACAGATTGCTTGACCCTTGGGAGTTCAAGACTAGCCTGGGCAACATGGTGAAACCCTGTTTCTACAAAATACACAAAAATTAGCTGGGCATGGTGGTGCTCGCCTATAGTCTATGGATAATTGGACATTTTGGTAATTCCTAATTTTAAGTGTTTGTATTATAGTGATGGTGGCATTTTAGAAGGGTGTATACATTTCCTGGATGTGATCCCTACGTATAGAAGTATGTGACCCTTTTGGGAGGAGTGTTAAGGGTATGGCATGTGGTGTGTGAATTTGCCAGCTTTTAGCAGTTGAATATTTCTGCATTTTTAGTGAGAGAATTAACATACCAGCTACTTAAGTGTTCCCCTCCCCTGTGCTCTCCAGTAATATATTATTAATATATGGATTCTGAGGAACCTTGTTAGTGATGGCTTTGTTGGTAGCTTTTCATTTTTTTGTCTTGAGACCACTTGGGATTGAATTAAATACCTTTTTTTTTTTATGGAGACGGAGTCTCACTCTGTTGCCCAGGCTGGATTGCAGTGGTGTGTTCTCGGCTCACTGCAACCTCTGCTTCCTGGGTTCAAGCGATTCTCCTGCCTCAGCCTCCCGAGTAGCTGGGACTACAGGTGCACACCACTGTGCCCAGCTAATTTTTGTATTTTTGTTTTAGAGACGAGGTTTCATCATGTTGGCCAGACTGGTCCTGAACCCCTGACCTCGTGATCTGCCCGCCTCAGCCTCCCAAAGTGTTAGGATTACAGGCATGAGCCACCGTGCCTGGCCCCTAAATTAAAGACCTTTAAAACAGTAATTATTTTAGGGGAAAGAAAATTAAATGATATCAAAGCAAGATATTAGGATGTTTTGTGTGTGCTTTTATTTTGTTGGGGGGTACTTTTGATGAATGTAGGAAGTCATTCTTTTTTTGGAGTTGCAAAGATTCAAGCATCATCATAATTTTTACTTGCTTGTATTAATATGCTATAGTAATAGGTATCTGACAGGTGTTTCTTGTTATTGAATTTAACTTGTAATCTAAACTTTGAGTAACAGCCCATAAACAAACATATATTAATTATGGATAACCTGAGAAGTTATGGTGATTAAGTTTCAGCTTTTAGGTCTGTTTATATTAAAAGCAGTGTTACTTGAATTTAATATTTAGAATTAGAAATAACACGATCATCTGTTACTTTTTAATCTAATAATTAATAGCCTTTAATGGCAGCACACTATACATGTGAACTTAAGAAAGTAGTTTTACTTTAATATATATTGTTTAGCTTATCTACAAATGGGATTGCCTGGTTTTCAGTAAGGAAAAGCAGAAGCTAGTTGTTGCTGGATAGGTTTTTTTCCCAGAAGGAAAATAGTGATTGAGACTTAATGCAGATTTTATTTCTATGCTTTATCCTCCAAAGCTGTTAGAATGTTAACTCTTTTATAGTAGGTATAGAGAATTGTTACATATGATGAAAACCTCAAAAGTTTTTTCTAGACACTAGGAGAGAGCTCCACCTTGTGATCTTGGAGCATATTTTTTAAAAAGTTAATAACCCGCAATAGTGCAGAAATTGTGTGGTGAGTTTGATTTTTAAACTGATACTTTTCTTTGAGCATTACATGTTTTTATAGTTTTGGGTTACCCAGCTGAAGTCAAATGGTATTAAGCACATTTGAAGATACTCTGAATTTGTTAATGTAAGTCTGTGGGGGAAACACATTGGATGGATGGATGGATGGATGGATGGATGGATGGACGGACGGACGGACGGACGGACGGATGGATGGATAGATGGATGGATTGACAGAGTCTTACCCCATTGCCCAGGCTGGAGTGCAGTGGTGTGATCATGGCTCACTGCAGCTTCTACCTCCTGGGCTCAAGCAGTCTTCCTGCCTCAGCCTCCCAAGTAGCTAGGTCTATAGGTGTGTGCCATCATGCCCGGCTGATTTTTTGATTTTTTGTTGAGATATGGTCTCACTATGTTGTCCAGGCTGGTCTCGAACTCCTGGGTTTAAGCCATTCTCCAACCTCATCCTCCCAAAGCGCTGGGATTGTAGGTGTGAGCCATCATGCATGGCCTGCAAATTGTATTTATATGCAGCTGTAGACGTTTAAAATAAAGATGTAAACATTCTCAGCTCTTCCTGTAGATTAAAGTTTACATTTAGAAACTACTAATCCCAACTCATCCGTTGGGTTCCTTCCCTTCTAAATTACAAAGCAATTTTAATATTTGTAATTTTTGTTGAGCTATGATGAACTGTTTTTATGGCAAATAAGTCATTTAGAGAATGAGTAGCAAACACTCGGATACATGGAATTTAGCGTTCTTTTTTTTTTTTTAAGATGGAGTCTCGCTCTGTCACCCAGGCTGGAGTGCAGTAGCGCAGTCTTGGCTCACTGCAAGCTCCGCCTTCCAGGTTCACGCCATTCTCCTGCCTCAGCCTCTCAAGTAGCTGGGACTACAGGCGCCTGCCACCATGCCTGGCTAATTTTTTGTATTTTTAGTAGAGATGGGGTTTCACCATGTTATCCAGGATGGTCTCCCTGACCTTATGATCCGCCTGCCTTGGCCTCCCAAAGTGCTGGGATTATGGGCGTGAGCCACCGCGCCCGGCCAACATTCTTATATTTAATAATATTAAGTGGCAAGTAGGTACCTTCTAGTAGAAATAATAATCACATTTCTTAACAGGTATTAAGGACAAGGATCATTGTTCTCCTGTTCACTGTTGTATTCTCATTGCCCAGCACTACATTTGGCACATGGTGGATACTTTTACTTGGTTGGATGAATTTTCAATATTTGGAGACTTTAAAAAAATCTTATTTCACTAGGATAGGGAATTGGCCAGTTCAATAATTTTTCTATCAGACCCTGACACAACTTTTTTTTTCTTTTAAAAATATATGTACCTGGCTGGGCGTGGTGGCTCACGCCTGTAATCTCAGCACTTTGGGAGGTTGAGGTGGGTGAATTGCTTGAGCCCAGGAGTTCAAGACTAACCTGAGCAGCATGGTGAAACCCTGTCTCTACAAAATAAGAAAAAATTAGCTGGGCCATGGTAGTGTGTGCCTATAGTCCCAGCTACTTGGGAGGCTGAGATGGGAGGATCGCTTGAGCCTGGGGAGGTCAAGGCTGTAGTGAGTTGTGATTGCGCCACTGCACTCCAGTGCGGGTGACAGAGTAAGACCTTGTCTGTCTGTCTCTATTTTTTATATAGGTATAATACACACACGCGCGCATCTATCTTGTCTTGAGAGATACATCTTACATCTTTGATTTTGCTTTTGTGTTTGCTTTGGTTTCTAATTACAAAGTACGTGTTAGTATAGCCTATGCTTTGCAAAATAATTTGGCCTGGGAATGCTTCTTTCTTTTACAGTAGAAATTAATTTTGTGCTATTTAGAAGAATCCAGTATATCGCACAATATTCATTTTATTTAGTATTCTCTGCTTCTCAGAGCTGATGCATTCTTTATATTCATCACCTGTGATTTCTTAGGTGACTGTATTTATGAACTAACTTTAAAGTGTGCTTAGAAATTATATTGAAGGAAAGCAGAAACTTTGGTTTTGATGAAATGCTCAGAGAGGCAGACAGATACAGCAAGGATCACATGACCTCTTTTATTTTCATCTTGCCGTCTAGATGACCTGACTTGTTCATTAGAATGTATTAGTTCTGTGCCTCTCCAGTTCCTTTAAAAGAAACAAAATGATTTTCTTTTATAAATAAGTTAGCATTTTAGGAGGTGAATGTGTATCTTACATATGATGACAAACTTCAGAAAAGAAAAAATTAGCCGGATGTGGTGAGTACCTATAGTCCTAGCTACTCAGAAAGCTGAGGTAGAAGGATCTCTTGAGCCCTGAAGTTTGAGGCTGCAGTGAGCTATGATTTGTGCCACTGCACTCCAGCCTGGGTGACAGAGTAAGGCCCTGTCTCAACGAAAATAAGATTTTAAAATTTATGTATGTATGTATGTTTGAGACAGAGTCTCGCTTTGTCACCCAGGCTGGAGTGCAGTGGCATGATCTCAGCTTGCTTCAGCCTCCCGAGTAGCTGGGACTACAGGTGTGCACCAACACACGAGGCTAATTTTTGTAATTTTAGTAGAGACAGGGTTTCGCCATGTTGGCCAGGCTGGTCTGGAACTCCTCACCTCAAGTGACCTGCCCGCCTTGGCCTCCCAAAGTGCTGGGATTACAGGCGTGAGCCACTGCGCCTGGCTGAAAACAAGATTTTAAAATCTGAGTATCTTTCAGAAAAAAAATAAAGTGGTGGTATATGTTATTTGATTATTCAGGATTTAATTTGTGGATTATTCATTCTTGTTTCTCCTATTGCCTCATTTGTTATTTTGCTGTTCACAAAACATAAAATTAATATTTTTCTGTTTTAGCTTAAGTAAGCTAGGAAATACAATGTTTTGAACTTTGTATATTAATTAAATATTAGTAACCATTGATGATGTTTTCTAGAGAGAGAAAATTACCAAGAAAAATTGAGCTGTTTCTTGTGTGATATCTAACCTACTGGGAGAAGTCATTAGGAGTTCGTCAGTATGTTATATTTGAGCATTTAATATTAATTGGATATGTTTAATCTTACCTGCTTTTTCTTTAGGTGGCCACCGAGTACTAAATTCACTTGGGAATAAAAGAAAAACATAAGAAAATTATAAGAGAAAGGTACACATAAGACTAAGAGCTTTAGACTTTAGCTTCAGCCTGTTTTCTCCTTTCTTGTTTGCTTTTAGGTCATTTTCTTCATTTAGGAAATGCATCCTTGACTTTCAAAACATACACATAATACGCTTTCTGTCTGCCATTTTTGCATGTACTTTGGTCAAAAATGGCATTCATTTGTTGTTCGTATGACATTATTGGCATTTAAATTGATGGTAAGTTCCTTGAGGGAGAGGAATAGATCAGATCTAACATTGGGGGAAACAAAGTTTGTTATTATCATGAAGTGGTTATTTATTTAATAAGCCAGGCTTTAGACTGTATGTTTCCAGGGCAGGAAAATCTGTTTTAAAGTTATATCTTAGGTTTTTTTTATTAGCTCCTTTTAACTGTATGTGCATGATATCAGCAAAAGGTTGTATTTTCAGGCATCTCATATTATGGTTTAAAGTTCTCATAGGGATTTCAGGACCAGTAAGAGTCATATCCTGTTTCTATTTAGGATGTATTAATGTATATATATATAAAGCCAGGCGGAGAATCACAAGAAAATTTAAAAACAATTGTTTTATAAGCTTCTTTTTCCCCTATGTGTTATTACTTTGGGGCTGCGAGTGTTACAACAAGTCCATATCTAGATTAAGCAGTCAAGGTCAGGCACGGTGGCTCATGCCTGTAATCCCAGCACTTTGGGAGGCCGAGGCGGGTGGGTCACCTGAGGTCAGGAGTTCGAGACCAGCCTGGCCAACATGGCAAAACCCCACCTCTACTAAAAATACAGAAATTAGCTGGTCATGGTGGCCCGCGCCTGTAATCTCAGCTACTCGGGAGGCTGAGGTAGGAGAATCGCTTGAACCTGGGAGGCAAAGGTTGCAGTGAGCCAAGATCGTGCCACTGCACCCCAGCCTGGGTGACAGAATGAGACTGTGTCTCAAAAAAAAAAAAAAAAAAAAAAAGAAAGCAGTCAAATGCAAGGGAATGAAATCCTTATTTACTAAAACACATTAGTAGGCACTGGGGAATTTAACTTTCGAGTATGGATATCCTTTCCGAATATTTTTGGTGCATTTGTAATAAATGTCATTTTCTCCTTTTTAAAGGAATTGTCTTAGAAGAAAGAAGCAAGCCATCATTTTACCCACGTAAATATATGAATATATTTCTGACATTGAGGTGTTCCAGAAGATGATAAAGAAATGATAGCAGCTCCAGAAATACCAACTGATTTTAATCTACTACAGTAAGTAAATTATATTCTGATAATTTTTAAATACTTGTTTATTCCACAAAATGGGGAATGCATTAACTTCAGTTAAATTTCCTTCTGCTCGAGAAGATCTAATATATAAAATAGCTTTTATGCTTTGCAAGAGTTTATATCAGCACTCATCAAGGCTCTGTAATAGTAATTATTCTGTACTTTTTTGTTGCTGTGTTTTAAATTTGTCTTTTAGTTTACATGCTGCAGTTTATTATTTTTTGTTGTGTAGTTCTGAGTCCATACTTGGTTTTGCAATAGCAACTGTTTTGAGAGAGCATCATAAAATTCCTAAAAATAAAGTTTTCTCATTAGTGAGGTATACCATGTGGCACTATTTAGGATGTAATGTCAGATTTCTGTTACAAAATCAAATGATGATTGCAGAAATAAGTTACATGTATATTGGTCCAGAAAGTGGTTTCAACATAGGTATCCTCTTTACCCCCATCTGAAAAGCTAACTGTACTCCTTAGCTTTTATTCTAATTACTCCTTGGTTTTGAAAGATTTTGAACTACTCTATGTAACAGTGATTTTCATACTAAGGTACAGTTTCATGAGTTGCCTCAGTGAAAAGTGAACTTTTAAATTGCCCGTGAATCCCTTTATTTACCCACCCCCACCACTGTATTTTTCATTAGGATCTTTATGAGACTTGACTTGAAAAGAGAGTTTAGTTGCTAAAAATTTTGAAAACAACAGACTAATACCTTTGTACATAATGGCAGCCAGCGTTTACTTTTGATCATATGTAGATTTTCATATTTTTAATAATTTTGTTATCTTCAGTGGAGATTATGAATCTTCTGGGACCAAATACATTCAGGTTCCCACAAAACAGCATTTTTAGTAAGGATTTTATGTATTCTAAGTCTCATATCTTTGTAAAAGTTAATTATTACCTTTGTTAATATTAAGTGTCTGCTGTATACAGGATGTTATATTAGATCCTGTGAAGAATTAAGTTAGGTACTTCCTGCTGCCTTTATGAGTTCATATTTTAAAGATATAAAGAGAAGATTATGAAGTTTCTTATATACTTGGTTAGAGACTATGAAAAGGGTTTATATTATGGACTAGACTATTGACTATTAGAATATCTCAAATAATGAGGACCTGAAATAGGATAATGAATAAAAGGGAATTGATGTTGTTCGGGTGGAACAGGCCCAGCATTTGATTGGGTATGTGGGGTGCAGGGCACAGTAAAGAGGAATGGAAGATTCAGTCGTGTGATAGATGACTCAGGATGTTTCAGGTCACTGAATGGTTAATACAGTATGTTTAATAAACATAAATGTTATTTCACCTAGGGTAGTTTTTGTTGTTCTTTTGATCTTAAAAACACAGGAAAGCATTGAAGAACGGCTTAGGAGAGTATTTCTTCTTTGGTTGGGAGTATTTTAGACTTCCATTTTGATTACTCACTTAAGCTTTCTTTAGAAAGTTTTTCAGTAAGTTACCAAACCTCTAGTGGTTCACTCTTAGTTGGGATAGCTTGGAGATGAGTATTAAGAGGATAATTGAGCCCTTGATTACTCTGGCCATTGGAACATTGTGAAGACTATAGTGATTTTCTTCAGACTTAAAGCAGTTACTTAGCTCTTTAAGAGAGCTGCTGTCCTACGAAAGGCTTGGGAAGAAATAAATATTACTTATACATCAAGATATTTTAAATTTTCATTTTTTTTTTGCAAGACCATATAGACATGTGAGAAGATTATTGATGACAACAATCTTCTTAAGATGTAACACGCATGAGCTTCAGGGTTAATATTATAGTAGTCATTCAGTTTTTGGTGCATTAACTCTAGGGAATGGTATTTATTACAGGCCCTTTCCTCTCAACATTGTAGGATATAGTTAGGATTGCCACCACCTTCCATACATTGTTTAAATTACTTTATATGTAAATGCTGTATAAATAGTATTTTTTTTTCTGCTAGCATCTTAATCATTATTTTAGATTTATGAAATATTCCTACCTCACAGCCTCTGCTACCTCATAGCCTCTGGGCAACTGGTTATTGTAGCAATAAAATGGAAATAGAAGAAATCTAGATTGAGAATACTAGTTTTATAAAGATAGCCTTTCACTTCGATTCCATTTATTTTAAGCAGAGCTGGTGCTAGGTTTACACATTTAGGGTGGAAAAACCTTTATCTTTTATGGATGTGGCTCAATTCTAAAATCCAGTGTGACCCAAATACTAATATAAGTATGCCTTGCTTTAAGCATTTAAATGAGGGTATGTTACTACTATTTAGATAGACTCATGTTTACTCATTTGGAAAGCATCACACATATTTATTTAAATCGGTCGGCTTCCATATGTTTGTGAGAAAATCCAGATTATACAAACTAGCCTTACCCCAACCCAGAACAAGGGACAGTTGTTTAGGACTATAGATTCATATGTTGGAGATTGTAGAGACTTTAGAGATTTCATTCTTTCCTGCGTATATATTATTTATAGATGAGAAGATTGAGATTGTCACTTGTATAAGATCCACAGTTACTTAGTACCAAAACTGTTCTCCTGACTATAGCTCATCACCTCTTTACTTCATAAAGGATATTGATCACTTAGCATAATTCACTAGTGTATTTCAAATGCTTTAGTTTATAAAAAGGTTTTATAAGTACCCTTTCAGAAATACATGTTTTGTATATTGACTCACCTAGATTTATAAATACTTTTCGAGTGAGGTAGGAGAGATCAGAGGATCCATAATCATAAAACTCCCTAATAAAGTTCCTCCAATGCCTAGTATTAAAATACAGTTTTTCCGCAGCACTGTGATCTTTGAAGTAGGAAATGGAACCAACCATTACACGGAACACCACAGTTCCTAGGGTTAAATTTTGAGACCCACTGGATTAGTTTTCATACTTTGATTAAAAATTAACAAAAATGTTTAGATATTTGTACTTTAGATTATTATTTTTGTAGCTGCTTATGTAATCTTGTGTGTTTGGTAATGTGCTATAGTATGATGTTTTGGGGAAACATCTTAATTACTTATAATGCGAATATGAAGTTTTGTAATGAGTTAACCAAGCCTTTCTTTTAGAAAATATGGCAAAAATTAGAAACTCAATATAAATTTCTAAGGAAGGGTTTTAATTCTTATCTTTCTGTCACAGGGAGTCAGAAACACATTTTTCTTCTGACACAGATTTTGAAGATATCGAAGGAAAAAACCAAAAGCAAGGCAAAGGCAAAGTATGTATCAAATATTTGACTTTATTTTGTTTCCTAAGATCTCACACACACACAGATTTAAGTTATGTCTCAGATAGTTTTATCTTTTAAAAATGGCTTTTTAAGGGGGTGGGAGCTGATTGGTATGGTAAGCCTTCTGAGTAAATGTGGTCCTTTTGTCTTCTAGACCAGGTAGCCTTTGGGATCTATTTACACTGCTGTAAAGTTGCAAATAATAATAATAATAATAATAATAATAATAATAATAATACATTTCCAGTAGTTTATTTCGTAAAGCACAGTATGCTAAGCAGAATGCAATGTTCTGTTGGCTTTATTTTTGTTTTCCCACAAGTAATAAAATGTAAAGCAAAGCAATATATAAAATCTTTCCAGTTTAAGGCTAATGGGTTACAATTGACAATAGTTTTACTCTTTATAAGTAATATGAAAGATAAAAAATTACAAAGTTAAGTTCTGAGTCAATATAATGTAAGTTTAAAGTGTGAGTGGGTTAGCCTGAGGGCTAGATCTAACTTGGCGAATGGCTAAATTATTTTGTTGTTGTGGAAAGTATATTTGACTCTGCATGTGTGTAAATACATTATGCAAAAGATAACTTGTTTTTGTTGTTCAGCATTTGTTTTTCAAAATGAATTTTGGATTTATATTGTCTCATGACATACTTTGAAAAAGTCTTAACAATACAGAAGTTTACGATGACCAAAGTGAAATTTTTCCATAATCCTATCACCTGGAGGTAATTTATTCTTTAAACATTTTGATGCACATACTTTTATTCATACACCTATGTATAAACATGATTATAACATTTTATTTAAGTGGAGTCATACTATGCAAACAGTTTAATGTGCTTTTAAAACTCAATGGTCTGTTGTCAACAACTTTCCCATAAGTGAATGTAAAACTCTCTTTTATTTTTTTTCTAATTTTTAAATTAAATTTGTTTGTTTTTTTGGAGATGGGGTCTCTCTATGTTGCCTAGACTGGAGTGCAGTGGCTATTCACTGGCACAGTCATGGCACACTACAGCCTCAAACTCTTGGGCTAAAGCAATTATCCTGCCTCAGACTCTCGACTGGACTACAGGCACCACAGGCCTGTGCCACAATGCCTGGCTTCTCTGCAATTCCTTTTATTTTTTATTTTTGTAGAGATGAGATTTCACTATGTTCCCCAGGCTGGTCCTGTACTACTGGGCTCAAGCAATCCTCCTGCTTCAGCCTCCCAAAGTGCTGGGATTTACAGGTGTGAGCCACCACGCCTGGTCATTCTCTTGTGATTTCTAATTGTGGCAAAACATCACGTTTAATGTATGGAACATAATTTATTTAACTAATGCTTGGAATATTTTTTGAGTGCTCATAATTCATGTGTTTCATAATTTTGTGTGCTCTCTTATTTCCTTAAAAAGATTCGAGAGAGGGATATGAATAGAAATATTAACTTACGGCTATCCAAAGATAACCTTAATTCTATTGGACAGTATAATTTATTAGAAAACCATTTTTTTCCATTAACCTACTTTTGCCTTTGATTTAATTTACAAGTTTGGACAAGATTCTTGGTGGCACCTGAGTAGATGACTATGAAGTTTTTGTGCCACAGTTTGGTTAAGGTTATATAGCTACCACTGTGGGTGAGGTGTTGGGACAGGTCAAGGATTTATTACAATAATAGCAACTGCATTTTGAGACTATACTATGTATGTTCCATGTGTTGTGCTAACAATTTCACGTGTTAATCTAATATTTGAACAACTGCGTAGATGAGAAAACACCATTATTTTATAGGTAGGAAACTGAAGTCCAGAGAAGCCCAATGGTTAAAGGATTTGAGCTCAGGTCTGTGCCCTTAACCCTCTGTACTATACCACTTCCTAAAGTCTTTATGTAGAAGGTTTTTTTCTCTCCAAGATTGTACACAGGTTAGCATATTTGCTTTTTGTATAATGCTTCCTTTGTATTATCACTCCTTGCACATTTTTTTTTCTAGCACAGCATAGCCATTCTGCCATTTTCATTGTCCCAATTAGTTTTTCATACTGACAGGGACTATTGAGGCATTTGATAGATAAACTGCAAATATACAGCTCCATGTTAATTAACATTTTATATTTTACTAGTCTACTCTGTTGTAGTTGATCTTTTCTTTCAACCTTATCTCTGAAAATGCTTTTACTGGGGACAAAAGCCTTTCATTGTGCAATTAGGAATTAATGAATTAGGTTCACAAAGACTGAATCTCATTTACAGAATATAGCAGTCTCCCTTATTCTCAGGGATACATTCTAAGACCCCCAGTGGATGCCTGAAACTGCGGATAGTACTGAACCTTGCATATTGAATTTTTTCAATATGGTAACCAAAATGGCTAGTAAGTGACTAATGAGCTGCGTGGATATGCTGGACAAAGGGATGATTCACGTCCTGGGTGGGATACGGCAGGATGATGAGTGATTCTATCATGCTACTCAGAATGGTGTGCAATTTAAAACTTTTGAATTGTTTATTTCTAGAATTTCCTACTGAATATTTTTGGACTGCAGCAGACCAAGGGTAACTGAAACTGAATAAAGTAAAACCCAGGGGAGGACTACTGTATTGCAAATTAACAAGTAATATGTTTCAGGTGTTGGGAAGGGGTTTAAAGTAACTGTTAAGAGTTGAGTAGTTTTGGACTCTTGGAGGAAGAAGGGACCCTCTAAGTTTATATATATATATATATATATATTTTTTTTTTTTTTTAATAGAGATGGGGTCTCGCTCTGTTGACCAGGCTTGTCTTGAACTCCTGGCCTTAAGCAGTCTTCCCATCTCAACCTCCGAAAGTATTGGGATTACAGGTGGGAGCCACCGCTCCCGGTCGTTTTAATGTTTATTTATTTATTTATTTTTATGTTTATGTATTTATTTATTTATTTTTGAGACGGAGTCTTGCTCTGTCGCCTAGGCTGGAGTGCAGTGGCGCAGTCTTGGCTCACTGCAAGCTCCGCCTTCCGGGTTCACGCCATTCTCCTGCCTCAGCCTCCTGAGTAGCTGGGACTGCAGGCGCCTGCCACCACGCCCAGCTAATTTTTTTGTAATTTTAGTAGAGACGGGGTTTCACCATGTTAGCCAGGATGGTCTCGATCTCCTGACCTCGTGATCCACCCACCTTGGCCTCCCAAAGTGCTGGGATTACAGGCTTGAGCCACTGCACCCGGCCTATTTATTGCTCGAGACAGAGTTTCGCTCTGTCACCCAGGCTGGAGTGCAGTGGTGTGATCTCGGCTCACTGCAGCCTCCACCTCCCGGATTCAAGCAATTTTCCTGCCTCAGCCTCCCGAGTGGCTGGGACTATAGGCGTATGCCGCCATGCCTGGCTAATTTTTTGTATTTTAGTAGAGACAGGGCTTCACCGTGTTGGCCAGGCTGGTCTCTAACTTCAGAGCTTAGGCAATCCACCCACCTCGGCCTCCCAAAGTGCTAGGATTACAGGTGTGAGCCACCACGCTGGGCTGTTTTTATAATTTTAAATAGTTTTAAAAATAAAGAATATGCTACAGAGACTGTATGTGGCCCACAAAGCCTAACATACTTACTATCCAGTTCTTTACAGAAAGTTGGCCAACACTTGCTTTCTAGATTGTAGAGATGTGTTGGTCTAAAAGAGACCTTTAAGAAATCACCAAATCCAGGGGTCAGAATACCTTTCTGTAAAGTATTTTAATTCAACCCTGGCATTTGAGAAATGAGGACTCCGAGTTAGGGAGTGGCTTGTTTTCTTAAAATATAAGAGCTGTGGGAGGTATTTTTATAGCTTAGGCATATAGGGAACCTTTTCACTGATTTTTTTGATGCCCCTACCCGCGCGCCCCCACCCCCCCACCAATACTGACAACTTTTGTTATAATGGGCTTCATTTCCATAGTTTTCATTAATTGAATTTTCATGATGACTAAATGTTGGAGGGAGGCCTAGAACAAGAATGAGATTGATAAACCTACTCCTAATGTTCAGAATTCCTTGTTCAGAGCACTGCAATGATTTCTAAGACTAACAATACAAATAAAATGTTGAACTGAGTATAAGGTACATATTTGATAATGAGTTTGGTTATTCTTGCTGCCCACTTCAGTCTGCATCCAAAAGCTGCATAAGGGAGTAATATATAACTTGGAGATAGCTACCTTGATTTACTACACCCTTGAGAATTCTCTGATTATACTTGAGAGATATTTTTGCAGTGTTTTTCAAACTTTGTTGATATTTTGAGGGCTTTTAAGTCTGTGATTTTATATTACTTTTCAAAATAGATTCAAATCAGTATTTTGTGTCATTGTTTCTGTTGGTCTTCCTACCAGATTAAGATTCATGTAACATTTACTGAACTCCTTTTAACATAATTTTTTCATTTTACAGTGATAATAATAGCTGACATTTTTTGACTTTATTATATGCTGGGTATGTTGCTAAGTACTTTGTGTTTTCATTATCACAGCAACCCTATGGGGTAGGCACAGTTTTATCCTCACTTTACAAATTAGAAAAACATCATTGAAACATAGTGTGGTTAAGTAATTTGCCTAAAATCACTCAGCTAATAGTAGCAGAAATTTGCACCCACAGAGTCTGTCTGTCTGCAGAGGCTACGCTTCTAACTACTATGTCATGTGAGGCATGGTAGTATACTTGAAAAAATGGACACCACAAAGAGGCTGTCACAGTTATATCATTTTGTCACAAGTGGATGGAATTCTTTAGGGCAAGTTTAAGCATGTTATGTACCCTGTCAGCTACTTCTACTGTAGCTGTGTTTTGAACTCTCAAGGATAGTGATATAACTTAACCACCTTGTATTTTTTATGCAGACTTGTAAAAAAGGCAAAAAGGGCCCAGCAGAAAAGGGCAAAGGTGGAAATGGAGGAGGAAAACCTCCTTCTGGTCCAAACCGAATGAATGGTCATCACCAACAGAATGGAGTGGAAAACATGATGTTGTTTGAAGTTGTTAAAATGGGCAAGAGTGCTATGCAGGTAAGATTTATGTTGTTCTTCCCAGTTCATTTGTACGTTTTAAACTTTAATGAGTTATATAGAGTGTAGCTCTGATTTTTCTAATTGCATTTTAAACATACACTACTTATTAGAAAAAAGCGACAAAATCATCAGAAAACTCTTGGGATGTATTTCTTCATATATAAGACTTTTGTGCTGTGTTTTGATTCATTTTCTGCTGCATGTTTTTTTCTTTTTTCTTTTCTTATTTATTTTATTTTATTTTATTTTTTTTTGAGACAGAGTCTCGCTCTGTTGCCCAGGCTGGAGTACAGTGGCACAGTCTCGGCTCACCACAACCTCCACCTCCTGGGTTCAAGCGATTCTCCTGCCTCAGCCTCCCCAGTAGCTGGGATTACAGGTACAAACCACCATGCCTGGCTAGTGTGTTTTTTTTTTTTTTTTTTTGGTGGGTATTTTCAGTGGAGACGGGGTTTCACCATGTTGGCCAGGCTTGTCTCAAACTCCTGGCCTCAAGTAATCTGCCCTCCTTGGCCTCCCAAAGTGCTGGGATTACAGGCGGAAGCCACGATGCCCAGCCCATTATTTTTTTTATTATTATTATTTTTTTGAGATGGAGTCTCACTCTATTGCCCAGGCTGGAGTGCAGTGGCACGATCTCTGCTCACTGCAACCTCCGCCTCCTGGGTTCAGGCGATTCTCCTGCCTCAGCCTCCCGAGTAACTGGGATTACAGGTGCCCGCCACCATGGCTGGCTAATTTTTGGTTTTTAGTAGGATGGGGTTTCACCATGTTGGCCAGGCTGGTCTCAAACTCCTGACCTTAAGTAATCCACCTGCCTCGGCCTCCCAAAGTGCTGGGATTACAGGCGTGAGCCACCACACCCAGCCCCAACCCATTATTTTTTTTTTAATGGCCTAAGGTAAAAAATAATTTGGTCAAAAATATGCTGATGTAAACCATGGCTATGAGGTCTCAATTTTCCCTGAATTTATATAGATGCCGTTAAAATACGAAGTCTTCTACCCATATGGAATTCCTGGTTGAGTGACCTAATATAATTATTATCCACTTTAGTGGAATGAATTATTTTAGTTACTGTTGTCTATTACAAATTTTATTATTTGTGCTTGTTTCTTAGAAGAATAAAAAGTTGGAGGCATATTCATGTCGAATCATTCGAATTATGTTTTCTCTGCATACTTTTATGACAATAGAAGCATTTAGGCTTTCTAATGTTGGCTAAACCATTAGAAAGTGGAATAAATACAATACTCAAGGAGCATATATACTTAATAAAGTTTTAATTTATAAAAGCTACAGGAAATAGTTTTTTTTTTTAATTTCAACTTTTAGCTACAGGGATTACATATACAGGCTTGTACATGAGCATATTGCACCTAGGAAGTGAGGGTGGTATCCAGTGGGTAGTTTTTCAGTCCCCACCCCCTACCCCCAGTAGTCCGCAGTGTCTATGTTTCCCACATTTGTGTCCACCTGTGCTCAATATTTAGCTTCCACTTACAAGTGAGAACATGTGGTATTTGGTTTTCTGTTCCTGCGTTAATTCACTTAGGATTATTGCCTCCAACTCTACCCATGTTGCTGTGAAAGACACAATTGCATTCTTTTTTATGACTGTGGAGAATAGTATTTCTTCATAGAAATAACTTTAATCAGTGATGGGTGCACATGAATGGTTTTCTGAGAACTATCTGTTCAGGCTTTTTGTTAATAAAAACTGACACAAATACCTTGTTTAGAAATATAGAATTAGCTTAATATGTGTGGTTTTATAAATAAAATGTATCAAATGAGGCTAATAAAGAACAGTTTTACATGTAAAATGTGAAAATACTTGTTAATTGTTTGAGCTTTCGCCAATTTTACAGAGCAAAGAACTTAAAAGGTGCCAGATTTATTCATACCATTCTAATGCACCTTTTTAAATCCGTTTATTAATGTTTGCTTGTATATCATGATTAGAGTGTGGATTCTTTTTCTTGTGTAATGTTTTAAATTACTGTTTTGAATATGTTTGGCTTTTAAAAAATAAATAATGTCTTATTATATTGCTGTACTATGGTTTATTTAGTCATTCCCCAATTTTAAAAATTACTTTTCTCTCTCTAGTTCTCCTTTTGGGTTATTTTTATCAAGAGGATAAATTATTTCAGTTACATTGTATTGCATTTCATTACTTTCCTTCTTTTTTTTATATTATACATTTTCTCTAATATTTTGTTCTAAGTAGTTAAATGCACTAATCTTCTTTCTTCTGCTGTCTTTTTAACATCAGTGTCTTAGTCCATTTGGGCTGCTATTAAAGAAACTAACATAGGCCAGGTGTAGCAGCTCACATAATCCCAGCACTTTGGGAGGCCAAGGTAGGTGGATCGCCTGAGGTCAGGAGCTGGAGACCAGCCTGCCCAACATGGTGAAACCCAGTCTCTACTAAAAATAAAAAAGTTAGCTGGGCTTGGTGGTGAGCACCTGTAATCTCAGCTACTCGGGAGGCTTAGGCAGGAGAATCACTTGAACCCTGGAGGCGTAGGTTGCAGTGAGCTGAGATCGCACCATTGCACTCCAGCCTGGGCAACAAGAGTGAAACCCTGTCTAAAAAAACAAACAAAAACAAAAAACCAACATAAACTAGAAAGCTTATAAAAAACAGAAATTTATTTCTTACAGTTTTGCAGGCTGCGAAATTCAATATTAGGTGCCTACAGATTCATTATCTGGTGAAGGCCTGTTTTCTGGTTCATAGATGGCATCCTCTTACTGTGTCCTCACATGGAAGGGGCAAGGCAGCTCTCAGGGGCCTTGTGATCTTATTGCCATCTATAGGCTTCACTTCTTAATACCATAACATTGGTGACTACGGTTCAACATACAGTTTGAACACAAAACCCTTCAGACCACAGCTATGAGAAATCCTGACTCATAACCACAGCTAATTGGGCTATTCCATTTTTATCTAAAAATGAATATTTTCTTTATTTTTGTGTTGCTTATGGCTTGTCATATTAAGATTGTACCTCTATCTGTGCCATTTTTGTTTTCATTTTTTATTTTAAGATGAGGTTTCATTATGTTGCCCAGGCTGGACTTGAACTCCTGGGCTCAAGCAATCCTCCTGCCTCAGCCTCCCCAGTAAGTGGGACTACAGGCACATGCCATTGTGCCTAGCTTGTTTTTCTGTTTCGAAATGTGTTTCCCTCTTAAGAGAGAATGTCTGCACTATCTTTCCATTGATTTCCTGGAATCTTTTCAACAATTTTATTTTGTTATGTGTGTTCCCACTTGTGTTACCCTTTTAAGACCAAATTTGATGGAGGAAGTCCTCTGTTTAGAAACTTCCAAGGGTTCTTATCTAAAATTTCTAGCCCAGATTTCCTTATGTCATGTTTTCTGTCCTCCAGTCACAGTATATACTCTGCCCTTAGGCTTTTCTTTTTGTTTTTCTTGTTGTTTGCAATAGTTTTATTTTACTCCCCCCTTGCATATCAAATAGGACTGAGCGAATCAAATGTCAGTCTTCTGAAAAGCATTCTCAGACACTACTACTTTTCCTTTCCAATGTGGTTTTTACTCTTATCTTTTCATTATATAGCACTTATACTGTGCCTGACTTTGACTCTAGATTGCTAATTCTTTGATCAAGGATCATGTGTTATTCATTATTTTTGCATTGCCAGGATATACCTATCTCAGTAGTAGTTGTTGTTGTTGTTATTATTATTATTATTATTATTATTATCATTATTCGAGACAAGATTGCACTCTGTCACCCAGGCTGGAGTGCAGTGGCATGATCTCGGCTCACTGCAACCTCCGCCTCCCGGGTTCAAGTGATTCTCATGCCTCAGCCTCCCAAGTAGCTGGGATTACAGGTGCATGCCACCACGCCCAGCTAATTTTTGTTTGTACTTTTTGGTAGAGACGGAGCTTCATCATGTTGGCCAGGCTGTCTCTCTCAGTAATTATAAGTGATAGTCAATAAATGCAAGAATGGCTGTTGGTTTAAAACTGGTTGTTAATGTTTTAAGAATGGAGAAAGTATGCGTGTGCCCCCTAATTTTATTATATAACAGATGTTGAATTTTGTTACATAAGTTCTCAGTATACTATTTGATTAAAAATTTTAAGCATATTTCAGTAGCTCACATTATTTTTATTATAGCAGACTTATTTTCCTAGTGTAAACTCTACTTGATCTTAATGAATTACTTTTTAATGTGATGTAGTGGTCTCTTTGTAAGAGTTCATTGAATATTTTGCATCTTTATTGATGAGAGTAGCCATTGTTCCAGTTACCTATTGATGCATAACAAACCACCCCAAACTTAGTGATGTGAAACAACAATCATTTTATTATGCCTAATGATTCTTTGGGTCTGGAATTCAGACAGAACTAAGTGGAGATGACTTGTGTCTGCTTTGTGATGTCAAGGGCCTTAGCTTGGACCATTTGAGTGCCTGGCACTAACACAGTTAGGGACTATAATCATTTGGAAGCTTCTTTACTCATGTTTAGTGCCTAGTCTGTAGTTATATGAAGGCTGGACTTAGCCAGAACTGTTAGCTGCATAACTACAAATGGCTTTTCTATGTGGCTACGGCTTCTTACAGTATGGCGTCTGGGTTTGGAGAGAATGTTCTGAGAGAAGTGTCCAGTTTGCTAGTGCTCCAAGAGACCAGTGCAGTTGCTGCCTGGCATTCTGTGACCTAATTTTGGAAGCATCACTGCATTCTGTTCTAGAGAAGATGACATAGACCCTCTTACTGGGGAGCAATGTCCAATAATTTGGGGCCATGTTTTAAAACTGTCACAGTCTCTATGATATATTCTTTTGCTGTTTATTGCCTATATCATATTTGGGAAAAATACTGAGCACATTTCTTTTGTAAATTATGTTGGTTAATATAAACAAGCTGTTGTAAATACAAAAAAGTAGAAATTAAGTAAAGTTTTAGAATAATTCCAGTCAGTCTATCTGAACCAGGTATTTCTTAGATATTTTTCCTTGATTTATCTTTATTGTGTAATCATAGTATCTTTTTTGTACATTAGATTCTACATGTTTTAGTCATTGTTTGTACCTGGATTTCCTATTTATTGGTATATAACTTAGAAACATTTCCCTCTCCCAACCTTTTGTTTTTTATACTAGCTCTTGTTTATCATCTTGATTTTATTTAATTTGCTCTATTTAAAAAGTTTTGTTGTTGTTGTTTTTGTTTGTTTGTTTGTTTGGAGACAGAGTCTCGCTCTCTTGCCCAGGCGGGAGTGCAGTGGTGCGACCTCAGCTCACTGCAGCCTTCATCTCCCGGGTTCAAGTGATTCTTCTGCCTCAGCCTCCCGAGTAGCTGGGATTATAGGCATGCACCACCACACCCAGCTAATTTTTGTATTTTTAGTAGAGACGGGGTTTCACCATGTTGGCCTCTCGAACTCCTGACCTCAAGTGATCCACTGGCTTCAGCCTCCCAAAGTGCTGGGATTACAGGCGTGAGCTACCGCACCCAGCCTAAAAATTGAAAATCAGTTTTGTCGTTGCCTCTCTTGCCCCCAAAGGAATAAAGTATTCCTTTTATTTTTAGTTCTAGCCTATTTTCTTTTTTAAGAAATAACCATATTGAGATATATTTACCATAGTATAAAATTTACCCTTTAAAGTGCAAATTCAGAGTTGTACAGCCACCATTACAATATAATTTTAGAATATTTTATTTATTTTTATTATTATTTTTTGAGATGGAGTCTCACTCTGTTGTCCAGGTTGGGGTACAGTGGCGTGATCTTGGCTCCCTGCAACCTCCATCTCCTGGATTCAAGTGATACTCCTGCCTCAGCCTCGCGAGTAGTTGGGATTATAGGCGTGCACCACCACGCCTGGCTAATTTTTGTATTTGTAGTAGAGACAAGGTTTTACCATGTCAGCCAGGCTGGTCTCGAACTCCTAACTTCAAGTGATCCACTCACCTCGGCCTCCCAAAGTTCTGGGATTATAGACATGAGCTAGCACACCTGCCCTGTATTGTCTTAATTATTTGAAATTCTCTCCTTTCTTTAATGTCACTGAGAAATCATAAGTAATTATACTTGATGGAATTGAGTTCCATAGTTTCCACATTCTTTTCAATGCAAAATAAATAGAAGATTGATAGGTCATTTTGTGTTATCAGATAATTGTTTTACTGAATTCGATTCTATTTTATTATTGTTAAAATTGAACTTTAAATTTCAGTGTATAAGTATTTATATTAAAGTAATGTGATACTATATAATCTTGAATTTTATGACTTTATCAGACTTAATTGATTTTGAGAAAATTAGAAGAAGCTAATGATTTTATTTTTTTCCCTCTGCTGTAGTCGGTGGTAGATGATTGGATAGAATCATACAAGCATGACCGAGATATAGCACTTCTTGACCTTATCAACTTTTTTATTCAGTGTTCAGGCTGTAAAGGTAAGATATATTTATTTTGAAATCAGCAGCTCTCAAATAGTCACTTCGTTGTTCCACCTAAAGAGATGTTGTTAGCACTTTACATGGTAAATAACGCTAAGGCATTATTTGCATCATATCCATATAAAATTTGTAAGGAAAAAAGAGCAAAGGACAAAGTAAGAGAGAAAGTCTATTGACAAAATTTTATTCATATGTGAAAGTTATCTAAAAACTTAGCAGTTTATAATTATTATGTTACTTTTATTAGATATATTTCCCACTTTCAGCATCTGGTTTTAGGAACAAAGAAATTGATTAAGAAGGGAGGAGGAAGATAATGAAGAGATACAGGTTCAGATGACAGGTAATCGTACAGTGTAGGGAGTTAAAAAGTGCCATGAATAACAGTAAGTAAGGAAGCAAGCAAGTAAGTAAGTTATGTTAAGTAAGTTAAATAAGGTATTGATAAAATTGACATTTCTTCTAAAAGGTAAAGAAATTTTGTTGTGAGTAGTGGTGTCTTTAAAGTGTTTTTACTTTATTTTAAAAATATTTTGAACTGGGAAAGATGAAAGTACAAAATACAGAAATTTCTTCCCTAAGACAGAAGTATTTAGGACAAACATTTGGCAGGGGGACAAAATTATGTAAGTTGGGGAATCATATATCCTCATATGGATCAATAAATGAGTCAGTCAAGATTACGGGCAGGTTCTGATGTATCTGGTGTCTCCCAATACTTAGCTCATCCTTGAAATTTCAGATGATGCCCGGGCAAATACATTTTATGGAGATTTCTGGGGGTATTTTTTTTTTTTTTTAATGAAAGTGGCATCAAAAACATTAGAGCATTAGAAATTGGGAGAGGAAGTTGCTTAAAAATAGATAGAGAACGTTAAGGTGGTAAAGAATGATTTATTTAAACAAATGCAGAAACCGAATTGTAAGAAGCAATTCAATTCTGCAGTATTCCTTTAAAGATACCGTAATATCTTTGAAAAACAAGTAACATTGGTAGAGTTTGATCACAACGTTCAGTGTAGTATGTGTATTAAATGTTACCTGTCTGTGAGGCCTGAAAGATAGACAACTATATTAAATTCTTGAGCCTGTGATCTTTATAATGTCACTAAGGTGTTGAGAAATTTAAAAAATTGTCTTAATCATAGCATATAGAAAGCTGCCTAGTTTACTTCATTTGCCTAAAATAAAAGTAGCTTTAATTCAATATTAGAAAATTCAGCTGACTTCTGCTCAGAGGAGATGTTGTCATGATGTTACTATGGTATCCTTAAGGTTCTGAACCAGATTGACTGTTTAAAGATGAGCTATACTAAAATTATTTTTCCCTATATCCAGTCATTTTTTTCTGGGGTAGGATGGATATAAGTACCTGCTTGTTGTGTCATATAATCAAGGGCTATGTCCTTTCTCATTAGGCTCTTTGCAAATGGAAGGTTGAGTGCAGACAGCTGAACAGATGCCAGAAATAACGTAATGAGTTGAAATTTTAAATCTTAAGTCTCCCCTTTTATTTATTATTATTATTATTATTATTATTATTATTATTATTATTATTTTTAGGAGAGAGAGTCTTGTTCTTTCATCCAGGCTGGAGTGTAGTGTCGTGATCATGGCTCACTGCGGCCTCGACCTCCTGGGCTCAGGTGATCCTCCCACCTCAACCTCCTGAGTAGCTGGGACTACAGGCTCACGACAACACGCCCAGCTAATTTTTTGTTTCTGTTTTTATTTTTTGTGGACATGGGGTTTTGCCATGTTGCCCAGGCCGCAAGTGATCCTCTTGCCTCATCCTCCAAAGTAGCTGGGGCTACAGGCGTGCACCACCATGCCCAGCTAGTTTTTATTTTTCGTAGAGACAGATCTGGCTATGTTGCCCAGGCTGATCCTCAATCTCCTAAACTCAGGCAGTTGTCCCACCTCAGCCTCCAAAGTGCTGGGATTACAGGCATGAGCCACCTTCCTGGCATGAGTTTGTTTGTTTGTTTGTTTGTTTGTTTGTTTGTTTGTTTGTTTGTCTGTTTGTCTGTTTTTGGCACGAGTTTCTTTCTTTCTTTCTTCCTTTTTTTTTTTTTTTAATTTAATTTTTTTTTGTAGAGACAGGTCTTTCTCTGTTGCCCAGGCTGGTCTCAATCTCCTAGCCTGAAGAAGTTGTCCCACCTTGGCCTCCCAAAGTGCTGGAATTACAGGTGTGAGCCACCCCTCCCGCCTGAGTTTCTTAATTAGGCTTCTGAGTTGTAGTTGTTTTTAAAACAAGGCCACAGAGCATGTTCCCTTTGTCAAATTCATTCCTTTTTTGGCATCAGTTTGTTTACAAATCAGGAGCTTGCTAACTTAACATTTGGGCCTTGTCACAAGTGAGTTTGTCAAGATTTCTAAAAACTTAAGGTGTTGAAAACTTAAATTGTAAGGTTAATTTAAGCACTGCTGTAATATTTATCTTAGAATCAGGCAATCTCCATGAAGGGGAATTTACTATATAATCAAAGATAAAGCCATTAATTACTTATACACACAAAATTATTTTAATATAATTCTTTTATAAATGACTTAGAAACTTCTTTAAGTATACTTATTGTAATTTAACATTTCCTGCAGACCCAAGGTTGTTATAAGCATCAGTTATTTTTCTACAATACATTGATGGCTTCTGTAGCTGTTGAAGCATGGAGGGATGTTTAACTCTATGCTGCTCCTGACTGCTCCGTTGGTGATTCTGTGGCCAGTGTTTTCTTCTTTTTTTCCTAGTCAGCTGTCACTTTTCTTTTTTTCTTTCTCTTTTCTTTTAAAATAGAGATAGGGTCTTGCTATATCACTTTTAGATTTACCGGATTTTAGCAGTCTTGCTAAAAAATGTCCCCCACATTTTTAAGGCAGCAGGCTCTGGCCTTATGTCCTAATGGTGGCTTCATACCTGCCTCAAGAGTTAAATGAATGGAGTTTGTGATAGCTACTTTCTTTTCTGCTCTGAGGTCCTTTTCTGCTTGTATTTGGGTTTCTGGAGGTCTTGTGGTTTATGAGACGGGGGAGGAGCTTTAGAAATGAGGGATTGTTGAAAAGTATGCAGTATGTTTGCTTTGAGATATATTTATATGTAAATGTTAATTTCACAGAAATGTTCAGGCCATTAGTTACTTTTCCTTCTCTAGCATTCCCAGGTATGCAGCACCTGGGTATGAAGTATGGGAAGATTTTGAAGAGAGATACGTGATTCTAGATTAAAAACAAAAGCCTTTCAAAAGGTTTTTGAGAGTGTGTGTTTTCTCTTATCTTCTTCTCTTTTCTCTCTCTCTCTTTTTTTTTTTTTTTTTTTTTGTGAGACAGAGTCTCACTCTGTTGCCCAGGCTCTGGAGTGCAGTGGTGTGATCTCGGCTCACTGCAACCTCTGCCTCCCAGATTCAAGCGATTCTCCTACCTCAGCCTCCCGAGTAGCTGGGATTACAGGCATGCCCAGCTAATTTTTGTATTTTTAGTAGTGACGGGGTTTCACCATATTGGCCAGGCTGGTCTTGAACTCCAGACCTCAAGTGACCCGCCCGCCTCAGCCTCCCAAAGTGCTAGGATTACAGGCATGAGCCACCGCACCCGGCCAAGAGTGTGTTTCTTTAGCCAGAGAAATGGTGCTTTCTCCTGAGTTCATCAACTTTTTAAAACAGTCATTTGGTTTTTTTTTTTTTAAGTTGCGGTAAGTAAGGATTCTTCTAGGGTACCACTAGAAATTAATCTCACCCAGATAAGAGGGAGGCAGCATGATTTAGGTGAATAGTCTCAGACAAATTATTTAATTTCTTTTAGCCTTAGCCTAAGCCTTAGTTTCCTCATCTTTGAAGCTGGGATTATGGTTTTACAGCTATGTATATACACAGGCACGCACACACACAGATGCATGCATATACAAAATATTGCTCTGGTCAATTGAAAAAAATCTATGTTAATTATATCTAGTTCTTATTTATAAATCTCATCTTCTTGTACCAAGACATTCTTCTTTTAGATATTACTATATTTATGGTATTTCTAGTGAGAAGACTAGTAAGCAAATAATTCAACAGTAAAAACGGGATTTTGAAAATCTAGTATTTACGTTGATTACCCCTGCCCCCATCTCTCTCTTTCTCAGTCTGATGCCCCATCAGTGGAAGTTCATGTATCTCTTCTTACTGCACATTAGAAATTTCCTTTCTGATGTTTGGTCTCCACCTGACTAATGTTTTACTACTTCTAATGTGTACCTTTTCTTTTTTCCTCTCCCATCCTCCTGTGTAAGATTCTAAAGGTCCTTATCAAATTGTTTCTCTTTGACATAGTTCTTTATTTTCTAACTTATAACGTGTGGTTTTTCTGGTGGGCGTGGAGTGGAGGTGGAGTCAGAGCTATAGCATTTGGCATTTCCACACATCAGGGCTTTGATTATGTACTACTTCTGACAGCTTCTTTTTCTTTTTGGTATTCTTTAGTTTTAACTTTTAACTAGATTACAGGCGTCTAGGTGGGCAGGAACTACAATTTACTACTTAGCTCTTTTAGAGGATATTAGGATGTAGTTACCTTACATGCAATAGTGCTTAATAAAGAGACTTGACTAAAGTGAACTCTAGCTATTACTCTTTTCCTTATCTTCAGCTTCATCCCCAAGGTTTTAAGTGTTATACTAGATGCTATCTCACTCTTGATAACATATGGTTTATGTTAAAGAGACAAAGCCAATATAAATATTACAGCATGAGTAAAGTGAGTCAGGTAGAAATGGCCAAAGTTAATTGTGTTAGGAAAAAAGATATCTGTCAGAAGTATGGGGCTGTTTTCTTGTGCATACTGAGAATAGATAGCATTTGTTTGTGCTTTATTTATAGATTAGAGTATCATGGTAAAGATTATTAGATGATGGTTGAAGAAGTATGCCTTTTATTGTGTGACCATAGACTTCTTAGTGTTAGAGACTTACTTGGAAGTTTTCTTTATTTTTTTATCACACCATATATTAACTTCTGACATTTGCAAATTTCAGGAGTTGTCACAGCAGAAATGTTTAGACATATGCAGAACTCTGAGATAATTCGAAAAATGACTGAAGAATTCGATGAGGTAACTTACTACCTTAAGTGTTTTGATAACTTATGCATGTTTATCTTGACTTATTTTTGAAAGTATTATTAAATTGTAAGCATTAGGCTGGGCATGTTGGCTCATGCCTGTAATCCCACACTTTCAGAGGCTGAGGCAGGCGGATCACCTGAGGTCAGGAGTTCGAGACCAGCCCGACCAATATGGTGAAACCCTGTCTCTGCTAAAAATACAAAAAAATTAGCCGGGCATCGTGGTGTGTGCCTGTAGTCCCAGCTACTTGGGAGGCTGAGATAGGAGAATTGCTTGAACCTGGGAGGCGGAGGTTGCAGTGAGCCGAGCTCTCGCCACTGTACTCCAGCCTGGGCAACAGAGTGAGACTCCATCAAAAAAAAAAAGAAAAAAAAATTGTAAGCATTAATGTTGTAAATAAGAGCTTTGGCATTAGATTTAATCAAACGATGCCTGTGCGACCTTTGGCAGGTTGTTGTCTTAGTGTCAGTTTTTTTTTTTTTTTCTTTTTTCCTGAGACAAAGTCTCACTCTGTCGCCCAGGCTGGAGTGCAGTGGCATGATCTCACTGCAACCTCTGCCTCCTGGGTTCAAGCAATTCTCCTGCCACAGCCTTCCAAGTAGCTGAGATTACAGGCACCCACCACCACACCTGAATAATTTCTGTATTTTTAGTAGAGACATGGTGGGGGGTGGTGGGCGGTGTGGGTTTACCATGTTGGCCAGGCTGGTCTCGAGCTCATGACCTCAAGTGACCCGCCCACCTTGGCCTCCCAAAGTGCGGGGATTACAGCAGGTAGGCGCCGCTGCATCTGGCCAGTATCAATTTCATTATCTGTAAAATGGGCCTAATAGTACTTTACTCATAAGGCTGTTAAGAAGATTGAATTGAGTACTGTTTGAAAATTGCTTAACATTTTATGGTTCCCAGAACATAGCAAGGACTTAATAAATGGTAGTTATTATTGACAAAAATGAAAATGTCAAGGAAGAATATAAGAACATATCCTGGAATGTTGTAAAAGGAAGGTTTCAGCAATATTTAGGGAACCTGATAGCTAGGGCAAAGGAGTATATAGATATTTTTATTGTTTAAAAACTCTTAAGAACAACAAAGATTACATATTAGTTTAGACTGAGTTGTCCCCCCCTTACCTCCCTAGGGCTAGATTGAGTTGATTCTTTATTTCATTGAGCTCTTTGAAGTATTGTTACCAATAAATACATACATAGATTTACTATAAATTAAGCTTCTTCAAGGAAGAGATTTGGGTTTGTTTGGGTCACGGCTGTATTTCAGCACCAGTACTTTTACTCTTCCAAAATTTTTCGCTGTGGGTTTTCAAGTAGAAAATGTTGTCTGATTTGAGTTTTATTTGGTCTTTTTTTTCTTGCTTACTCTGATGAAGGAGCTTTGAACTATTATTCTAAAAGATAGATGAGTTAAAATGGCTTTGATGATCGCTAAATGCTATTAATCACTCCCCAAGTAGTTGAGAAGTAATTTTGAATAGTGGCATTTTTTACGCTTTTAATATTGAATGTTTTAGTGAGAACTTTCTCACTAAAAGGGAACAACTATTTGAGATAATTGTCCTGAAATATGATTTGAAAATGTCAGCAAACCAAGTTGCTAACAATTAAGATGCTATATTTCAATATAGTCACTAAATTAGCTAATCAGAAAATACCAAAAAAACTTTTTTTGTGGAATATCAGGACCTTATTCTCAGATGAGACGCAACTGCACTTACATGTGACATGACTTAAGATTTTAAAAAATGTTCTGTTGACAAAAATTAATTTTTAAAATTTACTGAACTGAATTACCTTACATCTCTAGGATACTCTTGTCAGAGACCGTTACTTTTAGATGTTCTATATGGTATTGGTCTCTGCTTTTATTTCTAAGTACTTCATTGTTTTTAATGATTGGTGGAGAATCTCAGTTTACCCTGAGACTAGAGAATGCCCTCTTGTTGTGCAAAGGAAAACCAGAGTACCAGTCTTCCAAGGCAATACTAGCTACATTTCCATTTCTTTAAAAAATTATGATTGTTTATATCTGTTGACTGTGTGATGTATTTGAAGCTAATAACGTATTTCTAATGTTTTGTTGATTTATACATCATACATTTTATTTGAGAATATAATTTCCATCATTTTGAATCCATTTAAAAATATAATTTTGGTTTGGTTTGGGTTTGCTTTTGCTTTATATCTGTGCTTATCACAAGGATGTTTTGCTTTGATGAGGGAGGCTTTTAAAATTTTTAACCTGAGTAATTGGTATATATTTTCATTGATTAAAGTGAATTCAGAATATCTATCTTGATCTTAAATAAAGAGCTGAAGTGTTCAGAGGTACCCCTACCTTTATATATTGTTCTCTTGCCTACTTTGAGGATTTATTGGAGAAGAAAGGTGAGATAAAGATACCTTTTCATGCTTTTGTCTAGGGTATTTCAAAAGCAAGTGATATGTTAAGTCATGCATTCTAAATGAAATTGCTGTGTAAAATTTTTGTTTTAGGATAGTGGAGATTATCCACTTACCATGGCTGGTCCTCAGTGGAAGAAGTTCAAATCCAGTTTTTGTGAATTCATTGGCGTGTTAGTACGGCAATGTCAATATAGTATCATATATGATGAGTATATGATGGATACAGTCATTTCACTTCTTACAGGATTGTCTGACTCACAAGTCAGAGCATTTCGACATACAAGCACCCTGGCAGGTCAGTATTTAGAAATATTTTCTGCATATTGTCTTAGATTTGAGATGAAAAAGATTCTCATTTAAAGAGAAAGGAAATAACAGAGATACAAATTAATTTTATTTATAAAGTGACCACTAAGAGGACACTCCCCCATCCCTCCTGCGAATTCCTGGAAATGGGATGATAATTTCAGTTTCGATTTTGTGAAGGTATACTATAACTGGTATTTGGTGATTTTCTTGTATACTATGCATACTGTGCCACAGCAGGGGAGAAGTGGACGATAGGTATGTGTTGGGTTCTTGAAAAATACTATGCCACAGCAAGGGAAAATTGGACTATAGATATGCATTGGATTATTGAAAAATACTATGCCACAAGAAGGGAAAATTGGATGATAGGTATGTATTAGGTTTTTGAAAGATATGTTACCAGGGAAGATACTGACAGCAGATTTGGAGATATCATCACAGTCATTTTGGATATGTGATCCTGATGGCCATATAGTTTGTCTTTGGTGTGCGTTGCCTCTCCAGGTAGGATGGCCCCTACTAGATGATGCCTGTTCTTTCAGTCACACTGCAAAAAGTTGATTTTTCTTATGTTTCTGGGTAACTTTAGGCTGGGGCAAATTCTTTGATCTTTAAAGTTTAATGAAATGAGGTATATTTTTATACCTCATAAAATCTGTTAGTTCCTCTTTTGTGCTTAAGGTAAAATTGGTGATACACTGTTATTGAATTTGTTGCTTTTGAGTTTCAATAAATAAAATAGGCATTAATTGTTACGATAGTATTCTGAATCTTCTGAATCTTAATGATATTTTGATTTTTAACTAAAAAAACTTTATATTCTCTGTTGGTTTGTTTTTCATTTATAAGATTTTCTCAAAGAATTAAATCTATGATTAAAGATATGCTTCTACGTCCTTCATTATTAAAGAGAAAATGCAGTTTCCCATATGTTGTTTTTGTTTTTAGATCTGAAGTCAGAAAATATGAATGTGATCTTGCTTTATGCACTTGTGGTAGCAATGTCAATAACTTGATGGCTAAAGTAAATTAAAACAAGGATTATGGTGCAAGATGGATACTTTTAGATCAGAGTGACAGACTGGTTTGCTGGGAGCATGAAATTAACTTAGAGCAGAAAATTGGGAAATCTTTCTTTAAGAGAGCCAATAGCCACAAATTTAAGATGTAGTTTTATTGTTGTTGTATCATGCAATGCACCAAGTCTGAGAAGTAGTCTGGAGTAAGCTAAAGAAAGCAAAAAGTGATCAGATCTTTCAGTTAATAAATTTTAAATCCCAGGCAATAAGAATCTTGTATCAGGAGTAAGAGTTTAGTAACAGAAGGTGGAGATCTGGAGGAAGTTTTATGAAAAAGCACTTTAATTAAGTCACATTTTGCCCTTTGTTCTTTTGACTTTCCATGGAGATCTGTTCACAATTTCATCAGTCATGTTATAGAGTAAAATGAAAGGAAAGCAAATACTGATAAAATTCCTCAACATTTTCATAAAATATAATTTGATGTAAAGCCATCAAGTTCCTTTTAATTACTGAGATAGCTAAATAACTTCTCTGTGAACTAAAATTTACTTTAGAAGGTGAATCATGATCTATGAAAATGATTATTTTAGAGGACATATTATAGAATAATGGGATTTAAGGATAGACTGGAGTCAGATTGCCTTGGTTTGAATCCTGGTTTGACTGCTTATATGAACTGAGGCAAATTTTAAAATTTCCCTGAGCTTCAATTTTGCCGCGAATGAAATGGGTATAATACTTACCTTTCAGAGGGCCATTGTGAGGATTAGGAGATAATTCCTGAAAAGTTATTTTATTTTATGTTATTTTATTGTTGTCATTTGTAGCAGCTGCATCTTTCTTTTGTTAGAAGCAGATTCGCTCATTTCTGCTTAATATTTCTATTTGATCTTAAATTGTAAATTTTTGTGTCTGTTAGATTAGTTTCACCATACTTTTACTCTTTAAAAAATAGCTATGAAGCTGATGACAGCTTTGGTGAATGTGGCACTAAATCTTAGCATTAATATGGATAATACACAAAGACAATATGAAGCAGAACGGAATAAAATGATTGGAAAACGAGCCAATGAGAGACTAGAACTCCTGCTACAAAAGCGGAAAGAGGTAAACTTTTATATTGAATATTTAGGCTATTGTGTGAACAACTTGGTCACCATTAATTAGGATATAACTTTGCTAGTGGCTCAGATAATTGTTTTTGAAATATTTAAATGTAAATAACATTTCAAACTATTTGCCCAACAAAATTCTGATGAATATCCGTGCCAACAATACTGTTTTCTTATTTTCAGTCTGCGTGGACTAGTATTAAGAGTGGCTTTAAGTAAGGGGACTGGGGTTAGTCTACAAGTTGTCTTAAGCTTTAGTATTATTCATCTCTACGGTGAAAAACCTTTTGTCAGGATGAAAAGAGATTTCACAATTAAAATCACTTTGGAAAATAAAATCACTTTGAAAAATAACATAAGCTGTTTATTGGCATCTAAATCAGTGTTTTTTATACAGTAGAAGGCATTTATTTAACATTAATGACTGACCACCAAATTCAACTCTGAATGAGGAAAATAATTTTTTCAGCCTTATGCGAAATTAACAGTAAATAAAATCTTTTGATGCTGCGGCTGTAATTTAAATTCTTTCTTCATTGGTGATAAAATATTTTGCCATCTCATAATGGAGATGTTTGTTTTCATATCAAATAGGTAAAGTCTGATTTTTCAAAAATATTAGTAATGCAGTTGAGTTCAATAGTTATCATGGTTATCTACGAATTATTGACCTGATCTTGAATTTTTTTTGGGAGGGGAATTAGTAGCTAATTTTAAATTGGTTATTTCTGAAATAGTTAATAACTTTAAAACATATCCAGACTGAAGAAAACTAAGAAAAATCCTGGTCATATTTCACGCATGTCTAAATTCCTCATATTTTTCATATAATTTGAAATAAAGTGTTGATACTTTTTCCCTTTAATTTATGTATATGCTATATAATAAGTGATATGTAGTAACAAACTACATTACAGATTTCTTTACAGTGTTTTTTCTGGAGGCAGAATCTCACTCTGTCTCCCAGGCTGGAGTACAGTGGCACTATCTCAGCTAACTGCAACCTCTGCCTCCCAGGTTCAAGCTCCTGCCTCAGCCTCCTCAGTAGCTGGAATTATAGGCTTGTGCCACCATGCCTGGCTAATTTTTGTATTTTTAGTAGAGTCGGGGTTTCGCCACGTTGGCCAGGCTGGTCTCGAACTCCTGACCTCAAGTGATCCGTCTGTCTTGGCCTCCCCAAGTGCTGAGATTACAGGCATGAGCCACTGCACCCGGCCTTCTTTACAGTTCTTTAGTGGAAATTTATGAGCATTAGAAAAAAAATCTACTAGCTAAATATTAAAATCCCAATCAAATATTTCAGGTATTAAGGGACTTTATCTAACTGGTAATAAAGCTGGTAATTTTTCTATATGGTTACTGTTGTCTAGTATAATTCAAAATTCCCCAAAATACTGGGGAATTCTGCTTTTTTTGTGCTTGTAACAACTTACAGGTGTTCATTTGGTTGTCTTCCTTTACAATTGAAAAGAAATGATGTGTTTCTTTACAGCTTCAGGAAAATCAAGATGAAATAGAAAATATGATGAATGCAATATTTAAAGGAGTGTTTGTACATAGATACCGGTAAGTTGTGACAGTTTTTTTCATAAATAGCATTATGTAATTTCTACTCAGCAAGTTTGCATATTTCGTGGTGTAGGGAATCTAAATTAGCAGGAAGAATGTTATAGTAAAATCAATGTTAGACTCTATTAGTGCCACTGAGTCACTCTGGGCAAGTTATTTAACTCATGTGAGTTTGGTGTTTCCCATCTGAAAAATGGGATAATGCTGTGCTTGACTTGCAGCCAGTAGAAGTTACTGCTATTTGGAGTTGGGCTACACAATACTTAATTGCCTTTGGATGCACTATGTTAGTAGAGCCTGCACGTGCTGACTCCTGACTCTCTTCCCTTCCATTGAATATCAGTGGGAACAATTGGATAGGTTAAAGTGAGATATTTTCTTTTGCTGTTTTGAATGAACAGAGGAAAGAAATAGTAATCTTATAAATTTATGCTGTAACCTATTCTTAAATTTTGGTAGTATTTTTATTCAGCTTCCACATATCCTCAACTTGGCAGTTACTGAATCAGGTTAATGCTTACTTTTTGTAATGTCTCCATGTCCATTCTTACCTTTTCACTTCTATTGTCACCATTACCTTAGTCTGTTTCCTCATTCTCATGCCTAGAGATTATTGCAGTTTTGCCAAAATATCCTTTTATTGTGTTATTCCTCTGCCTTCAATGACTCACCAGTACTTACAAGATGAATTTAAAATCAGTTATTCTAACATTCAAATCCCAGTTGAGCTTGACCTCAGTGTAATGTATAAATAATTCTTACCTGGAAATTACGCTCTAGCCAGACAAGTGTGCCTGCTGTCTTCTGAACACAACATGCCCAGCAGGTGTGAGCAAAGGCTGGGATATGGTATGGTATAAAAGGTGGGGATGGGATTTTGTTTGTAGTTTTATATAATTTTAAATGTTTATGTGTTGATAATTATGCTTTGCCACCTAAGCTTTTGGCATTGAGGCCCGTGCTTCATTTCTATTTTTTAATCCCTAGTAATAAGATAGTGTCATATTCATAGTAGATCTGAAGTACTTGGCATCTCTTGAATAAACCATAAGTTTTGTGGTATATTGGCACTAATTATGCATCGTTTTTCCTTCCTCCATTCAGTGATGCGATAGCTGAAATTCGAGCTATTTGCATTGAAGAGATTGGCATTTGGATGAAGATGTATAGTGATGCCTTTCTTAATGACAGTTATTTAAAATATGTTGGTTGGACTATGCATGATAAGGTAAGATGTGCCCTTCAGACTGCTTCTTTCTACACATCGGCGTGGCTGTCTGCACCTCTCATTCATGAGTTATCTCCCAGTATGTATACCTGGTGACACATTTCTGGAAGCCTCCCCTTTATTCTTTTCTATCTTCTCTGTAAAAACTTATTTTCTATCACATAAAGTCTGCTAGATATTTTTGAATCCTGGCCACTGATTTAACCATTAATGGTGAATCAGTTTTTTGCTGAAATATTACAGTCATGAAGGTAGTAGGAGTGAGGCATTTCTTAGGGCATGAAGAAGAACCATTACGCTTTTGTTATCTGAGAGCTATATACTTAAAAAAAAATTCTTCAATTTTGATCCTCTCTTTTGACAAACCTGTATCTTAGCCAGATTATACCTTACAACTTGGTTTCTGACCTTTTTAATGTGTTTTCATTAAACTACCATTCTCTTAGGCTGCCTCTTCACTTGCCTTGAAGAAATTGATTGTATATAATTCTTTCCAAACATTACTTCCCATAGTGGAAAATATACTGTGACACATGCTTCTATTGTTTTTCACAATAGATTTGTTCTGAACAAATTTTCAAAAATTATCCTTTGAACTACAGAAATAGTAACCCCATAGGTATTTAGTCATAAATGTATGTACTGATTACTATTTTTGCATTATCAAACATGATAGTTTCTGAAGGAATGCTATGGTATGAAACATTTAAAATTTTAAAGTAGAAAATATTGTGTACATCTTGAATATTGAAGTTGAAAATACATAGAGTTTTAATGCATTGTCTCCTCTTTTTTTTAGCAAGGTGAAGTAAGACTCAAATGTCTTACTGCTCTACAAGGGCTTTATTATAACAAAGAGCTTAATTCCAAACTGGAACTTTTTACCAGTCGGTTCAAGGTTAGTATTACTTAAGAATTTACAAATAACTTGTCATTTGCAAACACTTTTCTCTTGCTTTCCTTTTAAAAATATTTTAATTTTTTTGTCTTTAGGATAGAATTGTGTCTATGACCCTTGACAAAGAATATGATGTTGCAGTACAAGCAATAAAATTACTCACTCTTGTTTTACAGTAAGTATGTATTTGTTGCATATTTGCACTAATGTTCAGATATCTAAATAATACATTAGAGTATTTGGTTCAGACTCATCTAGGTCTAAATTTTAGTAGCTTACGTCATGGAGGTTTACAGCTAGAAGTTGAATTTCTTCATGTATAGTTGACTCAACACAGGAAGAAGGAACCATAGAATATGGAAATTCTTTTTTTTTTCTTTTTTTTTTTTCTGAGACGGAGTCTCACTCTGTCCCCCAGGCTGGAGTGCAGTGGCACGATCTCAGCTCACTGCAAGCTCCACCTCCCAGGTTCACGCCATTCTCCTGCCTCAGCCTCCCGAGTAGCTGGGACTACAGGCACCCGCCACGACGCCTGGCTTATTTTTTGTATTTTTAGTAGAGACGGGGTTTCACCGTGTTAGCCAGGATGGTCTTGATCGCCTGACCTCGTGATCCACCCGCCTCGGCCTCCCAAAGTGCTGGGATTACAGGCGTGAGCCACTGCGCCTGACTGAATATGGAAATTCTAACTGAGCTAGGAATTCATGTGTTCCCATTCTCTTGGCAGATTGATTTCCTTCCTATTTTTCTGTTTTTGATGCTCTTGAAATAAGCACATCAGTGTATTAAAAAACATGCTTATTGTATTTTGTTATACTTTTAGAGTATGAGCATTTATAAGAATGTCTGTTATACTTCTCATAGCACCTTTAAACAATCTGAATTTAAGACCTATTCTGTGTTAATATCTGATAGTGATGTTATTCATATTTTTCCTTTTTAAAAAATGGTAGTAAAATATAGATTATGTAAAATTCACCATTTTAACCATTTTAAAGTATGGTTTACTGTCATTACCTATATTTACGTTGTTGTACAACTGCCACCACTATCCATTGTCAGAACTTTTTCATCACTTTATTCTGGAGCTCTGTACCCATTAAACACTGATTCTTCGTTGTCCCCTTTCCCCAGATCCTGGTAACCACTGTTTTATTTTCTATCTCTATGAACTTGCCTATTCTAGATATTTCGTATAAGTGGAATCATACAATATTTGTTTTTTGCATCTGGCTTATTTCACTTGGCATAATTTCTTCAAGTTTCATACATTATTATAGCACGTACTCCTGTTTATAGCTGAATATTTCACTATATGTATATTACACATTTTATTTATCCATTTTTGCATTGATGGACATTTGGACTGTTTCCACCTTCAGTTATTGTCAGTAATGCTGCTATGAACATAGATGTGTGCAAGTATCTGTTTGAGTCTCTGCTTTCAGTTCTTTTATGTATACCCAGAAGTGGAATTGCTGGATCATATGGTAATTCTGTTTAATTTTTTTTTGAGGAACTGCCATAATGCTTTTTACAAAGGTTGCACTGTTTTACATTCCCACCAGCAATGTAGAAGATTTCCAATTTCTTTTTTTTTTTTTTTTTTTTCCTGAGATGGAGTCTCACTCTGTCGCCCAGGCTGGAGTGCAGTGGCATGATCTCGGCTCACCGCAACCTCCACCTCCCGGGTTCAAGCGATTCCCCTGCCTCAGCTTCCCAAATAGCTGGGATTACAGGTGCCTGCCACCACACCTGGGTAATTTTTGTATTTTTAGTAGAGACGAAGTTTCACCATGTTGGCCAGGCTGGTCTCGAACTCCTGACCTCAGGTGATCCACCTGCCTTGGCCTCCCAAAGTGCTGGGATTACAGGCATGAGCTACCACACCCAGCCAAGATTTCCAATTTCTGTACGTCCTCACCAACACTTTTTTTCTGCATTTCAGGATAAATATTTATCAGGTGATGTCTCTATACCAAGCACTTGGGTGGTATGTTGAGAGAGTTAAAAATAAGAGCCTTCTCATTTCAAAATAATATAACGTTTTATAAAAATACCTAGAAATAAATCCACCAGATATATGCAAAGAAACATTAATAAAATGCAACTAAGGGACATAAAAGAAGGCTTGAATTTGGAAAGCTTACCTAGGAAAACTCAGTATTTAAAGGCTTGTAATCTTCCCATTCTGTATATTTACCACAATGTAAATAGTAAAGGCAAAGGAAGTTTTTTTTTTTTTGGCCATAGCAAGCAAATTGTGACATTTCATATGGAAAATTTATCATGTATGAGTTGCCAGAAGAATATGATACAAACTAATGAGTGAGGACTAGCCCAATGTAATTTTAAGTCATGTATTATAAAATCATAGTAATTTAAAAATTTTGGTCCTGGTACATGAATAGACAAAAAAGATCAATGAAGCAGAATAAAAATAGAGATGAACACATATGCACCACTAAAATGACCATGTAAGGCTTTCATGAGCATGACACAAAAGCTGGATATAAAAGGATCAATGAATTAACTATATAAAAACCTAAAAATGTCTGTATGGCATAAAATACCATAAACTCAGAAAACAGATCTCAGATTGGGCAAGATATTTTTGCATCAAAGGAGTTAATTTCTGCAAATCAATTAAAGAAATCTGTAATAATAGGAAAACAGTCAAATATTATAAATCAGATTATTGACAGAAAAGTACGAATTTAAACATATGAAAAGATGTTGGGCCACACTTACAAACATATATATTAAAGTGAGACTTTTAAATCTGTTTGCTTGGCAAAGATAGAAAGTGTTTGGTAATTACACTATATTGTTGAGGCTATGATGTAACAGGCCCTTTTACATTGTTGATGGGAGTATAAATTGGTCTAAGCTCCTTGGAGAAAAACTTGACAGTATCTATCAGAATTTCAAATGCTCATGTTCTCTAACAAAGCATTGTTTGTAATAGCAGAATTTTGAAAACAACCAAGGGTGCATATCAATAGAGGAAGAATTAAATTAGTATGTAAGATAATAGCTAATATAAGCACTTTATATGGATAATTTCATTTAATACTGCAGCTCAGTGAGATGGTAGTGGTTATTCCCATTTCTGTGAATCGGACAACATTGCAGTAATTAAAAAGAAGGCAGTTCTACAGATATTGACAATTCAGGGAACTCACTTACCTTGGAATTTCTTGAGCAGTCTGTTAACTGTTGCATTCTTTCTTTAATTTTTAATTATATTTTAAAATCATAAATGTTATACACACATGTTGTATATAAAAATTTTGAAAGAATTCTGAAATAAAGTAATAGTATGCTACATATATTTCTATAGCTTCTTTCCCACCATCCTGCACAGTACACTAGAAACATCTTTCTGATATTTTTATCAAAGGTAATAGACGTACCCATTCATGTTGATTTTCAGCCATCTATATACCTAATAATTTAAATTTCTTAGAAACGTTCGTTTTCGAAAAGTTAAAATGAGTGAACTTCTGTAGAGTTACAGTACGTTAACTTGTTTGATTCAGTGTTTTTTTGTTTTGTTTTTTAGAGACAGGGTCTTGCTTTGTCACCCAGGTGGTATGATCATGGCTCACTCCAGCCTCGCCCTCCCAGGCTCAATCCATCTTCCCACCTCAGCCTCCTAAGTAGCTGGGACTATAGCTACTGTAGTCCCACCATGTCCGGCTAATTTTTTTTTTCTTTCCGTTTTTTGTAGAGATGAGGTCTCATGTTGCCCTGCCTAGTCTCGAACACCTGGGCTCAAGTGATCCACCCACTTCAGCCTCCCAAAGTGCTGGGATTACAGGTGTGAGTGACCACACCCAGCCTGATTCAGTGTTATTTTGTTAAAAACACACAAGTTATTTTTCCAAGAACAATCTGATATAAAGAGCAATTGAAATCAGTGTGCTTTTGAAACTTGAATTTTAACAATTTAGTTCTTTTTCTCTCAAAAAGAAGTAATACTTCTTAGACATCAGACTTCTGGAAGCTTTCAGCACAACAGAAAACCAAAAAGTAAAGAGGATCTGTGTGCTTCAACTATCCGGTATTCTTAGGCTTTTTTCCTCTGGCAGTGGTCCTATGATTTGAATTTACATATAATGGTAAAAACCTAGATTATATATATCACAGTAGACTAGAAGCATAGTGGGAGAGAAAGAGCTGCCAGGGGCCAGGACTCTGAATGCAGTTGCAAGGGAAGAATGCAACAGCGTTTACCCTGGCGTACTGTGGTTGATGGGCCTTAATGATGATGATTTATCGAAAATATTTTGTTAGGCTTATTTTGTTCTTTAAAGATAAGAAAAAGAAAATGAGCATTACATTTTAGTAGGATTTTTTTCCCCAGTGATTGCAATTAAAGATCTTTGGCACTTAGATTTTAGTTATTTGGGAAAACCACTTGCATTGCCTTACATGGTGTTCAGTACATGGTGGATGAAGCATTTTTGATTGATGTGATATAAATGGGCCATTAGTATATTTTGATGTAATGTTGTGACTTAATATTACTATGAAATATAAGCAAAGTATTATATTATCTGTGATTTTTAACTCTAAGCTCTTAGCTTGCTGCCCGTTTACTTTCTATATGGGTTTTCATTATTTTGTCTTCCTTTTCTGTTAGCATCCATGTGACATAATTCTTTTAAACGTTTATTTGTTTACCTTCTGCATTCACTTTTAATTTTACCTGCCATTTATCTTTGATAGATTTTGGTAGATGGTAATTAAATAAGCTTGATTTGTTTTTTTTTTCCCTTTAACACAAATTCATGAAACTTTACAACTTTTTAAAAGTATGAGCATAAGTTTTTGTACTGTTAATATGCTTAGAATTAGGACGTTACTAAAAGCACCTGTTACTGCTTATTTCTTAGGAGTAGTGAAGAAGTTCTCACTGCAGAAGATTGTGAAAATGTCTATCATCTGGTTTATTCAGCTCACCGGCCAGTAGCAGTAGCAGCTGGAGAATTTCTCTACAAAAAGTAAATCTATATTTCTGTTACTCATTTTCTAAGGCATACTTTCATAACAGTAATTTGTTATGTTATACTTGACATTAAGATTATATATATATAACTTATTTTAAAAATTACTACAGATCATATCGAAGCTTTCACATTTTACTTTTTCCTTTAAAAGTTTAGATTTCTCCCAAGTTCTTTGATTTATTTTAAGTTAGATCTTTAAAGGGAAATGTAGGCCGGGCGCGGTGGCTCATGCCTGTAATCCCAGCACTTTGGGAGGCCGAGACGGGTGGATCACGAGGTCAGGAGATCGAGACCATCCTGGCTAACATGGTGAAACCCCGTCTCTACTAAAAATACAAAAAATCAGCCGGGCGTGGTGGCGGGCGCCTGTAGTCCCAGCTACTCGGGAGGCTGAGGCAGGAGAATGGCGTGAACTCGGGAGGCGGAGCTTGCAGTGAGCTGAGATCGTGCCACTGCACTCCAGCCTGGGCGACAGAGCGAGACTCCGTCTAAAAAAAAAAAAAAGGGGGGAAATGTACCCATGTCTTTCAGTGAACATGCTTAGAAAGATACCTAACTATATTGTAATATTAAGAGTGACCTCTTCCTAATTGTTTACCCTTCTATTACCTGCTTCAGCATCTAAATATTGCTTATGCTATAATTAGGCTTTTTTTTTTTTGAGACAGAGCCTCTCTCTGTTGCCCAGGCTGGAGTGTGCAGTGGTGCGATCTCAGCTCACTGTAACCAACCTCTGCCTCCCGGGTTCAGGCGCTTCTCGTGACTCACCCTCCTGAGTAGCTTGGGACTACAGGCTGTATTTAGTCTTCAACTTATTTTTCCTTTCCTTAGAAAATATTAAAAGGTTCTTCAAGTATTTAATAAAGTTTGACATAAGAATCCCAAGAATTCTACAGTCTCTTTACTTCTGTGATCCTATTTAACTCAGATTAGGTAGTATGAGTAGAAGTGTGAATATCTGTTCACAGAAAACAAAGATTGTTATATAATGGCTTTCAAAGAGACTCTTTTGAGCCATATAGATTAAACTTTTCTTGTTCCTATGATGTTATTAAAATGCCTGTTGGGGGTGCAGCAATTATTAGAAAGAGTAGGTGGTATAAAACATTTACACTACAGTTTTCTATTCATTGCTGTTTAGTGTTAATTCTCTTGTTGTTTATGAGGAAAAATGCTCATGCTATCCATAGTAAAAGGACAGTAAGTTGGGGTAATTTTGCCAGAAGGATGGAAGGAAAGTATATGTTTAGTTTTCAAGATGAATATGTATCATAGATTTTTTAGCATAAATGGTGTAGCTTTGTCAATGTACTACTTTTATGGAAGGCAACAGTTATATAAAATACAGTAAGGTTTTTAAAAACAAATAGTTTATAACTCAGTACAATTAACTTGAGAAATTAGTTTAAAAGGACTTAGAATTACCATCAAACATGAAATGAAAAAGGTTTATAGCAATTATTTGCGTGGTGTGCCATAATGTTGGATGATATTGTACCTACCCAGTTCTCCTTTACTCCTTTGTTAGATCCTTAGATATGAAATCGAAACAGTTAATTTTTTTATTAGAAAATTTTTTGTTGTTGTTGTTGTAAAATAAATATTTTACTTTTTTCACAGGCTCTTCAGTCGTAGAGATCCAGAGGAGGATGGAATGATGAAAAGAAGAGGAAGACAAGGTCCAAATGCCAACCTTGTTAAGACATTGGTTTTTTTCTTTCTAGAAAGTGAGGTTAGTTGATAGTATTTATTTTATACTTAGGTTCGAAAAATTTTGGAAAAGGGGTTAAAATGAGGCACGTTTAATAAAATATTCCTTGTAGCACAGTAAATTGTGAATAGAATGGAGAGCCACCCACTCCCCCAATTTTTTTTTTAAATATGCTTTCTACTTTTCTTCTTCTTTTTTTTTTTTTTTTTTTTTGAGACGGAGTCTTGCTCTGTCACCCAGGCTGGAATACCGTGGCGCCATCTTGGCTCACTGCAGCCTCTGCCTCCCAGGTTCAAGCAGTTCTCCTGCCTCAGCCTCCCGAGTAGCTGGGCTTCCAGGCGTGTGCCACCATGCCCAGCTAATTTTTAGTAGAGACGGGGTTTCACCATGTTGACCAGGCTGGTCTTAAACTCCTGACCTCAGGTGATCCGCCTGCCTTGGCCTCCCAAAGTGTTGGGATTTACAGGCATGAGCCACTGCGCCCGGTCGCTTTCCTCTTCTAGTAAGATGTTCAAACAGTAGGATTTATGTATAGTGCTGAGAATATTAATTTTAAAGTTCAAAATGCTAATTGTCAGTTGGGCTACTCTGCTTACTATTTGTGTGACCTTGGTTTAGCTACTTACTCTTTCTAAGCCTCAGTTTCCTAGTAAAAAGATGGGTAATAAATTCTTAGTTAACACTGAAATAATCTCTATAAAACTTAACACAGATCTCTAGAACATTGTAAGATTTCAAATGTTGGTACCTGCCGTTGCAATTGTAGATGTAGACTTAAAACTAGTCTCCCTAAAGCTGGAAACCTACAATGTTAGCCAGATTTTGAGAGGGCTCAAAATTTATTTTTGGTGTTCATATTACATACTATTATTTAATTAGTGATCAGGCCTTTTAATTTTCTAGTTATTTCTATATATGGATATATAATTGGTTTTTTATTCTTTAGGATTTTCTACATTACACCATCAGGTCATTTGTAAATAAAGATAATTTTTCTTTTCCTTTCCAACATTTTTTTTTTCATTTTTTTTCTTGCCTTATTGAATTGTCTAAGACCTTCAGTAGAATGTTGCGCTTAGGTGCGGTGGCTGACGCCTGTACTCTCACCACTTTAGGAGGCTGAGGCGGGTGGATCACTTGAGGCCAGGAGTTTGAGACCAGCCTGGCCAACATGGCAAAACCCCATCTCTACTAAAAATACAAAAATTATCCAGGCGTGGTGGCGCATGCCTGTAATCCCAGCTACTTGGAAGGCTGAGGCACAAGAATCGCTTGAACCGGGGAGGCAGAGGTTGCAGTGAGTCAAGATCATGCTGCTGCACTCCAGCTTGGGTGACAGAGCAAGACTCTGTCTCAAGTAGACATCTTTGGATTGCTCCTGATCTTATGGGAGAAGTGTCCAATATTTCGACATTAATTACATTGTTAGCTATAGGTGTTTTGTAGATATTTATAATCCGATTGAGAATGTTTCCTTTTATTCTTTTCTTTGCTGAAAGTTTCTAACATGAATGGAAATTGAATTCTGTAAAATGCTTCTGCATTCCTTGAGATGATTGTTTTATTTTTATCCTTTATTATGTTAATGTGTCGAGTTATGTTGAATGACTTTTTAAATGTTGAATCAACCTACTTGTTCATGATGTTATTCTTTTTCTATATTGTTGGATTCAGTTTGCAAATATTTTATTTTATTTTATTTATTTTATTTTTTTAAGCAACAGTGTCTTGCTCTGTCACTCAGCCTGAAGTGCAGCGGCATAATCATAGCTCATTGCAGACTTGAACTTGTGGGCTCAGTTGATCCTCTTGCCTCAGCCTCCCTAGTAGCTCCGACTACAACTTCGTGCCACCACACCCAGCTAGTTTATTTTAGAATTTTGTAGACAGTAGGGGTGTATTGTGTCCCAGGCTAGTCTTCAACTCTTGGGCCCAAGCAGTCCTCCCTCCTTGGCCTCCCAAAGTGCTGGGATTACAGGCATAAACCACAGCACGTGGCCCGGTTTACCAGTTTTTGAGGACATTCCCTCTATGTTCATAAAGGATTTAGATTTAGATTTTTTATTATTTGTAATTGCTTTGACAGCTTTTTTTTGTATAATGATTATGATTTGCACGCCCCCTCCTCCCCCCGCCAAAAGAGTCGGGAAACAGTAGGGTTTGTTTTTTGTTGTTGTTTTTTGATACAACGTCTCGCTCTGTTGCCCAGGCTGGAGTGCAGTGGTGTGATCTCGGCTCACTGCCAGTTTCTGCCTCCCACGTTCAAGCGATTCTCCCACCTCAGCCTCCAGAGTAGCTGGAATTACAGGCACACGTCACCACACCTAATTTTTGTATTTTTACTAAAGACAGGGTTTTGCCACGTTGGCCAGGCTGGTCTCGAACTCCTGACCTCAGGTGATCTGCCTGCCTCGGCCTCCTACAGTGCTGGGATTACAGGCGTGAGCCACCATGCCCAGCTAACAGTAGGGTCATTTAAGCTTCACATAATGAAGAGAATGATTTGCTTATATATTGAATTGACAAACATGCATTTTGTGTTTTAATTAACCATTATCACTCCCCTTCAGTTAAAATAAATTCATAGCATACCTAAGAATTGAGAGTAGCTGACTGATATATTAGGTCCAAATAAGCGGTAAGTATGTATATAATCTTTTTATAAAATACTTTTCAGGACCGGTGCAGTGGCTCACACCTGTAATCCCAGCACTTTTCGGAGGCTGAGGTGGGTGGATCACCTGAGGTCAGGAGTTTGAGACCAGCCTGGCCAACATGGTGAAACCTCATCTCTACTAAAAAATACATAAATTAGCCGGGCGTGGTGGTGCATGCCTGTAGTCCTAGCTACATGGGAGGCTGAGGCAGGTGAATCATTTGAACCTGGGAGGCAGAGGTTGCAGTGAGCCGAGATCGCACCACTTCCCAACAGCCTGGGCGAGAGCGAGACTCCATCTCTGCCACCACCCCCCAAATATATGTAATTTATTATAAATATATATATTTATATAAAAATAAAATATTTTTTTATATTAATGTTTTAATGATAATTGTTAATGTGTAATGATGCTACCTAACACGTCTTTCTTACAGCAAGCAAACTAACGCAGTTTCTTCTCTGTCCTTTCATCTATTTGACATCAAAAAATAGATTGCTGTTTGAGAGTTTGTAGATGATGTCAATAAAGTTTCCATTCTTTTGAGTTAAGGCTAGTATGCTAATTGTCTAAGACCACATTGCTCTTTTTAAATTTTAGTTACATGAGCATGCAGCATACCTTGTGGATAGCATGTGGGACTGTGCTACTGAGCTGCTGAAAGACTGGGAATGTATGAATAGCTTGTTACTGGAAGAGCCACTTAGTGGAGAGGAAGGTAAGGATGTTTAATTATGATATTTTTGTTTAGACAGTTTTGTAAGTAGATTTTTACTCATTCCATTTATTTGTCCTTTTAGTTTTAAGACAATTTGATAGAAAAACCTTACTTCGTGCATAGTTTTGTTTTCATATAAATATTATGCTATGTAAAAAGATGTAATTGCTGTCAACATTCTTTATTTTTTTGTATCTGGGTTTTTTTTTTACCCAAATGTATGGATCTGTGGTGGATAGATTTGGGATGCTGAGGGTTTTAGGAAGGTTATGTTTTCTGTGATAAAGTAATGGGATTTTCTTTAGTACCTTAGGGCAGATTCTGTTTACAGGCAGAAGAAACTGTTATGTAATAATTACAAGTGGCATATAGGGAGAAGAAATAAGCTAACTCTTTCTGACTTTTTTTTTTTTTTTTTTTTTTTTTTTTAGCACTAACAGATAGGCAAGAGAGTGCTCTGATTGAAATAATGCTTTGTACCATTAGACAAGCGGCTGAATGTCATCCTCCCGTGGGAAGAGGGACAGGAAAAAGGGTATGCCAATCAATGTCTTTTCAATATTCTAAACTCCATTTCTCCTTTTTCAGTATCTTTTTTAAAATTCCATTTTAGCCATGAAACAATTTTGTTTTATTTTTCAGACAACCTTTGCTTATAAATTTGTTAGAGGTAAATTTTAAAGCATTAGCAATTTGAGAAATTTGAGTTCTCTGTAATATACTTTTTTAGTTGCTGCAGGAGATATGATTGACAGTCCCTGCCTTCATGACTGAATGTAGCATACACCATTTGGAATGGTGCAGTTGTATGTTTTATTTATGGATTTGCTTTCTATTTCTTCTAAAATAAAATCAGAAATAAAAATGGAGATAATTTTTTATTAAAATAGGGAAATTTCTATTTCCTAGAATCAGATTTTAATGCATTATTGTAAAGTTTACATGAACTTGCATTTTATACCAACAATTCCACAGGCTTTCAAACTTTTGACTGTAAAGCATAAAAATTCATTCTTATATTGTGACGTATTACACATGAATATGTTTGTGTGTGCATAACTGAAACAAAATTTTATCAAAGACAATGTGATGCTTTCTGTGTTTTCTGTTTTTTAAAAATTTCTGTTTCTTTTTTGCTAATTGCTGATAGCAATTTAGTGTTTTGAATTTGTTACTTATGTGTCATGTCCCACAGCCTAGAGTAAGCAGAAATGCTGGTCAATCCCAGTGTTTTATATATAAGCTCTTAAACTATATTTCCTATTTTTAACTGATTCTCCTACCATCTGAAGGTAGAGTTGGTTAGTCTTATTGGATATTGATTTTCCCTATAGGACTATCCAAATTTTTTTTTGTTATTTCAGATTTATAAAAAAAAAAACATTTTTGTTTTTATAATGTGTAGTTTTCTCTTTCATGTCACTTTTAGGGTTAATGTTTTATAGTGAAATTTTTGTGTCCATCTCTTAAAATATAGTTTTAGTAATCATTTTGTATGTTTTAACTAAAACTTGAACACTTAACAGTGCTAATGGGCTTAATAAATACAGAAGTCTTTCTGTTCCTTTAGGTGCTTACAGCAAAGGAGAAGAAGACACAGTTGGATGATAGGACAAAAATCACTGAGCTTTTTGCCGTGGCCCTTCCTCAGTTATTAGCAAAAGTAAGTTTGTGTCAATATCATAGTGTTACTAAGAAATGAGTTTTTTTTCCCTAAATGCCTCACAGAATATTATAATGCTTTCTTATTGTGATATTTTTAACGTGATCTTTATATTTCACAGTACTCTGTAGATGCAGAAAAGGTGACTAACTTGTTGCAGTTGCCTCAGTACTTTGATTTGGAAATATATACCACTGGACGATTAGAAAAGGTAAGATTATTTTGTGTAAAAAAAAACCTTTAAGAAAAATTATTCAGTTCATTTCATCATAGCGTTTGTTTATATTTCTTAAAATGTGTTTTTGGAACGTATTTTAAGAAAGGAAACCTATAGCTTAGGTCTTCTGTACTTTAGTTTGACTTACAGAATGGCGGTAATGATGCTTCCCTTTGCTTCATGCCCACAACTGTACCTTCATTCTTAGCTATTATGTGACTATGTCACTGATCACTTATGGAGACTAGGGGTGGATAACTAGATAATAACAATTAGATGAGATTGGGCTCATTCAGGGTGGTATGGCCATAGACGATAATAACAATTACAAGACAAAATCAACTAATATTTATTGAACACTTTTGCTATGTTCTGTGGATTAATGTAAGCTCTTAATATATGTTAGCATTCTCACCATAGCCCTATGAGGTAGGTAATATCTCCCTTAAAGTTGAGGAATAAGTATGGATGGATCAGTGTATTTATTTATCATGATTAGAAAAGCACCTTAAAATGTACGCTCTGTGTTGTAGAGTTACTGTATTTGAAAATTTTTTCCATGGTGGTATGGTCATGTAGTCACTTTATACCTATCATATATGCCTTAGTTTTGATGAAAAATATTATTATTTTGCAGCATTTGGATGCCTTATTGCGGCAGATCCGGAATATTGTAGAGAAGCACACAGATACAGATGTTTTGGAAGCATGTTCTAAAACTTACCATGCACTCTGTAATGAAGAGTTCACAATCTTCAACAGAGTAGATATTTCAAGAAGTCAACTGATAGATGAATTGGCAGATAAATTTAACCGGCTTCTTGAAGATTTTCTGCAAGAGGTATATATTATAACTATTACAAGTATTTTGTCAGTTGAGCCCCTCTACTGCAGTAAGCTAATTAGTCACCCAAGTGTTAGTCTTGGTGATAATCCCTAGCAGTATTTTGAAAAGATGTTCAGGCTTTTCATTCTATGACTCATCAGGCTACTCCTCCACCAAAATAGGAAAGTGGTAAGAATCTGTGACTCAGAGAAGGTGAAAGCAAAACTAACATCTTTTTTGTTTTGAGAAATGATCTGAACAGTTACCTGGTTTTTATTGAACCAGGGCTGTTAAGGAATAGGGTGTTAATGGAACAGAAAAGGAGAGCTAGATTTAGACTAGGTAGCCTTAAAAAAGTAGAGTATTTCTAAGTGTTTTGGCAGTGTAGGTTACGGAAGGACATTATGTTTTTTTTTTTTTTTTTTTGGAGACGGAGTCTTGCTCTGTTGCCCAGGCTGGAGCGCAGTGGTACGATCTCGGCTCACTGCAGCTTCTGCCTCCCAGGTTCAAGCGATTCTCCGGCCTCAGTCTTCTGAGTAGCTGGGACTATAGGCGTGTGCCACTGTACCAGGCTAATTTTTGTATTTTTAGTAGAGATGGGGTTTCACCACATTGGCCAGGCTGGTCTCGAATTCCTGACCTCAGGTGATCCACTCACCTCGGCCTTGCAAAGTGCTGGGATTACAGGCGTGAGCCACCACACCCAGTCTGGGTTTTGATATTATAAAACTTTAATAAGTTATTATTATTATAGCCGCTGCTACTGTTGGAGTTTCCTGTGTTTTCTCTTGTATTTCCAAAGAGGCTTAGTGCATAGCACTTAAATACACTTGTATTTTTGTTGTGATGGTTATTTTTTCCAGAAATATATATTTACATTAAATTTTTTTGAATAAAATAAAAATTCATAATTGTCAAATTAATGCCATTAGCCTTTTCCACATCACTTTTATCATTAATGCTGTAAGATCATATGGACTTTGTGATTTCTAGTTTTCTTGTTTTATTAATTACTCATTTAACTTTTATTTGGTGTATATTGTTATTCCGGGCTTATTAAGTTTTACTAATTGGAGGTTTGTGCAAATATGTTGATGTACGATGATTACATTCTTAGTTAAAAATTTTAATAGCTCTACTCTTGGCTGAATATAATTTTGATTAGGACAAATTAAAATCAAGCAATGGTTTAATTAAATTTAATTACTTTGTAGAAGAGTTATAGTTTAAAAACAAGTGCTTTTTTGAGAGAACTAGAGTTCAACACAGTAGATTGAGTAATGTGTAAGCAATTTTATGTTTCCTGTAGTAAGACTGGTAAAATTTTTCAAAAGTTAAGTTACCCTAAGTTGAAAAGTATATTAATAGATGTTGATATCCAAATGGGACCAGCATATCTAGTCATTTTTCAGAGGGTTTTTCCCTGTTTATTTGTGATTAGTGTCATATGTCTTCATGATGATATATGTTTAAGGTACTTAGATTTTGTCCTTTAGGTATTGTCTTTCTGATCTTCTTGTCATTTAAGTATTTTATTGTCCTAGTGCATTTATTACTGTGAAAAAATAGATGCCTTTATAATTTTGTGTCAAGTTTACTTAGAAGAAAAAGAAGAATGTCATTTTCGTTTTTTCTCTCAGTTGTGATGTTTCTATGATAAACTTGTGTTGACTTACTACCCCAGCCATATTGCCTTAAATTTGGCCAGATCTAGGTATTGAATGACAAAGTTCATTTGTGGGTTTTGTTATGTTATTTTTCATTTTTCAAGGTAATAGTAACATTTTGATAGCCTAGGAGTTTTCACTTTGATGGTTCTTAATGTATAATTAATATTTATAGGGTGAAGAACCTGATGAAGATGATGCATATCAGGTATTGTCAACATTGAAGAGGATTACTGCTTTTCATAAGTAAGTTGAATTTTGAAGTTCCTGTTTTCTTAAATCTGTAGAAATAAACTTGCATGTTTTGTGGGTTATGTTAATTTCTAAGCTAATTTGTTGTTGTCGTTGTGGGGGCATTTTAAAGTTTACTGCATTTAATGCATTCTGTTAACAGTCAAGTCCAAAACAATTGTCATTAGGCTTAGCTTTTTAATAAAACAATTTTTTTTTTTTTTTTTTTACAGTGCCCATGACCTTTCAAAGTGGGATTTATTTGCTTGTAATTACAAACTCTTGAAAACTGGAATCGAAAATGGAGACATGCCTGAGCAGGTTTTTATTTATTTACTAGTTACACATTTACCTTTGAAAAGTGAAGTCTTGTGACTTTTAAATTTTAACTGTATCCTTTGATTCTTTTTACAGATTGTTATTCACGCACTGCAGTGTACTCACTATGTAATCCTTTGGCAACTTGCTAAGATAACTGAAAGCAGCTCTACAAAGGTTTGTGGTGGTTCAGTAGTGTTTTTATTAGACTAAATGTCATTAACTGTTTTCAGCAAACTCATACATTTAATGAGATCAGTTATTTCAGTGAAATGTTGCTTGTTTCTAATGTACTGCTATTTGTAGTTTGATGTATATTCAGTGGAGAGGATATCGATATGGTTTGTTTCAAGGTATGATTTTTAATTAAAAATTGTTGTTCACATTTGAAGGTGGCATAATCTGTGGTTTTCTGTATTCTCAAAGTTGGTGAGCAAGAGCCTTTGAAACAGATATAAGTATTAGATTACATAAATTGAAGATAATAAACCAACTCCCCCTAGATCTTCTTATGCTCTGGTATTGTTTTGGGATAACCTTATTCATATTCAAGATCTCTCTAGTGATGTTCCAAATTCATGATCAATCATTTTCTGATTGAAAATATAATGTGCCAGCACCAGCTATTAGTACATATAGAGCTTTTAAAGCTTTACCCATAATGATAATCCTTAATGTGTTTAGTAATTGAACTAAACAGGACTGCCTTTTCCATTTGTAAACTGGAAGCTTAAACATTGTACTTGTAGTACTGGATATTGCCTTAAATATTGTTTGGGCTCATTTTTAGAAATATCACGCAATTTCTAAGAGTTCTGGAGTTAGGTGTTTGTAGGCATTTTCTTCAAAAAGTAATCCTCTTGATAATAAGTTTGTGTTGCCTAAACCCACAGAATAATGTTAAATACTTAGAATTTCTCTGGGCTTTTAAGATGTTGTTATATCTACAAATGGATTTTTCCTCTCGAAAAATCAATATAGTATTGTTAACATGGTGTGCTTCCCCCCCCCCCCCCCCCCTTCTGAGGCAGTCTTGCTCTGTCATCCAGGCTGGAGTGTAGTGGTGCAATCTCGGCTCACTGCAACCTCTGACTTGCGGGTTCAAGCAATCCTCGTGCCTCAGCCTCCTAAGTAGCTGAGACTGCAGTCATGCATCTCCACGCCCACTAACTTTTGCATTTTTAGTAGACATGGAGTTTCACCATGTTGACCAGGCTTGTGAACTCCTGGCCTCAACTGATCCGCCCATTCTGGCCTTCTAAAGTGCTGGGATTACAAGCCTGAGCCGCTGTGCCCTGCCCATTGTGTGCTTTTTATCAAACACTTAGGAAAAAGTTAATTTAACTAAATGTTAAGCTTGTAGTAGGAACAGTGACTATATTACCATATATAATTGCTCACCTATGTTGGAAGTTAAAAAATAAACTGGAAAAAAGGCAGTATTTTTAGTAGAGGAAAGGGATGAATATACAATTATTTATGGTAAGCCAGGCACAGTGGCTCACACCTGTACTCCCAACGCTTTGGGAGGCTGAGGAAGGCCACTCACTTGAAGTCAGGAGTTCGAGACCAGCCTGGACAACATGGTGAAACCTTGTCTCTACTAAAAATACAAAAATTAGCCAGGTGTGATGGTATGCACCTGTAATCTCAGCTACTCAGGATGCTGAGGCAGGAGAATTAATTGCCTGAACCCAGGAGGTAGAGGTTGCAGTGAGCTGAGATCATGTCACTGCACTTCAGCCTGGGCAATAGAGTGAGCTCCATCTCAAAAAAAAAAAAAAAAAAAAAAAACCCAATAAAAATAAAAAGTTTGAGACATTTTAAAGTTTATAGTAATACCACAAAATATTTTCCATTCTGAGTTTTTATAAAGTACAGCAGTATCCTTCTAACAAGAAATGGAAGATGCTGTTTCTTTTTTATTATTTTCTTCCATTTATGGGTTGACCACCCTTGAAATAATGTGAGCATGGAGCGTAAATCTTTATTAGCATTCTGTGCTAGTGGCTTTATTAAAGATTGCCATATCAATTATATAAGTCTTCTCATCCTCTTAATATCCTAAAGCCTTCGGATATTATCTATTAATGTACCTCATATTTTTAAGGCTGCAATTTGGTGAGATTTGTAAGACAAACTGTCTCTTTGTTTTCATTTCTTATAAATTATAAAGAAGAAATTTAAATCAAATGCAGAAGTAGAGTTAATAAAGCTATATATGAGATAATGTTTTACATAATTGAAAACATTTTAAAGAAATGCTGAATTGTTTATACAATATTTTTTAAAAGTTAATGTTAAATTTTTTCAAGGAGGACTTGCTGCGTTTAAAGAAACAAATGAGAGTATTTTGTCAGATATGTCAACATTACCTGACCAACGTGAATACTACTGTTAAGGAACAGGTTAGTAATTACTATAGATGGTAATCTTTTTGTAAGCAACCTTTATAAAATCTGAACTAATGTAGAAAGTTTAAATAATACTAAGATTGAGCAAAGCAGAAATATCTTGTATCTGCCTATGTATACTATACTAAAAAAATAGGTTAATATATTGGATTTGTGCATAATAAAATTGATTAATTTCATATGGGGTTTATAATTGCATTATAGATTACCCTTATAGTCATTTTATGTTGTTGTTTCTTTATGACACATGGTAAACAGACTTCATACAAATTATAGATGTATGAAATTAACAAAAGTCATTCCTGAAAGCAACTAATATGACAAGTTTGTTCCAGGGTAGAAAAGTCCACAAGGTTTTGTTATCTCTGAGAATATCAGATGTTGGCATTCTCGCTCATCCTGATCTTCCTGTGGACCTTGTCTGAAATAAACATTTATAATCACTTCCCTGTCTTCCAAGTGTTACCTTCCCAACGCGTATGCCTTCATGCTTCCATTACTTCTAACCTTTTCAATTCTCGAAATAGACTGTTACCTGGTTTGATCCTAGAACTAACATCATGTTCAATTCTAATTCCCTAATTGAGAGGATTAAGCTTCGTTGGAAACATGCTTTTCAAATGCTTTTATGGGAAGATGTTTTCACAAGCATTTCATAAGAACTATTAATATGGTATAGTCAAAATGATTATGGTGGTTTCAAGGTTTGCAACCATTTCATACAGCTTAACCTTTGTTTTTTCAGGTAGAATCCCAATAGTCAACCTGACTATGATTTTTGGACACTGTGATATGTTAGGTACTATTTATTTTAGTTCAGTGTTATTCAAATATAACCAGCCCTTTGTTTGGCACTTGTCTTTATTTAATTTAAAAATACCGAAGCTAATTTTAATAAAACATATTTGGATTTTTATAGTTTAAAATGTTCATTCAATGCCCAGCTGGTAGTCTCTTTTTTTCTTATTTCCAGCTCTCTCTTGTCCCTACCATACATATATGCTTGGTCACACATGCCAAGATGCAGTTACTGAATTTTGCTACTTTTTTTTCCAAAAATATGAAGTATATTGCCATAACTATTGCATTGCTGAATTCTCTCCAATTTTACGTGTGTAGTTTTGAACTATAGCAATAAAGGGTGTGGTACTTTAATTTTCATCTCTATAATTCAGATGAAAGGAACAAGATTTCTGATGGTAGTAAATTGAATTTAGATTTAAACTCTTGGAATAGGATTTTAATGACATGCACGGATCCAAACCTAATGCACGAAATATTACTTTATAATTGCATGGGACACCAAGATATTCAGCATAATAATCCCTATTTTTATAGCATTAACACATAATCCTTGTGGGTTATCCTGTGTAACCTCCTATATAATCCCTTGCTCAGGCCATAGAGATTAATTATTTAGTTATTAAACAGCTTATGTGCCCAGTCTTCCCAACAGCTTCCCAGAATGTGTCCTGGTCAGCTCACTTGATTTGCCAGTTCAGCTAATTAGTAAATATCATCATACTTAATACTTTATATCCTTACTCTTTATGTTGCAAGTTTTTGTAAACTGAAATATGCTAATAGGTATAAATTACTACTGTAGTAGTTAGGAGAAGAGACTGAAGGAAGGGGTAAAAACATAAAGAGAAAAAGTAAATGTGGTTAGTTCCAAAATGGCAAAACTGTTAATAAGATCTGCTTTGTGCTCTGTATTATATTGTCTTTCCAGGAATGATCTTCCTTTAAATGTATTTTCTGGTTTACTTTGTGACCCTAAATTTCTATTTTCATTACCCCTTCCCAACAAATACTTAATTAGTCTGTGACTCCATTTAAAACCCATGGCAGAGTTTTTATTAAGCTCCTTGAGATACAACTTCAGCCTTATGTTTATTATATATGTTCAGGTTTACCTGATAGATAGTAAGCAGCCCTGTATCTGGTTATGTTTTCGCTACTTAATCAGTACACGTGTGAACAATGAGAGTGCTTAATAAGTACCATAGATTTTGTGATCTCTATTCTAATACTTATCTCTTTAATGTTTTTTCTTCTGTAGAATGAAGAGTGGTACCAAGTTTATACATTATTTCATATTTGAGAATGAATACCTTGGGGCATTGCAATATAGAGCAAAGTAGGGGATTTGGAGTTAGAAAACATGAGTTTGAGTCCTGACCCTGCATATTTTTGTAGTGTGTAACATATTGTACAAGTCACTTAATGTTGCTGAAAATTAAAAAAAATTTGTGAAATTACTTTGCAGTTAGTAAAGCCTTATACAAATATAAGCATTCGTTGTTACATAAATTATACTTCGCAGCTTTAGAATCTTAGGAAAATACTAAACATTGATTTCTCTTAAGATTTTTAAATATAGAAAGTTGGATTCTGTTTCTGTGTTAAATATGTAAATTATTTGTGGCAGTTAGTGAGAAACCTTGGATTATAGCATGCTTTCCTCTTTTTTTTTTTTTTTAAAATAGGCCTTCACTATTCTGTGTGATATTTTGATGATCTTCAGCCATCAGATTATGTCAGGAGGGCGTGACATGTTAGAGCCATTAGTGTATACCCCTGATTCTTCATTGCAGTCTGAGTTGCTCAGCTTTATTTTGGATCATGTCTTCATTGAACAGGATGATGATAATAATAGTGCAGGTAATTTTATTGCCATCTTTTTATTAAATCTGTGTGTCCACCATAAAATCAAACTTAAGTAACAATGATGTACATCGGTGCACTAAAATATATTTTATCCTTAAAAACGTGAAACACAGGTATATATTCCAGCACAATTTATGTTCCTTTTTTTGTACTATTGTAAAGAAAACGTGATGTTGCAGAGTATAGGCTTTCAAGTCAGATCGCTGCTTCTCACTAGCACTGAGTCTGCTTTCTAATTTCTAACTACCTCATAAAACTGTTAAAAATTGAGTCAAATGACTAGTACAGTGCCTGGACATATAGCAGGTACTCAATAAAATTTATTCCCTCTTGCCCTTATTCATTGGTAATACCAATATGCAGATAATTTGGAAAGAATAAAGTGTTTATGTGACTTTTTGTTGTGTACTTGTATACCGTAGGTTTTTTTTGTTTTTTAATTTGGGGAGTATTAATTTGATTTCTGAATGTTAGAAAAATGTTCGAAACTGCTCTGTAAAAGTCTGGGGCAGTATATAATGTTTACAGGAAAAGAATCAAACCAGCTTTACCTAGTGTTAAGTTACTCTTCACACCCTAATTGTTTACACACCCTAATTGCCTTACTTGAGCATGAGGTCATGGAAAAGAAGTGATATTTGGCGATGTCTTTCTGGGTTTGTTTTTAGTTTGAAGGTATATTTTTTGTTTATTTTTAGTTTTTAGAAACAGAGTCTCACTCTGTTGCCCAGCCTGGAGTACAGTAGCATGATATTAGCTCACTGCACCCTCAAACTCTGACCAAAGCAGTCCTCCCCCTTTAGCCTCCTGAGTAGCTAGGACTACAGGTGGTGTGCCACCGTGCTTGGCTAATTTTTTGTAGACGTGGGGTCTTGATATGTTGCCCAGGCTGGTCTTGAATTCCTGGTCTCAAGTGATCTTCTTGCCTCGGCCTCCCCAACTGTGAAGTTAATACTTAAAGGAAAATACAACATCAACATGTATATATCCATACTGATGTATCACTGCATATTAGGGTGTAAATATATATGTAATTCTGTATATGGCATGTAGCTTATTTTTGGCAATAGAGAGCTTTGTGCTCATGTACTAAAAACTTAACCTCAACACAAATGAGAAACCCAGAGTAGCCAAAACAGTTGTCAGAATCCATGTAGTGAAGTTTATATACTTTGAGTTTTTCATCTGTCACTCTAAGCTATTGGCTTAGTTATGCTTTTGTTCATAACATTGATTTGACAAATATTTATTGGTCAGCAGGCAGTTTACTAGATGGTATGGATATGAAAAGATGAGACAAGGTCTCATCCTTCAAGAATTAAATTCAGGTTGAAAAGAACCAAGTAATTATAGTGTTGTTGTTGTTGTTTGTTTGTTTGTTTGTTTGTTTTGAGATGGAGTCTCACTCTGCCACCCAGGATGGAGTGCAGTGGCACAATCTTGGCTCTCACTGCAACCTCCGCCTCCCAGGTTCAAATGGTTTTCCTGACTTAGCCTCCTGAGTAGCTGGGATTATAGGTGCCCACCACCACGCCCAGCTAATTTTTCTTTTTTTTTTTTTCTTTCTTTCTTTTCTTTTTTCTTTTTTTTTTTTTTTTAGTAGAGATGGCGTTTCACCATGTTGGCCAGGCTGGTCTTGAACTCTTGACCTCAGGTCATCCACCTGCCTTGGCCTCCCAAAGTACTGGGATTACAGGCATGAGCCACTGCGCCCGGCCTATAGTGCAATTTTTGATAAGTAATGGAGGCATGTACAAAGTGTTGTGGGCATGTAGAGTAAGTTCTCACTGATCTGCAGGTATTGAAACATCTTTTGAGAAGCTAACATCTGAAGTTAATCCAAAAAATGAATAGGACTTTATAAAACGTCTTTTTTTTAAACTTCTAAAACGTCTATGAGAAAGTACAGTTGGATTCTAAAACCTGATACAAAATAAGTTTTAGTAGATAACCGTTTTGTTAATTTGGGGCTGCCTTAGCTTCATTTAGTCCATGGGGAGTTGAATTAGAGTAAGCTTGCCAAAACTCTTGATTTATCTAGGAGCTTCCTAGAATTACCCACACTTCTTATCTCCTTAGACTTGTGTGTGTGTATGTGTGTGTTTGTGTGTGACAGGGTCTCACTGTGTCACCCAGGCTGGAGTGAAGTGGTGTGGACTTCATATAGCTCATTGCAGCCTAAATCTCCCAGGTACAAATGATTCTCCCACCTCAGTCTCTGGAGTAGCTGGGACTCAAGCATGTGCCACTCTGCCTGGCTAATTTATTTAATTTTTAGTAGAGACGAGGTCTCGCTGTGTAGCCCAGGGTGGTTTCAAACTCCTGGGCTCAAGCAGTCCTCTCATCTTGGCTTCTCAAGGTGCTGGGATTACAGATGTGAGCCACTACACCTGGCACTATTTTCACTTTTAAAATGAAGTGCATTCTAGTCCAATGGAAGAGTATAAAATATAACAGATTTTTACGTAACCATTCCATCAGTCTTTGTCAAATTTAGCTGTGTTTGTTTTAGGTTTTTTAAAGAAATAAAAGCACAGTTACAAAAGAAGCCCTCATTTGTATTCCTCCCTTATCCCATTATCCTCCCATTTTCCCTAGAGATAACTGCTACCCCAAATTTGTTGTTTATCACACCTTTGCATTTCAATTTTATTTTACTAAGAATTTGTATCTGTTAACAATACATAGTTCATTTATTCTTGCTAACTTCCATGTAAATGATATTATGTTGAACATTTTGCAGTTTGCCTTTTTTCTTCTTTTTAAAATATGAAATGAGATCTTGCTATATTGCTCAGGCTGGCCTCAACCTCCTGGGCTCAAACAGTACTCTTGCCTCAGCCTCCTCAGTATCCGGGATTATAGGCACATGCCACTGCACCCCGTGCAGTTTTCCTTTTTGAATTTACATTCTTGAGATTTTTTTCAGTGTTGACATGTGGCTACAATTCATTTATTCTAACTGCTGAATATTATATGATACAAGTTAACTACAGTTTATCCATTTTCTTATTTTTAGACATTTAGGTTATTTCTACTTTTTCCTCAATTAAAATAGCGTTACAACAAATATTTCAATGCTTAGCTCCTTGAGCACATATACATTTGCTTTTCTAGTGTATACCTGAGTGGAATTGCTAGATTATGTAGTGTGTGTGCATCTTAAACTTGATCATATTTTGCTAAAGTGGTTGTATTGTTTTACCCTCCTTCCAGCAGCATATGATAGTTTCCATTGTTACTCATCCTCACCTAACATCTAGTATTGTAGACCCTTGGATATTGTATTTGTTAGCCTACATCAGATTAGAAAGGGAGAGTAAAATAGGGAATGCTCCTAGAGGCATTTCATTGACAATACATAATAATAATGGCAGCTGACACTTCTGAAAGGCCCAGTGTGTTAGGTACTTCTCTACATTCCTTAATATCCACAAGAGAAAAAGTTGGCTAATTCTTGACAAGCCATTAGTGGAGAAAAATAAAAATCAGGACTTAAAAACTCTGAATATCATAGGATAGTTTAGTCTTTAGAGGGAAAATGTCTGTATGCGATTGGAAACAATGTCATTAGAAATTGTCCATTATAGTGACAGAGCTATTAAGAAAAGGTTACTTTATGTATTCAGTGTAATGATATGTCTTAGGTTTCTAAGCAAATAGTGTTGCATCTTGGGACATACATTTGAGATAAAACTTTCTCTGATGGTCTATCTTAAATTCTTACTCTTAAAATTTGGTTTTAGTTTACTAGAAGTTATCAAAGATTACCAGAGACAGGATGAAAAATTAATTAAATGAAGGAACATTCTTACTATACATAAAATAGTTTTTGATATTGGGAACCTTATATTGGAGCTTATAGGATATGCACAGACTGTTCACCAGAGGAATTATAAACGGCTAATAAACAATTTTAATTTCATTTAACAAGGGATAGTGGTTTGTTTGTTTGTTTAGATGGAGTTTCACTCTTGTTGCCCAGTCTGGAGTGCAGTGGCGTGATCTTGGCTCACTGCAACCTCCACCTCCCGGGTTCAAGCAATTCTCCTGCCTCAGCCTCCCAACTAGGTGGGAGTATAGGCGCGTGCTACCACACCCAGCTGATTTTTGTATTTTTAGTAGAGATGGGGTTTCACCATGTTGGCCAAGCTGGTCTCAAACTCTTGACCTCAGATGATCCGCCTGCTTCAGCCTCCCAAAGTGCTGGGATTATAGGTGTGAGCCACCGCACCTGGCCTGGGATAGTGGTTGTTTTTTTTTTTTTTTTTTTTTAAGACAAGTAATTTCATTTGTAAAATCTGTCCAGAGGGAAAAATTTTTGTATGCAGCTTTTATTTTTTAATATAAAAAGCTTCATCCAGTTTTATTTACAGTATCCAATAAGTAAAACAATTATTTGGCATTACTTGGAGGCTGCAGTGGGGCTTCCCTGACTGCGAATTTGGAAATAAGTTTGTCTTCTTGAGAATTGAATGTCAAGATTTCACATAATGGATCAGAGTAGAAATATGCAAGATTATTTTAAAAAGACAGAATGGTTTCTGGGGCCTGTCTAGCTGAATATATGTACAAAGGAGGACTGTTACAGCCAGATTTTGGGGTTTGAGGTAAGGTGGGATCATCCTTGGAAGGGATAGGAGAAATTCTGAGGTTGGCAGTGTTCAGGAACGTAGGAGCCTTAACTAACAGACGTTGAGTGTGCAGATTTTGTTGACAAACTATCCTGCTAGGGAAGTAGACGAATGTTAGGCAAGTTTAGCCTGACTTCACTAGGTGAACATGGAATACGAACAAATGGAGTGATTCAGTTCCATTTGTTCTGATCATTATTTGATGTCACAAAAATTTAGTGTATTGGAATAAATTATGAATGGTTATAATTTTAATTTTAATGTTTTTCCCTTTTCAAATTCTCTTATAAAAGCATGTTTCATAGTGAGAATTAAAAAAAATACATGGTTGAAATAAAATACAAGATGCTTAATGTTTGGGACTTTTTCTCCAGATGGTCAGCAAGAGGATGAAGCCAGTAAAATTGAAGCTCTGCACAAGAGAAGAAATTTACTTGCAGCATTTTGTAAACTAATTGTATATACTGTGGTGGAGATGAATACAGCTGCAGATATCTTCAAACAGTATATGAAGGTAAAGTTGAAAAATGGATAGCAAGATAGTTTTAAAATGCAACACTAGTTTTTATGCATGGCTGCCATTGAATTCTTTAAGTGGCAAATTACATTTCTAGTGTAAAAGAGTTGTATTTTAAAATATTTAGTGTTTTCAGTACATTTCCTTACACCTCTACTCCAGTTAATGGACATTTTGGGTTTATTGTGTTCGTTTGCATTTGGAATATTGGAGATGGCCTCTCTTAATTTGTCACTATCAGAAATAGCATGTATGATTCAGTTTAAGATAATAGGATGGCATTCCTCCTCTGCTTGATGTAGCATTAAAAAGAGTTTGAGGAGTCAGAAGACTTGGGTGGTAGTTTTGGCTTGGTTACTATGCATCTTGCGACCTTGAATAACTCCAAGCATTTTATGACCTGAGTTCCTTTATCTGTTCCACTGTGATTGTTAAGGTTTTCCCCTTTGGTTCTCAAAGTCTGATTTGATTAACCATAGGTTATTCATAATTTTCATAACTAGATGTGAGGTTTTAAGTTGAAAGTAGCGATAAACAGGATTTTGTTGATTATACTAACAGAATGTGACTAAATGTGGTAAGATAGCTTAAAAATCCTTCCTCAACTAAAATCTAATTATAAATGTAAACTTTTTAAAGCCTTTGCTTTCAAGAAATAAAATATGTAATATATTTAAACCTAGTTAATCCTCTCTGGAATATTTTGCTACTTGAACTCTAATATCATTGAAAATTATTTTGGAACTTAAATCATTTGGGATGATAATTACCAGTTTTTTTTTTTTTAAACTAAGGTTGTTTATGAAGTTATTTAACAAATTTTAAAGTTTTAGTCTTAGGTACTCTAAAGTCACTTACTAGTCATAGGGACGTGGTTATTCTGTTATCTCTGATAATTGTTATTGTACGTGTTTGAAACACAGTCTTAAATTAGGAAAAAATTTCATGTGCAATGTGTAATGTAAATGTCATATAAACAACTTTTAAAAGTTGTTTATATGCTTTCCTTTTAAAAGTTGTTTATAGGCTGTTAGATTCTATAAGCCAAATTAATAAAGTTTTAAACTGCTCGTGGCCTGTATACCTGGTATCAATGAATTAGTTATAAGTGTAACTGAGATTATGTTTATTATTTTACAAAGAGAATTTTGTTTGTATATTTTGTGTTACTTCTGAAAATCTGCATAACCTAATTGTTGTTTTGACTAAAACTGACCAGTATACTGTCTTTATTTTAACCAAGTCTGGAGCTTAATTTGATTAGATCTTAACTGTTTTGTATATATGATTTTACTGAAGTTAGGGATTGTATGCTTAGAAATGATCTTTAGGTTTCAGTAACATTCTTTCCTGCCTTTTAAGGCATAATTTTGGCTAAATACATACTTTGTGACGTGTTTACATGACTAACCTAAAATTTGTCTTTTATTGTCAAGTAGTTTTAAGAGATAAAGCTCTAATTTGTACAAATTTCTTTATAGTATTATAATGACTATGGAGATATCATCAAAGAAACAATGAGTAAAACAAGGCAGATAGACAAAATTCAGTGTGCTAAGACCCTTATTCTCAGTCTGCAACAGGTAAGCATTAAGAGTACCAACTTTAGCTAACACAATTAACACCTAATAGTTAGCAAAATAAGGTAGCAGTTGAAATTGGGCAAAGTGTGCAATAGGCAATTTATAAAAGTAGAAATACAAGAAAGTATAAGTGAGATTATTTTTTTGCTTTCAAACTGTCAAGATTGGCAAAACCTATAGCTATCTAAGGTATGGAGGAAATATAGATATGGTAGGCAATTTGGCAATTTATGTAAAAATTTATAATGTGTATGCCATTTGAGGCAGCAATTCTACTTTTTAAATCTACTCTTTTATCCAAGGTGATAAGACAAGTTTGCAAAAGTTGATATACAAAGTTGTATATTGCAATGTTGTTTATAGGAAATAAGACATAATCTAAAAGTCTATTAGGATATTAGATAAATTTACTGTATAGTACATTTCTGCAATGACCGTTGTACAACACTTAAAATTAGTGTAGATCTATATTCATTAATGTATAAAGAGCTTCATAATCACAAAATATATTAACAGTGGTTAACTTGTTTTGGTAGATTTCATGTTGAATTCTACTTTTTTCTCTGTATATTTCCAAACTTATTTTTGTGAGCGTATATTAATTTTATAACTAAAACACAGTAGTTTTGGCCAGGCGCAGTGGCTCATTCCTGTAATCCCAGTGCTTTGGGAGGCCGAGGTGGGCGGATCACCTGAGATCAGGAATTCGAGACCAGCCTGGCCAACATGGTGAAACCCCGTCTCTACTAAAAATACAAAAATTAGCTGGGCACGATGATGTGCGCCTATAATCCCAGCCACTTGGGAGGCTGAGGCACGAGAATTGCTTGAACCTCATAGGTGGAGGTTGCAATGAGCCAAGATCATGCCACTGCACTCCAGCCTGGGCGACAGAGTGAGACTCTGTCTCAAAACAAACAAACAAAAAAACCAATAGTTTTCATTTTGGCAGTGTTGAGGCATTTAATTAGATAAAATTACTGACTTAGTATACTTTTGTCTTTGGGGACAAAATTTGCATGCAAAGCCCAACCCAACCCATTCCAACTTAATGAACTTTCTTTTAGGAATGTCCTTTTTTTTTTTCTCTCTTTTTTTGAGACGGAGTCTCGCCCTGTCGCCCAGGCTGGAGTGCAGTGGCGTGATCTTGGCTCACTGCAGGCTCCACCTCCCGGGTTCACGCCATTCTCCTGCCTCATCCTCCCAAGTAGCTGGGACTACAGGCGCCCGCCACCGCACCCGGCTAATTTTTTTGTATTTTTAGTAGAGACGGGGTTTCACCGTGTTAGCCAGGATGGTCTCAATCTCCTGACCTCGTGATCCACCTGCCTCGGCCTCCCAAAGTGCTGGGATTACAGGCGTGAGCCACCGCACCCAGCCAGGAATGTTCTTAATTTTATTTGAGAATTTGAATTTTCTCTATTAAAATTAATAAAATGTAGGCTGGGTGTAGTGGCTGATGCCTGTAATCCCAGCACTTTGGGAGGCCAAGGTTGGGAATTGCTTGAGCCCAGGAGTTGGAGGCCAGCCTGGGCAACATAGCAAGAGCCCATCTCTACAGAAAATGAAGAAAGAAAAATAAATAAAATTTAAAAGGTTGAAAAGATGGCATTTAAAAAACAACTTTTGCTATAAAGTAATAGCTGCTAGCTGTACTGTTTAGAAAATATAAAAAGGAACAAATGCAAATTATCCTTAATGTTTTCACTTCACAATAACCTTTTTGTTTTTTGATGGCCTTGTTACTCTTTTTTATGCGTACATGAAATCTGATTTTTTAACAAAATTAAATTGTGCGTTCCATTTTTGTAAGGCTGCATTTTAATATTAATAAACACTGAACACATTTATGCCATTAAATAATTTCCTCAGCATCTTTTTTTTTTTGGAGCAGGAGAGGTTCATTTATTTTTTTTTCTAGATTTTTGTGAAGGTATAATTGAAAAGTAAGAATTCTGTGTACTTAACGGTATACAGCATGATGTTTTGATATGTATGCATTGTGAAATGATTAAATTTAGCTAATTAACATAAACATTACATCACATACTTACTTACTTGTGGTAAGAACATTTAAGACCAACTGTTCTAGCAGTTTTTAGATAAACAATACAGTACATTACTCTTAACTATGGTCACCATGCTGTACAATAGATCTTCAGAACTTACTTATCCTGTCCTACTGAAACGTTGTTCCCTTTGACCAAAGTCTCAGCCTCCCCCAACCCCCAGTCCCTGGAAACCACCATTCTGTTCTCTGCTTCTATGAGTGCAGATATTTCCTCAACATGTGGATTTCATTTTCTCTGGGTGTATACTTAGAAGTCTTCCTCCTTTTAAAAAGTTGACACATGACCGGGCGCGGTGGCTCACATCTGTAATCCAAGCACTTTGGGAGACTGAGGCGGGCAGATCATGAGGTCAGGAGTTCGAAAGCAGCCTGGCCAATATGGTGAAACCCCATCTCTACTACAAATACAAAAATTAGCTGGGCTTGGTGGCACACACCTTTAATCGCAGCTACTCAGGAGGCTGAGGCAGGAGAATGGCGTGAACCCGGGAGGTGGAGGTTGCAGTGAGCCAAGATCACGCCACTGCACTCCAGCCTGGGTGATAGAGCGAGACTCTGTCTCCAAAAAAAAAAAAGTTGACACATAGTTGTACATATTTATGGGGTGTACATAGTGATGTTTTGACACAGTTGTATAGTTAACCAAAGCAGGATGATTAGCATATCCATTTTGATGACTATATAATATTCCATTTTATAGATAGACCACAATTTAACCGAAGTCTCCTTGTTTACGCTGAGGTTTTTTACAAGTTTTGTTATTATAAATAGCACTAAAACATTTTTGTACATATTATTGTACATAAATATTATTTCTTTTGGTTCAAGTCCTATAATTAGAATTGCTTTGTCAAAGAAGATTAAAATTCTTAAGCTTTCGCTATTTCATGTTAAGAGTTCTTGATGTAAAGATTCACCACTTAAACGTAAATGACAGAGCATGGTTGCCTAATAATTTGCTGGGTTTTTTTTTCCCCTTTATATTTTTATATGCTATGTTAATATCCAGTTAATACCAGCAGGATAGCATTCTGCCAAAACTAACCTGAAGGGTTTCTAATGTTAATAAAAACCTCCAGTTTAAATATACGAAGTACTGCACTTTTGGTCATTTGCATCATGTTTTAGTGTTTTGCAATAAAATACAGTGCCTCATTTATTGAACACCTGTATTTTAAATGAAAATGTAATATTTTAAAAGATGTTAATCTCCAGGTATTAAGAACTTTAACATGCTTTCTTTCTTTCCAAACAGCTTTTTAATGAAATGATACAAGAAAATGGCTATAATTTTGATAGATCATCCTCTACATTTAGTGGCATAAAAGAACTTGCTCGACGTTTTGCTTTAACTTTTGGACTTGATCAGTTGAAAACAAGAGAAGCCATTGCCATGCTACACAAGTAATCTCCAGATATTTTATTCAGCTCTCATATTTTTTAGTCATGAAACTTTTTTTTTAAATCTAGCCCTTTCATTTGGAATAACTAAATTAAATTTATGCTTTATTATTAGCTTATAAATCTCTACCCGTATCTCCTTTCTTAATTTTAAAGAACCAGTTACAATGCTATCTCAATTAACAAATGAGTTGGGCCAGGTTTGGTGCTCATGCCTGTAATCCCAGCACTTTGGGAGGCTGAGGCAGGAGGATCACTTGAGGCCAGTAGTTTGAGAACAGCCTGGCCAACATGGTGAAACCCGTCTCTACTAAAAGTAGAAAAATTAGCTGGGAGTGGTGGTGTGCACCTCTAGTCCCAGCAACTCAGGTATGAGAATGGCTCGAACCTTGGAGGCAGAGGTTGCAGTGAGCCGAGATTGCGCCACTGCACTCCAGCCTGGGGGACAGAGCGAGACTCTGTCTCAACAACAACAACAATAAAATGAGTTAGGATTAAAACTCCGTTTATAAGCCTTTGTTTAAATTTAAACCATACAAAGTCTATAAATTATGTGAATCAAAGCAGCATAAATTCAAGCATTACACATCTTTTTTATCAACTTTTGTCATGATCTCATTGTCAGATAGAGAAATCTTTGAGGTTTGATTCCTTTGTCTCAAGTATTTCTTTGGTTCTGCACTCTTACTTTGTAGTGACCTTTTCCCGTGTTTTGATCCACACCCTTCTTTCCATCTGCATATTTTGTTGCCCTTATCAAAATTGGAAGTCGTTTTATTTTATACTGGGCCTGTAATTTAGTGATCAATTGCACTTTTAAAGTATGGGTACATTTTAGACCTTTAACATAACCAACATTTGTGTATTAAAACCCTTTATCTGTTACCTGTGGGTTAAAGAACCTTGCTTTTAGATTCTCGGACTCTCCTTCATCCTCTTGCTCATTTAGTTATAAAAGTGCTAACTGTCTCTCTGAGGAAAATATGCTGCTCTTGTTTAGGTTTTGCTTATACTCCCTCAACTTAATTATTATTATTATTTCGTTTTTTGTAGAGACAGGGTCTCACCATGTTGCCCAGGCTGGTCTTGAACCCCTGGCCTCAAGAGATCCTCCCACTTAGGCCACCAAAAGCACTAGGATTATAGGTGTGAACCACCACACCCGGCTTCCTCCCTCAATTTTAATTAACTCTCTCCTTTCACTTTCTTCTAAAACTGAAGTTTATTTTTATGCATCCATTAGATGGTAATTTTACATAATATTTAAGGACTACCTGTATATTATTTTCAGAAATAATATCTTTTTTTTCATGTAATCCTTTTTTCCTTCTTGATTCCATCTGGATTGTTTTTTACTCAGTTACATATTTGATAGAGTTATAATGTTGGGTTGTTATTTTGATGAATAGAGGTATTTATCGTCACATAAATATAGTTAAAATGGGCCTTAGATGGGGTTTAATTTTAAACTTTACTCTTGAATTGTTTATTACAAATATTTGTGAATTATTTTTTAACGTTCTATATGTTAGAGTAGGTCTCCTTTATGTCTTGAAAAATACAGATAATGTATTGATCATTATGTGAGAGAATTTACATTATTTTCTATGGAAAAAAGTACTGATTAAAGAATGTAGATATACCAGACCATATTCAGACTGAAAGCTAAGTGGCGTGTGTGTGTGTGTGTGTGTGTGTGTGTGTGTGTATTGTTTTAAAGAAAGTAACAGTGACATAAAATGTCAGTATATCTGCACATTCTCACACTTTACAACCTGCTTATTTTCTATTCCTCAAATTAAAAGCTTGGCAAAGGAAGTAGCGAGTGAAATTTCCTAAGTTATTGACTTTTTTATTATAGTCCCTCAAATATTTATTTCAATTATTTTTTGTTTTCCTTTGCAGAGATGGCATAGAATTTGCTTTTAAAGAGCCTAATCCGCAAGGGGAGAGCCATCCACCTTTAAATTTGGCATTTCTTGATATTCTGAGTGAATTTTCTTCTAAACTACTTCGACAAGACAAAAGAACAGTGTATGTATTTGCTGGAAATGTCCTATTTAATTTCATTTTGGGATTCTTAAGGGCAATTTTTATACTTGGTTTCTCTCTACTCACGCAGAATTGTAGGATTGCATTAATACACAAAAAAGTTTATACTTCAGCAACTTTATAATTCAAGGATTATAACTGTATTTTATGCATAATACTCTATTTTAATATTGTGAGTTTTCCTCCAGTATAATTTTGGCTTTTGACGCGTAATTTGAATACTTTATGTATTATTTAAGAGACTGGACTCACTATGTTGCCCAGACTGGCTTTGAACTCCTGGGCTCCAGTGATTTTCCTGCCTTAATCTGAGTAGCTGGGACTGTAGGCATGAACCACTGCCTGGCTGCTTTTTGTGTTATTATCTGCATTTGTGCCTTAACCCAACTAAGGAGGGAGCATTTGAAAAAGAATAATAAAGGCAGTCCATCAGGAACATCCTTTAATTCTCAAACAGGGCACTTTTCTGGTTTAGTCTCCTATAATAGTGACTTATAAAAGAGCCCCCAAAATGGATTTAAATTCTCAAAAATCTTCTACCTTTCGCCATGGCTTTGAGGTGTAAAAGGGCAGAAGCGTATGGATACCTCATATTGTAAATAATCTTGTCTGAAAACTCACTAGTATTTTGCATTTAAAGACTATAGATTTTATGTGAAATTCTAAAGCAGGCAAAACTAATGTATGGTGATAAAAATTACAGTAACGGTTACTTCTAGTGTTGGAGAGTTTGAATGGGAACATTAGGGTACTAGAGTTCTGTATCTTTTTTTTTTTTGAAATGAAGTTTAGCTCTGTCCTTCAGGCACCATCTCGGCCCACTGCAAACTCTGCCTCCTGGGTTCAAGTGATTCTCCTGCCTCAGCCTCCTGCGTAGGTGGGATTACAGGCGTGCACCACCATGCCCGGCTAATTTTGTATTTTTAGTAGAGACAGGGTTTCACCATGTTGGCCAGGCTAGTCTCAAACTCCTGACCTCAGGTGATCTGCCCACGTTGGCCTCGCAAAGTGCTGGGATTACAGACGTGAACCACTGTGCCCTGCCAAGTTCTGTATCTTGTTAGGTATGTGGGTCACACAGGTCTATGTTCAGTTATAAAACTGATACAACTGTGCTCTTAGTTTTGTGTGTTCTATTGTATATAAATTTATCCCAGTTAAAATTGCATAAGCAGTATTAATCAGAGAAATAAAGATTAAAACAAATACCATTTCTCACCTAGCACATTAGGAAAAATTAAGAAGTCTGATAGTGTCAAGTATTGCCAAGGATGTGAGGCAGCAGAGCCTTTTATACATTGTTGGTGACAGTAAAAGACCATTTTGTGGAGCTCTTTGGCAATGCCTAGTAAAGTTTAAGATTCTCTCTACCTCATGATCCAGTAATTTCATTCATAAGTAGATACCCCACAGAAACTCCTGAATACATGCACAAGGAGACCGATAAAAGAATGATGGCTGTTTGATTGTTTGAAATAGTGGAAAAACTCAAAATAACCTAAACATCCATCAACTGAAAATGGATCAATAGATTGATATATAATGGAATACCATACAACAGTAAAAATAGCTGGATTTCATTGAGTACAAACAGCAAAGTACAAAACTGTACTATGATGTTTACAGACAACTATGTATTGAATGTACAAAATGTGCATGGGGGTGACAAGTAGTGGTAACCTCTGGGCACGAGGAGGAAGCAAAATGGGGATAGCTTTAGTGCGGACTACTTATCTGTAATGTCCTATTTAGGTATGTGGTGGGTACATAATTGTAAATCTCTCTGCCAGTGAGTATATTTTGGCTCAAGTTTTGTATCTTGTTGCAGACTTAACAGTTTTTGGAGTGGTAGCCAGTTCACAGGCCACGCTTGGAGGAGTACTGTTGTACGACTATATATGACTGAAGTGTATTGTAATACAGAAAGACATACTGGGAGTCGGGTGCCGCGGCTCACACCTGTAATCCCAGCATTTTGGGAGGTCAAGGCGGGCAGAGAGTTCGAGAGCAATCTGGCCAACATGGTGAAACCCTGTCTCTACAAAAGATGCAAAAATTAGCCAGGCGTGGCGGTGTGCACCTGTAATCCCAGCTACTCAGGAGGCTGAGGCAGGAGAATCGCTTGAACCTGGGAGACGGAGTTGCAGTGAGCCGAGATGGCACCACTGCACTACAGCCTCGATGACAGAGTGAGACTCTGTCTCAAAAAAAAAAGAGAAAGGCATACTGAGCAGCTAACAAAGCAGTATGCTTTGTAACTGATTTCTCCTATTCTCTTTAATGCTGTTCACACTGGTGAATCTGAATTGATAGAAATCAGTCATTACAATGACAGCAAATATATGAATTGCACTTTACAGTTAATTGACAAATAGTTGTCTTTATTTGAAGCATAATTTAGCCTTATAGAACTCTTGGTGTCAGAGCCTTGGACTTGAATCATAGTTATGCTGCCTACTCATTTTTATTACTGTGGGATTACTTCTTAATTTTAATTATCCTTTCTTTCGTCACCTGTAAAATTGGGAAAACATTTCCCTCATAGAATTGTAAGAATAGTTAAGGAACCTGAGGAAAAAAAAAATATCTAGCACATAGTCGTCACATGAACGTTAGTTGAATTTTGATTGCAAAATTACATATAAGCCTTGAGATACTTGGATCCAAGGGTAGATTTATGATTTCCATCAGGCTGAAACTTTTTTGCAGGTAGGTATCATATCATATCCATCTTTGTATCTATCCATAGTGCCTGGGACATAATAGGTACTCAGCAAATGTTAAACTGAGTGCTCTGAATTATTTCATTTGATGTGAAAATCTTGGCAGAGACAACATTGTTCATTAATGTCCTGTAAGGCTGAGTTTGAGTAGTGAAGTAATATGCCTATGCTCGCACAACTATGAGTTAATATAACCCACAGATTTCTGTATCAAAGCTAACAGTTTCGATTTCTTTTCAAGGTATGTTTACTTGGAAAAGTTCATGACCTTTCAGATGTCACTCCGAAGAGAGGATGTGTGGCTTCCACTGATGTCTTACCGAAATTCTTTGCTAGCTGGTGGTGATGATGACACCATGTCAGTCATTAGTGGAATCAGCAGCCGGGGGTCAACAGTACGGAGTAAAAAATCAAAACCATCTACAGGAAAACGGAAAGTGGTTGAGGGCATGCAGCTTTCACTCAGTAAGGATATAATTTATTCTGTTTATATTTATCCCTAATGTTTACCAACTGAATTGTCATTAAGGTTCACCTTATTTTTTATTTGAGATGTGTTCAATAATAGCTTACAAAATGTGTTCATTATGTGTAAACATGCTGTTGTAAGCATTTTAGATACATAAACTCAGTTCTCACAACTTTTTGGGTACATCTTCATTTTTCAGATGACAGTACTTAACACAGAGAGGTTAAGTAACATACTCATGTCACACAGTTATTAAGTAGGAGAGCCATGCAGTTTCACTCTAGAGTGCCTGCTTTTTAAAATCTGTGCTACACTGTATGCATAGGGAAATGGACTCAGTATTATAGAGCTAGTTATTACCCAAGAGGATCAGATCATCTAGTTAAAGTGGAACAACAGATTCAGAGAGGTTGCAACTTCTGAATTCCTATGAAGAGGCCATTAACCATGAAGAACTTCATAGAAATAGAGTGCTATCATATTAGAGGTAGGAATGCATTATGACGCTTGAAGTTCTTAGACTCCTAGCACTCCAGAGTTGGTTCAAAATGGGCCTGGGGACTTTTTTCTTTTTCTTAGGAATTATTAAATTAGCATAGTTGTCAAAATTTGTCCCAGTTATTATTGTTGAATAGCAAATTACCTCAAAACTTAGGACATAGCCAGGATCATGGTGTCTGGTACCTCAGCCAGGAAGGCTCAAAGGCTGGTGGCTGAAATCATACAGAGGCATCTTCACTTACATATCTGATGCTGGCTGTCATTTGGGACCTCAGCTGTACTGTCTGCCAGAACACCAATGTGTGACTTCTCCATGTCAGCATAACACTAGGCTCCAAGAGCAAGTGTCCCGAAAGACCAGAAGTGGAAGGTGCCAATTTCTTAAGGCCTGGGCCCAAAAACTAGCATAGCGTAATTTCTGCCATATTCTATTGGCCAAGCAATCACAGAGATTCTAGGGGAGAGGACATAATTCTCAACCTCTTAATGTGAGGAACGTCAAAGAATTTTGGGGCCATATTTTTAAATTGCGACATAACTCATCAGCTTTCATTTATGATCAAGTGCTTAGTGTTTAAAACTTGATTGTCCTATGAATTTTAGTATCTTTTGTCCAGTAGTATAAAGGCATAACCTTATATTTCTAACTTGTACAGTTTTACACTGGTTAGTTTTATAGTCCCAACATCACAGTTGATGGGGAAATCTCTTTTATTACCCTGGGCCAGTTAAAGTAGTTAGGGCTGATGGTTTATAAGTTAAAAGAAACTTTTCTGTTTTTTAAAAACAAAATGTTATCAAATTGAAAGATGATGTTTTCTCATATCACTAAATTTTTGAAAGTTTTTATCATCTGAACTAGTAGTTAATAGTTATAGGTGTGTGCTGGGCCATCAAATCTCTCTCTCTCTTTTTTTTTAGACCTCATGGAAACACATGAATGGGTATTTATATTACAGAAATCTCTCTCTTTTTTTTTTTAGACCTCATGGAAACACATATGAATTGGTATTTATATCACATTTTACAAATAGATTATTAAACCAGATACGTCAATTTTTACAGGACGAATCAATGCTCTCATTCAGGTTTTTGGGGAGAATCATAGAAATTGGGGCATTAATAAGTTAACAGAAGGAAGTATGAATACTGATAGGTTGGCCAAGTCAATGCAATTTTGAAGACAGTATTGGAGCCTGAATGCAGTAGAACTTAAAGGCTGATGTAATTATATTGCAAAATGTGGAGTTTATGTTTAATCTATTATTAGAGTATTAGCTATTCATGCATTTTCTTTCCACTCTTATTCCTTAAAACCTTACACACATTTGCAAATATGTATTTTTTTTTTTTTTGATGGAGTTTTGCTCTTTTTGCCGAGGCTGGAGTGCAATGGTGTGATGTTGGCTCACTGCAACCTCCCCCTCCCTTGTTCAAGCGATTCTCCTGCCTCAGCCTCCCAAGTAGCTGGGATTACAGGCATGCGCCACCACGCCTGGCTAATTTTGTATTTTTAGTAGAGACAGGGTTTCTCCATGTTGGTCAGGCTGGTCTCGAACTCCCAACCTCAGGTGATCTGCCCACCTCGGCCTCCCAAAGTGCTGGGATTACAGGTGTGAGCCACTGCACCTGGCCTTTTTTTTTTATCTTTTGAGATGGAGTCTTGCTCTGTTGCTGAGGCTGGAGTGCAGTGGTGTGATCTGAGCTCACTGCAACCTCCACCTCCCAGGTTCAAGTGATTCTCTTGCCTCAGCCTCCCAAGTAGCTGGGATTACAAGCGCCCGCCACCGCACCTGGCTAATTTTTGTATTTTTAGTAGAGATGGGATTTCACCATCTTTGCCAGGCTCGAACTCCTGACCTCGTGATCCACCTGTCTCAGCCTCCCAAAGTGCTGGGATTATAGGCATGAGCCACTACGCCTGGCCTCATATGTATAATCTGCCAATGAAATAGTTTTCTTCTAAATTCACAATCACAAAGTGCTATCAATTTTTTTCTCCCAGGTCAGTGATTTTAAAAATTACTATTAATTCAGTAACAATTGTACACAAATTTGACTTATTAATTATGGCAACATTTACAGACATTTGAAAAAAGTAGCTTTTGCAGGTGTGAAACCTTTTTTCTTTTTAGTCCAGTGCTTAATTAATATTTGTATAGATTTGTGGCCCCCTTGCAGTTGCTCTTACTACCTGCTCAGTGGTCTGCATCCCATAGATTGGGAACCAATCTCCTATTGCTTCCATCCCTGTTGCCATTTCTCACTCACCTAGGCCACACAATTAGCCTTTTAACTGGTCTGTTTGCTCACCGGTATTCTGTTTTTAAGTTCACTCCCCACACTGCCACCACATTGACTAAAACGTGTAACTCACCAAATTGCTTCCCTACCTTAAAACCTTCAGCAGCAGTTCCCTGTTACCTTAGCAGAGCTCACAAGATTTTCCACAATTTGATTCCTGCTTCTTTATCCAGCCTTGTCTTTTGCTACCCTTTCAATCTTTATGCCCCAGGAGTAGCAAACTGTTAGTTTTGAACCATATGAAATTGCCCTTTTTGTAGGTCAAATATCAGCAGATTAATAGGGTTCAGTCGACTGGGTGTGATGTCTCACACTTGTAATCCCAGCACTATAGGAGGCCAAGGCAGGCAGATCATTTGAGGCCAGGAATTCAAGACCAGCCTAGCCAACATGCTGAAACCCTGTCTCTACTAAAAATATAAAAATTAGCCAGACATGGTAATGCATTCCTGTAATCTAAGCTACTTGGGAGGCTGAGGCAGGAGAATTGATTGAACCCAGGAGGTGGAGGTTGCAGTGAGCTGAGATTGCGCCACTATACTCCAGCCTGGGTGACAGAGCGAGACTCTGTCTCAAAAAAAAAAGAAAAAAAGAAAAAGGTTTAGTCCTTGTTTCCTGCCTTAGTGTTCTTGCTTTATGTTCTTCTCCCTGCCTAGAATAAAAAGCCTTTCTAGCCCACCTGATACCTACTCTAGTTAGAAGTTGCTTCTGGATAGCTGGCTCTGACCCCTTTCACTGCCCCCATTCCCCTTATACTTCCCTCTCTCCTTGCATTTACCACACTGTATTTTAATTGCCTGGTTGTTTTGTGTCTGCAACTAGACTCTAAGGCCAGGTCAGGGACTGCCCCTTACATAGGTTTGTGTCCCCCGTTCCTGTGACTTGCATGTGGAAATCAACAGATGTTTATTGACCTGAACAGGTTGTATTAGACATCTGAATAGTCAAAATTAGTGACTAAACCTCGTTGTTAATTTTCTTTTCCAGCTGAAGAAAGTAGTAGTAGTGACAGTATGTGGTTAAGCAGAGAACAAACACTGCACACCCCTGTTATGATGCAGACACCACAACTCACCTCCACTATTATGAGAGAGCCCAAAAGATTACGGCCTGAGGATAGCTTCATGAGTGTTTATCCAATGCAGACTGAACATCATCAAACACCTCTTGATTATAAGTAAGTACATTTGATCATTTTCTGTACTATAACTTTATTAATTACATAGAAAAAGTTAAGTTAAAAGAAGAATAAAATTCTCCTTGAAGCACGCAGGTAACATGGATGTTAGCTCAAAGACAACAAGAGGAAGCAAGGCAACAGCAGGAGAGAGCAGCAATGAGCTATGTTAAACTGCGAACTAATCTTCAGCATGCCATGTAAGTGAGAGTGCCTTATTGTCTGAGTCTAGGAAGTTCACTAATTCATTTTAACATTTTAATGTGTGCCTTATCTAAAAATTTCAGCAAACTCTCTAGAGTAACTTAAGCTGAAATAATCAAGGAACTAAAAATTGGTCTTTCCAACAGAAAAACAAAATATTTTAATTAAAATACTACCTAGTTAGCCAAAGGACCAATCTTAGGTTGATCTGTTGGAAAAGTTTAAATATCAATCCTTGTTTATTTTGGTACACAGCATTAAAAATACAGTTGTGTTACATCCTAATTGATTTTCCCAACTTAGTTCAGGCCCTCATCTCTCACCTGAACTATTGTATTAGCTTTCTAACTGGTTTTCTTCCCTCAAATCTCCCATTTATTTTCTCACCAAACCTCTCCCTTCACCCCCCGCTCCATCATTCACACCACCATCAAGAATTACTATTCTAGAATAAAAATCTTACCATGTAACTCTTACTTAAAACCTTTCTGTGGCTCCCCATTGCCTGCTGGATAAACTCCCAACTTCTTAGCTCATGGCATGCAAGATGTTTCAAAATATGGCCCCTGCCACGTTTTAGTATCATTTCCTATTCCCTGGCAGCTGGTAAAATCATCATAAAAGAACAAGCTCAGGTGTCACCTTAACTGAAGCTTTGGTCATCTATGCTCCCATAACACTATGTATATCCATATTTCTTATAGCACTTGCCACATTGTATTGTAAATATTTGTTTATGAGTTTGTCCCGTTTGTCTAGACTGTGAGCTCCTCAAGGGCAGGGACCACATTCATTGCCTGTCAGTGCTTGGCACGTAAAAGGTGCTAAGTAAATGTTCATTGAATGAATAAATGTTCAATGCTAAAAAAAAATGAAGTTTACCTTTTAAATACTTTGTTTTTACTGGATTATGTATGATAACTTTATAAATCTTTCTAAAATCTTCATTAGCTTTGGCTCTAAAAAACATGGCAGACAAGCAGTCTTTAGATAATTTTTTTAAATGTCTTGATTGGTATACAGGGAAAAGTGTGATGATTATGATTAAGTTTTTGAGTTTGAAAGCATTGTATTTATAATGTGGTATATGTTTTACTATTGGGAGATAGTAGTTGTTACCCTCTTTTTTTAATTTATATTTTGTTCTGTCTTGTTGGTTTTTAGATGTTAAGAATTTTACCTGTTTTTCTTACAAAATGATCATTTACTATGAGTGGTGGCCTGCATAAATTCACTTTAGTTATCTCCATAGTGGTCTTAACCTCTAGAGACACAAGGTATACTCTATTACACGTATAGATTCTGATCCTGGTTAATATGGTCATCATCTATATTGTCACATAGTTCTATCCCCTTTTGTCTGTTTCTGTGACCACATTCCTTTTAATATAAGTTCTTATTTTATGCTGGATCCTACAACTAATTTCTTGGCTTCCAAGTAGTCGCCGGTCCATATATTCCAGAATTCTGCCATGCAATCATTTGGTCTATATCTCTCCCCATAAAACATTACACCAGTTCCTAAGATCCTATATAGCATGTCACTACTGAGTACCATTTTAATTCCCAATTATAGTTAACTCCCCCACCTCCCGGCAACTACAAGAAATTATCTCAGTTAAATAACTATTACCAGAGGATTCTTTGGTGGTTGTACCATAAGTCATCTATTGCATGGGACTCTAAAGCATTTTCATCTTACAATGATTTTTCTATAATGGTATCTGCCCCTATAACTAAAAATACTTCCAAATTTTCTTTTTTATTTTTCATAGCTTGTATCGCATATATCTTTCTTGTACTTCAAACAAAATGCAGAACGGCTTTCTGATTTTCTGTCACATAGTTCATACAGCACATATATTCCCTTCACGGTTGCCTCTACAAAATATAGTAAAATTGTCTTTCTACCCAGAATTGTTAGGAAGTAAGGACCATTATAAACATATTTGTCCAGGTAACATGGATCAGACATCGTATCTTGTTATCTTTATATCTTTTAAGAACCAGCATAGTATTGTGTAAATTGTAAGCATTCGGTAAATAATTGCTGGGGTTTTGGCAACTTTCTTGACTGTGGGGGTGTCTTTGGATGAGAAAAGAAGGTAATGTTGGCCAAACTAGGGAAAAACAAGTCCTACTCAGTTTCACTATTATGTTGGCTACTTTATGCTGATCTGGGCTAATTTGTGAACTTAATTTATTCCCCATAATTATGTAATAACATATATAACTTTTGGTCTTAGTTTTTCATTTTAAATTTGTATATATGTCTTAGTTTTGAGTTTCATAGGGCACACGAATCTGAGTTTCAGCATGAGTGTTCCTCATTTCTTCCTGAGGCAGAATTAATTCCTTATTTTAGTATGTCCTTATAACACTTGATGCATAGTTTTCTTGTAATATTTATCGCATTTTGTCATAATTAATTGTTTATCTCTGTTTGCCATGGTAGACTGTAAGCTCCTTGAGGGCAGGAATCATGTCTTAGTCTTATTCATCTTTTTTTTTTTTTTTTTTTTAACATCCATAGGACACAGTAGAAGCCTGTCACATAGTAGGCATTGTGTGAGTGAGTGCGCACATGCCTGGTACACATTAGGTACTGAATGAATGAGGGAGTGATGATGGGTAAAATTAGCATTATATATTGATGAAAATATATGTTTTCTGAAAATGTCATTTTTTTGGTCTCTGTTTTATGTTTGTTTATTAATTTGTACCCTGCCTACTTTCAAAAAGGATTTGAGGTATCTTGTATGTTCCCATGTGGGAAATTCTCATTGAACCTTGTATATGGGATATCAGAACTATAAAGCTAAATGTACTGAAGTAATGTAGAATAAACATAACTCCTTAGCATTTTTAGACAAGTAAACATTGGGTTTTGATATCATTGATGACATAATCAATGCCTAATCATTCTCCCTGACCTTTAATTCCATCATTTTCCATTATACTTGAATATAGAGAGCCACATACTGCTGCCTAGATATTAATAGTCACGACATTAGTTCAGATCTTGACTTTGTTTTATATTTCTCTAGTCGGCGTGGCACAAGCCTAATGGAAGATGATGAAGAGCCAATTGTTGAAGATGTTATGATGTCCTCAGAAGGGAGGATTGAGGATCTTAATGAGGGAATGGATTTTGACACCATGGATATAGATTTGGTAAGAAACTTAATGATTTCTGTAAGATTTTCAATTTAGATCTTTTGAAAATTATGTTGGATATTTATTAGAGTAGAGAAATACTTACCAAGAGAAGTAAGTTTTGCAAAAATATTAAAATAGTTGCCAGGGGTTTAGATATATGGGAAGGGATTTAGAAGAGAGTAAGGTTGGTGAAGGTGGTAGATCCTAGATTAAGATGGTAACAATTGTCTGTTTCTGAGATTAATTTAGGAATATATAGGTTTAAAGGGTATGTTTTGATTAATACTAATTTGACTATGAAAATCAATTTTTAATTATGCATTTAAAAAAATATGAGTTAATATAAAAGTATACCATTATCAAAACAATATATTAATACTACTTGTTGAGACAAATTCCATATCAGATAATGAAGTAAAATTACTTAAACGTGGAAGGAAGTTAAATACAGGTAGGAGTGTATTCTTTATTAATAATTAAATATGTGGTTAGGGTTGATCATATACAAAATGGTTTTACATATTTCATCTTGCTACATATCTTATTAAACTTTGTGAAGTAGGTTGAAAGGATTGAGGATATTGAAGCTTACTCTCTCCAAAGAGGCAAAACTAGCAAACAGTAAAGTTGATACTTATAAGTCAAGTCTTATGATTCTTTTTAGTATATTGTGTATTCTTCTTAAATAATTAAATTTTTAGAATGGTATAATTCGGTGCCTCGAAAGGAATATGATTTTTAAAGTAAAATGAAAAGTGAGTTTTCCGGTTTTTGTCTCTTAGGATAATTTTCCATGAGGTTTTTTTTTTGAGATGGAGTCTTGCTCTGTTGCCCAGACTGGAGTGCAGTGGCACGATCTCAGCTCACTGCAAGCTCCACCTCCCGGGTTCACGCCATTCTCCTGCCTCAGCCTCCCGAGTAGCTGGGACTGCAGGCGCCCGCAACCACGCCCAGATAATTTTTTGTATTTTTAGTAGAGGCCGGGTTTCACCATGTTAGCCAGGAAGGTCTCGATCTCCTGACCTCGTGATCCACCCACCTCGGCCTCCCAAAGTGCTGGGATTACAGGTGTGAGCCACCGCACCCGGCCGATAATTTTCCATGAGTTTTAAAAATACTGTGTCAGGTACACTTGGAATCACATAGGCCGTGTGAAGAACTTGGATATTTTCAGTTACTATCTGGTTTGTAGATATAGCTAAACTAATGTCAACTTATTTCCTTTTTTCCTTTAGCCACCATCAAAGAACAGACGAGAGAGAACAGAACTGAAGCCTGATTTCTTTGATCCAGCTTCAATTATGGATGAATCAGTAGGTTTAATTTAAATGTACCCTAGGATTGCAAAATCAGAAGTATAGGCAGTCTCTCAGTTTGAGGTTGAAAACCTGGGGCAGCATACTGAGAATAGATGAAAACAGTTGGATGTGAGAAAAAGAGGCAGGCAGGCAAGATTTCAGTGGGAGGGGAAGAGAGTGTTGCAATAGTGTTGACAGATTAGAAAAGTACTTTTGAATCCTGGCTGACTGGGACTTGAATATTAAGGAATTTGGACTGTTCTTCCAGGTTTGTACTGTTCTTCAATGGGTTGCCCATTGAAAGATTTTAAGTAAGGTAATGGCATGATCAGAATTGTGTTTCAGAAAGATTTCCTTGACATTTATGGATGGGACAGGATGAATGAGGGGCGTAATATAAAGGCATGGTGAAAAATAATGAGAACTTGAACAAAGGCTTTGATAATGAAGAGAAGGGTATCTAGCTATCTAGGATGAGAGTCAGTTACCACTCCCACCATCCTTAATTGGTTATTATTGGGTTTTGTCAGTTATTTTTCTTAAGTACCTCTTATATCAGTCCCCTGTGCCATATTCTCCTTGACAGTGCCTTGATTCGGGTCCTCCTCAGTTTTCACATGGGCTGTTGCAAAGCCTTTAAGCTGATATTGCAGTCCCACTGCTCCTTTATGCCTCTTGTGGGGTCATCTTTCTAAAAATGCAGATCTGATATTCTCACTTATCGTTCTAAGTCTTTTACTGATTTTTTTCCCCCCCATTGCCATTAGGAAGAAAATTCTAGCTCCTCAACCTAGCAAACAAAGCCTTTTATGATCTGGTTCCCTTGCCACCTTAACCTTGGCCTTTTGCTTACATGTATTCTATGCTCTAGCCATATCAAATCTTGCAGTTCCACTCAGATACACTATGCTCTTTCCTGACTCCATAACTTTGTATAAGCTTTTTTCTGCCAGAAATTCCCCTTTATTTTTCCTCCTAGTAAAGTCTGTCTTTGATACTAATTCTGACATTACCTGTGGAATTTTTGCTGACTTCCACAGATTTTTTTTTTCTCTCCTTCTTTAACTGTTTGTACACACTTTATTGTAATAATTACCAGACTTGTGTAGTGAGATAGGATATTACATGCCCTGGTCCTTCACTAGACTGAACTCCCTGAGGCAGTGATGATGTTATTCATTTTTAGTTCTGCCCAGCACAATAGATATTTAGTTTTGTCAAATGAATAAATCATTTAAATGCCCTGCCATCTCCCTTTTTAGAATCTACCCATTTTATGTTCCTTGTTCCTCACACCTACTGCCTCAGGTGACGGTTATAACATCCTCAAAGGCCTGCCTTCTATGTACAATTTCTACCATTCCCACCTTGCCCTCTCCTACCTCATAATCTGCTTTCAGATAGCTTTTAGAACTATTTTGACAAACTAATTCACACTAACATGTTTACTAATAAGGCCGAGGGGCCGGGCTCAGTGGCTCATGCCTGTAATCCCAATACTTTGGTAGGCCAAGGTGGGAGGACTGTTTGAGCCCAAGAGCTTGAGACCAGCTTGGGCAACACAGTGAGACCCCATCTTTACAAAAACTAAAAAAATTAGCTGGGCATGGTGATGCATACCTGCAGTCCCAGCTACTCAGGAGGGCGAGGTGGGAGGATCGCTTGAGCCCAGGAGGTTGAGGCTGCAGTGAGCTGTGTTCACAATACTGCACTCCAGCCTGGGTGACAGAGCCAAGACCCTGTCTCAAAAAAAAAAAAAAAAAAAAAAAAAGTAGAATCTGCTTCAATTGGTCTTAAGTGTGGCCTGAGATTCTGCACTGCTAACAAATGCTGTCAGTGCTTCAGGTCTGCAAACCATACTTTGAGTAGCAAGACTTTATAGTACCTAAGTGACCTATCGCACTCATAAGTCTGTAGTTTAACTGCACACTGAAGTTTATGGTTTTCTTGATAATTAATCTAACAGTATGTATCATCTTAGTTTGTTAAATAAAACATGAAGGTAGTGATTGTGATGAGGGGTAAAGGAATATTTTCAAGCAGGTGTGATGAAATGCATTTATTCAACAATTTATTATATCAGAAGTTGGTGCTAAAGCGAGTAAGACACTCCCTGTCCTTAAGGAATTCATATTCTAGTGCACCTTGACTATCACTTTGAAATGAAAAGTATGGAAGGTAGTAGCTGAGAGTTTGGGTGACAGACACTGTGCTAGGTATGATTTATTTTGATCCTCTCAGCAACCGTGTGAGAAAGGTAATGGGAATTTCCACTTTCATACCATAGCAAGCTGAGACTGAAGAGATCATTTAGTGACTTTGCTCAGTTATACAGTTAGCAAGTGTCCGAGTAGTAATTTGATGCCAGTTCCTTTTGATTTAATAATCTCATGCTGTCTTCTACTGTTGTGCTTCCCAAAACTATAAAATCCCCATTTGGATGAAACACCAACAGAAGTAATTAAGAAATCAAAATGGTTAACTGTGATCAAAATTAATATGGGCAGTTAGGATCACCATTTTTTAATATATTTGTCTAATGTCAGGAGAACTTTTAACATTCGTTTTCTTAGTTACATACTAGATTTGCAAAAAGGTGTTCTTCAGATTACTAAAATAATGAAACAGCAATATTAACTGTGTATCTATTTTTGACATTTAACATTTAGAGAAAAATAGGGGCCTAATAGTCATTTTTTATTTATAGTGAGTTTATAGCATTCTCATGTATATTGAATGTTACAACTGAGGGGCTTTTATTTATTCTTAATTTGATAATAGTTTAGCTGCTTCTGCTACAAAAATTAGGAAAATGAGCACATGTACTTATAACTGTAGTTTTATAGCATTACCACATGATGGCAGCAGTCACATAACTGAATGCTCAATAATCTTTAAAGGTTTAGGTATCTTTAGAGGTCTTTGACCATGTAATTTTTTTTTTAAAGTTAACAGTTTATTTTTTAAATATACACTAAACTATACTCCATACTGTCTTAACCATAACTTAAGAAATGGAATAATGGAAAATTTTGAATGTCAAATTCTGTTTGCCTTTATACAATACCCCACATCTGTTCTTACTGAAGCCCATAATAATGGAGTCATCAAAACAGTAGCAAAATTGGGATTTAACTTCTTTAATGTCCAGTTCTGAGATTCTCCAATTCTAAGGGAAGTAACTCAAAGCACCCTAATGTAGACACTTCGTTTGTTACTAAATAAATCGTAAAAATATCTTTTTAAACACTTAATTTTTAAACATGATTTTCTAAATAAATCATAAAAAATATCTTTTTAAACACTTAATTTTTAAACAAGATTTTCTAAATAAATCGTAAAAATACCTTTTTAAACATGATTTTCACATTATCCAGGAGTGGTAATATAAAAACTCTGAACATATTTTGTGTTGCATATACATAAAATTCTAGATTTATGGTGTAGCTGGTTTTATATTTGGACACAAAATTGGTTTATACCATTTTGATAACAGTTTTCTGCCAGAATTGCCAAAATACACTGAAGTTTGATATTAAATATGTTTAAGTATTTATTAATGTTAACATCAGAAACAGGCAGAGTTTGTGTTGGCACAGAAAAGAAAGTGTCACTACTCTCATTCTCTTGTGTTGAGATTCTCTTATTAGAATTATTTATAGTATAAAATTGGTAAAGAAGGGCTCCATGTAATGGAGCTAATTTAATGTTCTAGTAAGAGAATCTACTTATAACTTAGTCTGTACAAAACAAAAAGAATCTCAAGTGTTTGGGTGCTTTCTAGTCAGGCACTCTGTTTGGAAAGAACTTGAGTTCGTCTTCATCCCATACTCAATACTAAATTGCTAATTAAGATTTTGTACTTTCATTCATCATCAGACCTTTTCTACCGAGATTCATAGAGTGTTATGGTAAGAATTGGCCTTTAAACATTATCTAGGTCTTTTTGGTGGAAACGTTCTAACCACCCAAACTCTGACTTGAACCAAAAAAGGAGAACGCTGAAGCATGCGGGAAGGGGAGAGGACAAGGGATTAGTAGTGTGGTAGTTACTGTGAATGGACAGGTAAGAAATTGGGTACACGAGTCCTCTTTGTTTTCATTACTTGGGATTCCAAACACTACTTGATAATTCATTATAAAGAGGCTGCAATCAGATACTTGTTTCTGGATCTGAAAATATACAGTTTCTTCAGCTCAAAACAATACATGAGTTCTATGACTTTTGTTCATAGAACTTATAAGAGATTTAACTTACAAGTAAGAGCTCTTTGTAATATTTCAGCTCATTACATCTGGCTTTGATATCAGTTCTTACTAGCTTATTATAGTATTCTAAAATATTACTTAATGGGCATAAGTGCTAGAATTTTAATTGAACAACCTAACTTTTAGTATATATACTAAGAGTCACATGCCATTCTTGTTTAGTGAACAAGGGAGAGTTGCTCCATTCATCATCTGCTTTTACTTTTAGACAAGTAATTATTAGATTTTACCTAACATTCCTTTCTCAGTTGGAGTATATAGAAAGCATCAATATAAGTCATTTTGCCCAGATTTTACCTTACCCTTTTGATTTCTTAAAATTTGTAGTTCTGTTCCATTCACTTTGGCCAGATTTTCTAAAGAAAGCTTCTTGCTTTCTACATACTTGAATTGTTCTTAGATTTTTTTTGGTCTGCATACTCAAATGCCTTTTTGAAAAACCATATCCACTTCCCAGCACAAATAGCCAAGTTTGCAAGACTTTCTTAACCCCTTTCCAAGGCACCTGTGCCAGAAATATATGTGAAGAAGCACATTCATTTATTCATTCAACAAATACCTATGTTGAGTGCCTATGTTTAGGGTATTATCTAGACATTAGTGGTATATATAAGCATAATTAATCCAAGGTTCCTACTTTAATTATATGTGAGGTAAGTAGCATCTTGATTAGTCCTGATGTTATTTCATTATATATCATGGTCAATTTAATTTTAGAATTACACATCTGAAGAGAGGGGAAGTTTTCAAAGTGGTTTTATTAGCATGTTATTTAACATAATAAAGTATTAATGTAATGTTTACGGATATATTTAAAGAAATGAATGACTTTTAACGAGATTTTCTCCCCCCTCTCTCTCTCTCATTAGGTTCTTGGAGTGTCAATGTTTTAATACCAGTACACAATTAAATCTGTGGTGAAGTCATTTTCTAAGTGGAAGAGGAAATTTTAAAGTGTGGTAGATACAGTGAAATTCTGTACAGATTTTTCTCTAAGGAGAATATGACATGCTTATGCTTACCAAGATCAAGTGCATTGAGGGGCAGTTTTGTTTGCCTGAATAAAAGTAAAGGACAAGTAAACAATTTGATGATAAGCTACAGTTTTTCTTAGAAAGTAAATATTTTATTTATGCGCTGTTAGTTGGCTTTTGAATCGATTATTTCATGCTTTTTTTTAAAAAAAAAAACAAAATAATCTGAAGAGGCATTTGGTACAGATATGAATTCTCTTACATTTATTTACTGGTTGTACTAAATAATGATGACCTCTGCTGGATTTCTGTTTACATCCAGAAAACGATGTTAAGGATGTATTTATTCCCCTACCCTGAAGAAAGTGTAGGATAGAATTGTTTTTAGCATTCTAAATTTAAATGCTTAAAACGTCAATCAACAAAACTTTGTTTTAAATATTGTAATTGTGGAGAAAAGTAAACTTATAAGCAGAACTTTTACAATTTTTTCATCTAAAAGTATTTTAAGATATTTTTAAAATCCAAGAGCTTCTCTATACTTTTCAGAAATATCCAGATGCAGTGAACTGCCAGAAGGTAACCAGTCTCAAACATGCTTATCCCATTATCAACCCTGAAAGTTTGCTTGTCCTTTAAGATAAAAATGTAATGTTGTGATATTCCTTCCAGTAGTGCCACTGTATTTTGTCTCCAAATAAAAGAAGCTTATTGTAGTATGTTTGCAGAAAAATTCTAAACAAAAATTATACAGCTTATTAGAGTGTGGGAATAGGGATCTAAATTTTAAATAAAATTATATATATATATAAATTGGTGCTGATTTTATAATTGCGCAGTTTGTTTAGTTTTTTCTTACTTTTAAATTCCAACTTAAAATTATGAGGTTTCAGAAATATATTGAAAGTTTAACAATGTTTAAAAATAGAAAAGCATGAGTGTTCATGCTTTAAAATGATTTTTAAATTTGTATTTTATATTGTTTTATCTATCTGTCTTTGCAAGCAGTCTTCAGGTTAAAGATACTTCTAACAGGTTACAGTACATTTCCTCTGTATGTAAATTAGATGGGATAATAGAATTCATAACCCATAATATTCTTTGAAAGCTAAGCTTTAAACTTCATTTTATGTCCTTTCACAAATAAATTAGTTTAAAACAGAAAGTGGCTACTTGCCATTTTGACATCAACTCATTTTGCGAGGCTTAGGCAGCTAGACATCGTTTAAAACAAAATATTAACTTATATTACATGTGTATCTATCTTTTGTCAGTCGTCTCTCAGTTCTTGAGGTATATTATTTTAATCATTCCATGCCTTAATATGCTTGCAATACAAGAATATCTTCAGATGGGTGAATACCAAAAGGCTTTCAGTTTTTAGTCAGAAATCAAGCATTGGGCTGTGGTAGCCAAAAACCATAGGTTAGCTAAAAAGATCATGATACAATTATTTTATTAAGTCATGGTTAATAACAAATGAATCCAGACTTGTCTAACAGATTTTCCATCAACAAATATTGTTATGTGCAAAAGTATTGCCTATGTTGTTTTACACACCACTGCATTAACTAGAACTGCTGAGAGGACTGTATATATGATTTTAAACCTAAGTTGATTTTTTTTCTCACTCTTGAAAGGAGTACTTCTTTGTGAAAGCAGTTCTTACAGCTTTGTTTTCAACCAGCTAAAAATGTTTTATATATTACTCTAACCTGTTGTCCTCCACATTCTATTGTCCTAATTGTACTGTTTTCTGATTTGTATTTATGTCTTGAGACAGTAACTTTTTGAATAAAAATAAACCTACAGTATGTTGTATGTTTTCTCTTGTACTCAAAGGGGGAGGGTGGCTATAAATGGTTTGCAAATTTATATCTATTATCACATCTTTTAATGTGTTTGGGGAATAATTTATAGAGAATACCATCAGTTTATATTTTTAATAAATCATATGTATTTACAATGAAACCAAATCCCTAATTGGATTATTACTTTAAAATAGGAACCTGTAACCATTATTGCTTTAATTTTCATCTGGTATGAGTTAAACACATTTACAAATGTTTACATTGTTTATACAGGGTACATTTGAGTGCCTACTGTGTGCTAGCATGTGTTAAGAGATCTCTCCTTCATAGATCCATTGGGAAAAACAAAATAATGAAACTTGTAATAAATGCCAGGAAGGAAACAAGCAGGATATGCTGAGGTAGAGAATGAGAGAGAGACAGTAAGAGAGAAACCTGCCTTAAATAAGGGGCTCATGGCATGGAGGTAAAACCATTTGAAAAAGAATTTACTAATTGAACTCATATTGAAAACTCATCAAAGTGTTAAGATTTGCATTGTACTCTTTAAGAGATTCATGTCAGTGTAACGCTAGCACATTGTTCATTTGGGCTAGTTTATATATCAGAATTGTCTTCTGTCATTAGTGATTCAGAACTGAACATATAAAATGATAGCTAAAACAGCTGGGTGCTGTTTTAAGTAGTTTACATGTAATAACTCATTAAGCCTCATGACAAGAGTTGATAATGCTGTCATTCCCCCACCCTCTGCCACCATTTTTTTTTTTTTTTTTAACAAATCAGAAGAAGGTGAGAATGAGGTACAAAGAAGTTTAAATACCTTAGACCAGGGGTACCAGAACGTGGCCTGTTAGGGACTGGGCCGCACAGCAGGAGGTGAGTGGCAGCCTAGTGAGCAAGCATTAACCACCTGAGCTTTCCTACTGTCAGAGCAGCCGTGGCATTAGATTCTCATAGGAGCGCGAACCCTAAAGTGAACTGCACATGCGAAGGATCTAGGTTGAGCATTCCTTATGAGAATGCTTGATGATCTGAGGTGCAATAGTTGCATCCTGAGCCCCCCTTCCCACCCTGCCCCCAAAATCTATGGAAAAAATTATATTCCATGAAACTGGCCGCTGGTGCCAGGAAGGTTGGATACTGATGCCTTAGACAAGGGTATATGGCTAGTAAATAATGGAGTTGGTATTCCAGCCCAGGCAGTCTGGCTGCAGTAAGTCCTAGAAAGCATTGAAACTATTTGATAGATAAGGGAAATATTCATAATTGCATACACATAAAATGGTACATTGTTCATTGTGCCATAGTGCATCTATCTACCTAGAGTTCAGCTGGTTATAGAGTTGGTAGGTGTAAATAAATAATTGTCCTTAATATGCTACCTAACCGGCTTTCATAAAGAAGATGAGTCCTGAGCTTATCAGTGGTTTAGTTAATAAAGCTGAGAGACTGGGGAAGACGAGTAGGATAACTGAAATGTCTTCAATATTCTGCCACAAAGGGAACTTTAAGGGGTCACATGGTTGAATACAGATCAGACAGACTATTCTGGTGGCTGTAATGATCCAGCAAAAGAAAATGATGCAATAAAGCACCATGCCTTTAGTTATGAGGAAACTCGGTGTTGAAGTCCACTAAATAAATGTCAACTTCAGGTCAACAAATTATTGATTGATGTGTGCCTGGCCTAGTGCTAGCTGGTGAGAAGGCAAAGACCAACAAGACAGGTTTTGTGCTTACAGTTCTGCTGGGGGTTAGGATGCAGATGCCAAAAGAATAAAATGAAGTAAGTTCAGTGTTTTTATTGGGTGTTAGGGGAGCACAGAGGAGGGGCGCAAACAGTGGATGTGCTCAGAGAGCCTTCCTATAAGGCTGATGCTAGAATTCTCCCCTGCAACATTTTTATTTATTTATTTATTTTTTATCATACTTAGTTTTAGGGTACATGTGCACAACGTGCAGGTTTGTTACATATGTATACATGTGTCATGTTGGCATGCTGCACCCATTAACTGGTCATTTAACATTAGGTATATCTCCTAATGCTATCCCTCCCCACTCCCCCTACCCCGCAACAGGCCCCGGTGTGTGATGTTCCCTTTCCTGTGTCCATGTGTTCTCGTTCCAATTCCCACCTATGAGTGAGAACATGCGGTGTTTGGTTTTTTGTCCTTGCGATAGTTTGCTGAGAATGATGGTTTCCAGTTTTATCCATGTCCCTACAAAGGACATGAGCTCATCATTTTTTATGGCTGCATAGTATTCCATGGTGTATATGTGCCACATTTTCTTAGTCCAGTCTATCATTGTTGGACATTTGGGTTGGTTCCAAGTCTTTGCGATTGTGAATAGTGCCGCAATAAACATACGTGTGCATGTGTCTTTATAGCAGCATGATTTATAATCTTTTGGTATATACCCAGTAATGGGATGGCTGGGTCAAATGGTATTTCTAGTTCTAGATCCCTGAGGAATCGCCACACTGACTTCCACAATGGTTGAACTAGTTTACAGTCCCACCAACAGTGTAAAAGTGTTCCTATTTCTCCACATCCTCTCCAGCACCTGTTGTTTCCTGACTTTTTAATGATCGCCATTCTAACTGGTGTGAGATGGTATCTCATTGTGGTTTTGATTTGCATTTCTCTGGTGGTCAGTGATGAGCATTTTTTCATGTGTTTTTTGGCTGCAAAAATGTCTTCTTTTGAGAAGTGTCTGTTCATATCCTTCGCCCACTTTTTGATGGGGTTGTTTGTTTTTTTCTTGTAAATTTGAGTTCTTTGTAGATTCTGGATATTAGCCCTTGGTCAGATGAGTAGATTGCAAAAATTTTCTCCCATTTTGTAGGTTGCCTGTTTACTCTGATGGTAGTTTCTTTTGCTGTGCAGAAGCTCTTGAGTTTAATTAGATCCCATTTGTCAATTTTGGCTTTTGTTGCCATTGCTTTTGGTGTTTTAGACATGAAGTCCTTGCCCATGCCTATGTCCTGAATAGTATTGCCTAGGTTTTCTTCTAGGGTTTTTATGGTTTTAGGTCTAAGATTTAAGTCTTTAATCCCTCTTGAATTAATTTTTGTATGAGGTGTAAGGAAGGGATCCAGTTTTAGCTTTCTACATATGGCTAGCCAGTTTTCCCAACACCATTTATTAAATAGGGAATCTTTTCCCCATTGCTTGTTTTTGTCAGGTTTGTCAAAGATCAGATAGTTGTAGATATGCAGCGTTATTTCTGAGGGCTCTGTTCTGTTCCATTGATCTATATCTCTGTTTTGGTACCAGTACCATGCTGTTTTGGTTACTGTAGCCTTGTAGTATAATTTGAAGTCAGGTAGCGTGATGCCTCCAGCTTTGTTCTTTTGGCTTAGGATTGACTTGACAATGTGGGCTCTTTTTTGGTCCCATATGAATTTTAAAGTAGTTTTTTCCAATTCTGTGAAGAAAGTCATTGGTAGCTTGATGGGGATGGCATTGAATCTATAAATTACCTTGGGCAGTATGGCCATTTTCATGATATTGATTCTTCCTACCCATGAGCATGGAATGTTCTTCCATTTGTTTGTATCCTCTTTTATTTCATTGAGCAGTGGTTTGTAGTTCTCCTTGAAGAGGTCCTTCACATCCCTTGTAAATTGGATTCCTAGGTATTTTATTCTCTTTGAAGCAATTGTGAATGGGAGTTCACTCATGATTTGGCTCTCTGTTTGTCTGTTATTGGTGTATAAGAATGCTTGTGATTTTTGTACATTGATTTTGTATCCTGAGACTTTGCGGAAGTTGCTTATCAGCTTAAGGAGATTTTGGGCTGAGACTATGGGGTTATCTAGATATACAATCATGTCATCTGCAAACAGGGACAATTTGACTTCCTCTTTTCCTAATTGAATACCCTGTATTTCCTTCTCCTGCCTGATTGCCCTGGCCAGAACTTCCAACACTATGTTGAATAGGAGTGGTGAGAGAGGGCATCCCTGTCTTGTGCCAGTTTTCAAAGGGAATGCTTCCAGTTTTTGCCCATTCAGTATGATATTGGCTGTGGGTTTGTCATAGATAGCTCTTATTATTTTGAGATACGTCCCATCAATACCTACTTTATTGAGAGTTTTTAGCATGAAGAGTTGTTGAATTTTGCCAAAGGCCTTTATTGCATCTATTGAGATAATCATATGGTTTTTGTCTTTGGTTCTGTTTATATGCTGGATTACATTTATTGATTTACGTATGTTGAACCAGCCTTGCATCCCAGGGGTGAAGCCCACTTGATCATGGTGGATAAGCTTTTTGATGTGCTGCTGGATTCGGTTTGCCAGTATTTTACTGAGGATCTTTGCATCGATGTTCATCAGGGATATTGGTCTAAAGTTCTCTTTTTTTGTTGTGTCTCTGCCAGGCTTTGGTATCAGGATGATGCTGGCCTCATAAAATGAGTTAGGGAGGATTCCCTCTTTTTCTATTGATTGGAATAGTTTCAGAAGGAATGGTACCAGCTCCTCCTTGTACCTCTGGTAGAATTCAGCTGTGAATCCATCTGGTCCTGGACTTTTTTTGGTTGGTAAGCTATTAATTATTGCCTCAATTTCAGAGCCTGTTATTGGTCTATTCAGAGATTCAACTTCTTCCTGGTTTAGTCTTGGGAGGGTGTATGTGTCAAGGAATTTATCCATTTCTTCTAGATTTTCTAGTTTATTTGCATAGAGGTGTTTGTAGTATTCTCTGATGATAGTTTCTATTTCTGTGGGATTGGTGGTGATATCCCCGTTATCATGTTTTATGGTGTCTATTTGATTCTTTTCTTTTCTTCTTTATTAGTCTTGCTAGCAGTCTATCAGTTTTGTTGATCTTTTCAAAAAACCAGCTCCTGGATTCATTGATTTTTTGAAGGGTTTTTGTGTCTCTATTTCCTTCAGTTCTGCTCTGATCTTAGTTATTTCTTGCCTTCTGCTAGCTTTTGAATTTATTTGCTGTTGCTTCTCTAGTTCTTTTAATTGTGATGTTAGGGTGTCAATTTTAGATCTTTCCTGCTTTCTCTTGTGGGCATTTAGTGCTATAAATTTCCCTCTACACACTGCTTTGAAAGCGTCCCAGAGATTCTGGTATGTTGTGTCTTTGTTCTCGTTGGTTTCAAAGAACATCTTTATTTCTGCCTTCATTTCGTTATGTACCCAGTAGTCATTCAGGAGCAGGTGTTCAGTTTCCATGTAGTTGAGCAGTTTTGAGTGAGTTTCTTAATCCTTAGATCTAGTTTGATTGCGCTGTGGTCTCAGAGACAGTTTGTTGTGATTTCTGTTTTACATTTGCTGAGGAGTGCTTTACTTTCAACTATGTGGTCAATTTTGGAATAGGTGTGGTGTGGTGCCGAAAAGAATGTATATTCTGTTGATTTGGGGTGGAGAGCTCTGTAGATGTCTATTAGGTCTGCTTGGTGCAGAGCTGAGTTCAATTCCTGGGTATCCTTGTTAACTTTCTGTCTCGTTGATCTGTCTAATGTTGACAGTGGGGTGTTAAAAGTCTCTCATTATTATTGTGTGGGAGTCTAAGTCTCTTTGTAGGTCTCTAAGGACTTGCTTTGTGAATCTGGGTGTTCCTGTATTGGGTGCATATATATTTAGGATAGTTAGCTCTTCTTGTTGAATTGATCCCTTTACCATTATGTAATGGCCTTCTTTGTCTCTTTTGATCTTTGTTGGTTTAAAGTCTGTTTTTTCAGAGACTAGGATAGCAACCCCTGCCTTTTTTTGTTTTCCATTTGCTTGGTAGATCTTCCTCCATCCCTTTATTTTGAGCCTATGTGTGTGTCTGCATGTGAGATGGGTTTCCTGAATACAGCACACTGATGGGTCTTGACTCTTTATCCAATTTGCCAGTCTGTGTCTTTTAATTGGAGCATTTAGGCCATTTACATTTAAGGTTAATATTGTTATGTGTGAATTTGATCCTGTCATTATGATGTTAGCTGGTTAGTTTGCTCATTAGTTGGTGCAGTTTCTTCCTAGCATCCATGGTCTTTACAATTTGGCATGATTTTGCAGTGGCTGGTACCGGTTCCTTTCCATGTTTAGTGCTTCCTTCAGGAGCTCTTTTAGGGCAGGCCTGGTGGTGACAAAATCTCTCAGCATTTGCTTGTCTGTAAAGTATTTTATTTCTCCTTCACTTATGAAGCTTAGTTTGGCTGGATATGAAATTCTGGGTTGAAAATTCTTTTCTTTAAGAATGTTGAATATCGGCCCCTACTCTCTTCTGGCTTGTAGAGTTTCTGCCAAGAGATCAGCTGTTAGTCTGATGGGCTTCCCTTTGTGGGTAACCCGACCTTTCTCTCTGGCTGCCCTTAACATTTTTTCCTTCATTTCAACTTTGGTGAATCTGACAATTATGTGTCTTGGAGTTGCTCTTCTCGAGGAGTATCTTTGTGGCATTCTCTGTATTTCCTGAATTTGAATGTTGGCCTGCCTTGCTAGATTGGGGAAGTTCTCCTGGATAATATCCTGCAGAGTGTTTTCCAACTTGGTTCCATTCTCCCCGTCACTTTCAGGTACACCAATCAGACGTAGATTTGGTCTTTTCACATAGTCCCATATTTCCTGGAGGCTTTGTTCGTTTCTTTTTATTCTTTTTTCTCTAAACTTCTCTTCTCGCTTCATTTCATTCATTTGATCTTCCATCACTGATACCCTTTCTTCCAGTTGATCGAATCGGCTACTGAGGCTTGTGCATTCATCACATAGTTCTCGTGCTGTGGTTTTCAGCTCCAGCAGGTCCTTTAAGGACTTCTCTGCATTGATTATTCTAGTTAGCCATTCGTCTAATCTTTTTTCAAGGTTTTTAACTTCTTTTTGATGGGTTCGAACTTCCTCCTTTACCTTGGAGTAGTTTGATCGTCTGAAGCCTTCTTCTCTCAACTCGTCAAAGTCATTCTCTGTCCAGCTTTGTTCCATTGCTGGCGAGGAGCTGCGTTCCTTTGGAGGAGGAGAGGTGCTCTGATTTTTAGAGTTTCCAGTTTTTCTGCTCTGTTTTTTCCCCATCTTTGTGGTTTTTATCTACCTTTGGTTTTTGATGATGGTGACGTACAGATGGGGTTTTGGTGTGGATGACATTTCTGTTTGTTAGTTTTCCTTCTAACAGTCAGGACCCTCAGCTGCAGGTCTGTTGGAGTTTGCTGGAGGTCCACTCCAGACCCTGTTTGCCTGGGTATCAGCAGCGGAGGCTGCAGAACGGCGGATATTGGTGAATTTGCCTGATCGTTCCTCTGGAAGTTTTGTCTTAGAGGAATACCCGGCCGTGTGAGGTGTCAGTCTGCCCCTACTAGGGTGTGCCTCCCAGTTAGGGTACTTGGGGGTCAGGGACCCGCTTGAGGAGGCAGTCTGTCCATTGTCTGATCTCAAGCTGCGTGCTGGGAGAACCACTACTCTCTTCGAAGCTGTCAGACAGGGACATTTAAGTCTGCAGAGGTTTCTGCTGCCTTTTGTTTGGCTATGCCCTGCCCCCAGAGGTGGAGTCTACAGAGGCAGGCAGGCCTCCTTGAGCTGTGGTGGGCTCCACCCAGTTCAAGCTTCCCAGCCACTCTGTTTACCTACTCAAGGGGCAATGGCGGACGCCCCTCCCCCAGCCTCGCTGCCGCCTTGCAGTTTGATCTGAGACTGCTGTGCTAGCAATGAGCGAGGCTCCGTGGGTGTAGGACCCTCTGAGCCAGGTGCGGGATATAATCTCCTGGTGTGCCGTTTGCTAAGACCATTGGAAAAGCACAGTATTAGGGTGGGAGTGACCTGATTTTCCAGGTGCCATCTGTCACCCCTTTCTTTGACTAGGAAAGGTCATTCCCTGACCCCTTGCACTTCCCAGGTGAGGCGATGCCTCACCCTGCTTCAGCTCATGCTCGGTGCACTGCACCCACTGTCCTGCACCCACTGTTCGGCACTCCCCAGTGAGATGAACCCGGTACCTCAGTTGGAAATACAGAAATCACCCGTCTTCTGCGTCGCTCACGCTGGGAGCTGTAGAGTGGAGCTGTTCCTATTTGGCCATCTTGGTTCCACCCCCCACCCCTGCAACATTTTATGCAAATTTTCACACAACAAGGTTGAAAGAATTTTACTTTGAATACACTGTTGTACTTGCCTTTACCACATATCCATCTGTCTCTCATTTATGTATTTCAAAGTAAATTGCAAACACCGGCACACTACCTCCTAACTACTTCAGTGTGCATATCATTAAAGGTTTACTGTTTTCTATTTTGGTGTATAATTTATATATAGCGAATACACAAACTATATATATTTGCTGTTTTGACAAATGCTTACACTGCTTAACCCAAATCTGTATTTGAACATTACCATCAACCTAGAAAGTTTCTTTATTCTCCTTAACCAATCTGTTCATCTATCCTCTAGAAACAATAGCTATTATGTTTCCATCATAGATTAAATTTGGCTCTTCTAGAACTTCATATAAGTGGAATCATAACAGTATTTTTGTGCAAGGTTTCTTTCAGCATGTTTTTGAGATGTATCCATGTTTCATATATCAACAATTCTTTTTAATGTGTTTCATTGTAAAGATATACTACAATTTGTTATGGGTTGTTTCTGCTTTTTTGGCTATTATGAATAAAGTTGCTACCTGAGTTGCATTTTAAAAGCCAAGAGGTGGAATAGGAGAAAGGAGGACTGGGTGACGAGGGCTGAAAATTTCAGGCAAAGGAGACAACATAAATGACCATCTTAGATGTGAGAACTATTTAGTAATTGCTTAAGGGTGGATGGGGCAAGACTGGAAAGGATAGTTAACTATCCAGTACCTCATCAGCTTTAAAAATGAAAAAAGACATTCGCAAGTGATACCTTTGGTAACTTAAGTGTTTTCGTTTTATGTGTGATGTGCTCAGAATTGGCGAAGATCCAAAATAGTAGCAGGGTGCCTTTAAATGACTTGGGAGAAATTGATTTAATAATATGGGTGTTTTCATCACATCAGGCCTTATTCTACCATTGAGGAAAATGAAAGGCCAGCTACTATAAGTTTGTTTTTCATTTTTTATTTTTACTTGTTTTAATTGACTGTATATATGTGTGTGTGTATACATATTGACAAGAACTATTCATGTGTATGTGTTTTAAAATACGTATACATTGTGGAATGGCTAAATCAAGCTAACATGCATTACCTCACATTTTTTGTGGAGAGGGCTCTTTTGCTCTTACTGTATTGTGTATTCTCCCTTCAAATTTATTAATATTTGCCATATATATACTTAGGTGCTCCAATGTTGGATACATCTATATTTACAATTGTTATATCCTCATGATGAATCGTCCCCTTTATCATTATATAATGACCTTCTTTGTGTCTTTTTACAGATTTTACTTACATTCTGTTTTATCTAAAGTATAGCTACCCCTGCTCTCTTCAGGTTTTCACTTGTGTAAAATAGATTTTTCCATCCCTTCACTATCTGTGTGTGTCCTTAAAGGTGAAGTGAGTTTCTTTTAGGCAGTATATAGTTAGGTTTTACTTTTTAAAAATCCATTCAACCAGTTTTTTGATTGGAGAATTTATTCCATTTATACTCACAGTAATTATTGATAGGTAAGGACTTATTACTGCTATTTTGTTCATTGTTTTCTGGTTGTTTCGTAGATGCTTTGTTCCTTTCTTCCTCTCTTGCTACCTTCCTTAGTCATTAGGTGATTTTCTTCAGTGATATTTTTATTCCTTACTTTATATCTTTTGAGTATCTTCTATAGCTTTTTGCTTTGTGGTTACTATGAGGTTTACATAAAACATTTTACAATTATAACAGGCTATGTTAAGCTGATAACAAGTTAATTTTGATTGCATTAAAAAACTACACTTTTACTCCCCCCATTTTATGTTTTTGAAGGCAGAATTTACATCTTTTTATATTGTACATTCTTTAACACATTATTGTAGCTATTATTACTATTATTATTATTTTTTTTGAGGCAGTGTTTCACTCTTGTTGCCCAGGCTGGAGTGCAATGGCACCATCTCAGCTCACCGCAACCTCTGCCTCCCAGATTCAAGCGATTCTCCTGCCTCAGCCTCCCCAGTAGCTGGGATTACAGGCACGCACCACCATGCCTGGCAAATTTTGTATTTTTAGTAGAGGTGGGGTTTCTCCATGTTGGCCAGGCTGGTCTCGAACTCCCAACCTTAGGTAATCTGCCCACTTCGGCCTCCCAAAGTGCTGGGATTACAGGCGTGAGCCACTGTGCCCGGCCCTATTATTTTTAATAATTTTATCTTCTAACCATCATAGTAAAGATATAATTGATTTACACACTATCATTACAGTATTAGAGTATTATGAATTTGTATATTTACTTTTACCAGTGAGTTTTATACTTTTATATGTTTTTGTGTTACTAATTAGCATTATCTTTTATCTTGAAGAACTCCCGTTAGCATTCCTTGTTAGACAAGTCTGGTGGTAATGAACTCGCTCAGCTTTTGTTTGTCTGGAAAAGTCTTATCTCTCCTTCATTTCTCAGGGACAGCTTTGCCAGGAACATGTTCGTGGTTAGCAGGTTTTTCCTTTAGCACTTTGAATATAATCATCTCACTTTCTCCTGGCCTGTAAGGTTTCTGCTAAGAAATTCACTGCTGACTTTACTGGACCTCCATTATATGTGATATGCATTTTTTTCTCTTGCTGCTTTCATTATCTGTGCTTTGTCTTATTTTTGACAGTTTGATTATAATATGTCTTGGTGTAGTCTTATTTGGATTGAATTTGATTTCAGACCTTTGACCTTCCTTTACATGGTATTTATATGTTTTCTCAGGTTTAGAAAGCTTTTTGCAATTATTTTCATAAGTAAGCTTTCTGTTCTGTTGTCTCTGTCTTCTACTTGAACACTTATAATTTATATAATGCTCTTTTGATCCTGTACCATAAATCCTGTAAGCTTTCTTCACTTCTTTTTATTCTTTTTTCTTTTTTCTCTGACTTCATATTTTCAAATAGACTGTCTTCAAGTTCACATATTTGTCTGCTTCATTAATTCTGCCACTCGCTATTTCATTTTATTCACTATATTTTTCAGTTCCAGAATTTTTTTCTTAAATTTCAATTCCTGTTAAATTTCTTGTTTATTCTTTTCCTAATTTTGTTGAGTTGTTTCTTTGTATTTCTTGAAGTTCACTGAACTTCCTTAAAACAATTATTTTAAATTTTTTGGCTGGCAGTTCATAAATCTCCATTTCTTTAGGTTCACTTCCTGGTGCTTTCCTTTGTTCCTTTGATGGTGTCATGTTTCCCTGATTGTTCTTTATCCTTATGGCTGTGCGTTGGTTTCTGTGCAATTTGAAGAAGTTGGAACTTATTTCAGCCTTTGTAGACTGGCTTTGTCTTGGAAAGCCCTTCCACATTCAGCCTGTCCAGAGATTCTTAGCAGGTAGTCTGATGTGGTCTATGAGTGGGCTTGCTGCTGGTGTCCTTAGGCAGGCTGGCTAGGTGCCTGGGTAAGGAAGTGAGTGGGCCCAGCACCTGGGTCCACAGAGTGGGGCCTTGAGCCTCAGTTTTCAGGGGCTGGCCAGGCATTAGAATGGGTCTGGAATCTAAGTCCATAGGAGCAGTGCTATATCCTGAGTCCATGGGGGCTGGCTCAGTGCTAGGCTCTATTGGGATGAACCTGGACCCTGGGTCTGCTGGAGGATGGGGCTGCAGTGGCTGGCCTGGCATTGTGCAAGCCTGGAACTTGTGTCCACAGGTGCTGTCCTGGTGCCTGAAGCCAGGATTGTCAACCTGGCGATTGGACCAGGGATTCCAGCCTGATGAGTAGGGCTAAGGGTGGGGGCAGCCTAGTGCTGGGGTGGGCCTGAAGCCTGTGGCTGTGGAGGTGGTCCAGAATCTGAGGCTGCTCGGATGGACCTGTCTATAGGGGCTGGCTTGATGCTAGGGTTGGCCCAGAGACCAAATCCATGGGGCAGGCCTGGAGCCTGGGGCTACAGGGTCTGGCCTAGCACTGGGGCAAGTCTGGAGGCTCAGTTTGGGGATACTGGCCTAGAGTTTGGGGCCATGGGGGCACAGGATTTTACTGGGATGGGCCCAGTGTTGGTTTTACTGGGATGGACAAAGTCTGGTGCTCACTTCCCTCTTCCCCCAAGCGGAGGGTCTCTGTCCACACTGCTGACTGGGATTGAGGAAGGGGTTATGAGGATAATATAAAACTGTCCTTCCTACCATCTTCAATGCAGTTTTTCTTATTTCTGCATTACACTCAGGTGCTATAAGCTCTCATCTGGTTTCTTTAGCTCTTGAGAAGGTATTTTTGTGTGAGGATAGTTGTTCAAATTGATGTTCCTGTGGGGAGCCAAGCACTGCAAAGTTGTATTCTGCTTTCTTGCTCACATCCGAACTCGTACCTTGATTGTTTTTTACATTAACTTATTTATCCTCTGCTATCTTTTGCTGAGTATATGCCTGAGGATTTTACTCTAGTGAACCTGTGACAAGTTAGCTTTTAAACAATTTTATAGTGTTTATAGCAAAATTGTAACTAACATTGAAAAAATAATAGCTAATATGTGTTGTGTTTACTGTATAACAAGCACTATTCTCCAGCAAATTATAGTTGATATTATCCGCATTTTACAGAGAAGGAAACTGATGCACAGGTTAAATCAACTTGCCGAAGGATGCGTAACATGTAAGTGATGAGGTCTAGATTTTAACTCAGGGTTTCTGATTCCGCAGTCTATGAATGTAACTTTCTCTCTTCATCTTCCTGCTACTAAATGTATGCACCTACTTGTGTCTGTCTTTATTCGTATAGTTTGTGTTTCATTCTGTTATAGTGGACAAGCTATCCTTGTTTCTAAGATACTGGATCCTATCCTGTATTTTTCTCCTCTCTCCCCTCCCGTCTCTTATTCTTTTTATTGGAGAATGGTATTTAGAAGCCAGAATTTGGCAACTACATATGCTCATTGGTACTGGTTTTAATTGTTTCTACAGGCTTTCTTAGAGGACAAAGCTGAGAAATATATGTATGTATACATATGCATACTTCTATATGTATTTATCTGTCTGTATGTTCTGTGCTACCTCCTTCACTGCCACTACCTCCACAATGTAGTTATGTTATTCATTTGACATATAGTTAGGTTTGTTTATATTGCATTTTAGGGTCCTCCCCCATTTTTGTTGATTTTATTTATTTATGAATATGTGAGGAATTATTAACAAGATTCTAAAAGCCAAAACTATACAGAAATATATACTCAAAGAAGTCTCACTCCCACCCTTGATTCTTTCTATCCCATTCCTAGCCTCCATTCTTTTTTTTTTTTTTTTTTATGAGATGGAGTTTCGCTCTTGTTGCCCAGGCTGGAGTGCAATGGCATGATCTCGGCTCACTGCAACCTCTGCCTCCCGGGTTCAAGCGACTCTCTTGCCTCAGCCTCCCAAGTAGCTGGGATTACAGGCATGTGCCACCATGCCTGGCTAATTTTTTTTTTTTTTTTTTGTATTTTTAGTAGAGACAAGGTTTCACCATGTTGGTCACGTTGGTCTTGAACTCCTGACCTCAGGTGATCCACCCACCTTGGCCTCCCAAAGTGCTGGGACTACAGGCATGACCCATGGTGCCTGGCCTGCTAGCCTCCATTCTTTCCATCCTATTTCCACTCACCACCTGTAGGTAACCAATCTCTTTACTTCCTGCTTAACATTTTCTGTGTTTCTTCCTGCACAATGAGCAGATATGTGTACATTTTCTTATTTTCCCTTTATTACTCTTTTGCACTCATTTTATTTTATTGTAGAGATGGGGTCTTGCTATGTTGCCCAGGCTGGTCTGAAACTCTTGGCCTCAAAGGACCTTTCTGCCTCAGCCACCCAAAGTGCTGAGATTACAGGCAGGAGCCACCACGCATGGCCTGCATTCTACTTTTCTTAAAACTTAACATGTCCTAGAAATCATTTCATATTATTCATAGATTCTTATTCTGTTTTTGGAGTTCATACTACTTCATTGTGTGGGTACACTATAGTTTAACCACTCTTCTATGTATGGGCATTTAGGTTGTTTTCATTGTTTTGTATCTGCAAAGGAAGTACTGCACTGAATAACTGTGTATAGGTATTTTTGTATTGTTGAAGATATATCTTCGGGGCAAATTCCAATGTTCTTCAAATGGCTATGTGTGTGGATTTCTGTTAGATACTGCCAAATTCTCCCCCCTAAAAGGACTGGCTAGTTTTTCTATTTTTAGTAGAGACAGGGTTTCACTATGTTGGCCAGTCTAGTCTCAAACTCTTGACCTCGTGATCTGCCCACCTCAGCCTCCCAAAGTGCTAGGATTACAGGCGTGAGCCACCACACCCTTTTTTTTTTTTTCTATGTTTTGTTTTGTTTTTGAGACAGCATCTCACTCTGTCACCCAGCCTGGAGTGCAGTGGCAGAATCACAGCTTACTGCATCCTCAACCTCCAGAGCTTAAGTGATCCTCCTACCTTGGCCTCCCAAGGTCCTGGGATTACAGGCGTGAGCCACCCTTGCCCAGCTTCTCCTCAATTTTTAAGAGTTCTTTAGATATTAGAAATATTTGCCCTTTGTGATACATGTTGCAAATATTTTCCTTGAGTTTGTCATTGTCTTTGACTTTGCTTATGCTATTTTTCTGCCATGCAAAAGATTTTAAAAACCTTTATGTGGTCAAATGTATTAACTTTTTATTTCATCAGGACTTTGAGTCATAGTTAGAAACCCAGGTTATACAGGAATTCACCCAAATTTTCTTGTAGGACTTATATGGTTATATCATTTAATTTCTTTATTCAGATTTCTAATCCATTTGAAATGGATTCTTGTGTAAGGTGTGAGGTATGAATCTAATTTTATCTTTTTCCAAATGGCTATCCAGCCCTGTTTATTAAAATGGTCATCTTTGCCCCAGTGGTTTGAGCTGTCACCTTTATCAGACAGTAAATTTCCCTATGTACTTAGCATACATCTCTGGACTTTCTTTTCTGTTTCACTTGTCAGCCTGTCTATTCATGTAGGGAGTACCACACTGTTTTGTTTGTAAGGCTTTTTAGTCGGCTTTAACATTCCATTTATTATTTCCTTTTTCAGTGTTTTGCAAGCTATTGTTGCATGCTTATTATATGGAAAGTGTCAACTTGTCTAGCTCCATTAAAAACCTTGTTAGTATTTTATTAGGATTGTGTTAAATTTAAAAATTAACTTGGCCAGAAATTGTGACTCATGCCTACAATCCCAGCACTTTGGGAGGCTGAGGTGGGAAGATCACTTGGGCCCAGAAATTCGAGACTAGACTGGGTAACATAAGGAGACCCCGTCTCTACTAGATAGGTAGACAGACAGACACACAGATATGAACAAAAAATTAACTACAGGAGGACTGATATCTCCTCCTCATCAGTCCTTGCAAAGGTGAGTTGTTCTAGTTAAGAACAGGGATATCTTTCCATTTGTTCAAATCTACTTTGTGTCTTTCAGAAGTGTTTTAAACTTTTCCTCAAATAGGTTTTGCACATTTCTTAAGTTTATTTTATCTTCATTATTGCTATTTGAAGGTGGTTTTCCTCTACCATTATCTTCTCTAACTGGTTTTAGTGTACATGAAGGCTATTGATTTCTGTATCTTAATTTTATATATTGCTAGCTTACTGAGTAAAATAGTGTTGGAAAAACTGGATAACGATATGAAAAAAAATTCAGCTCAACTCCTATCTCACACTATACATAAAGTCAGTTTGAGGCAGATTATAGATCTGTCACCACAGTTTGTGCCCCGAGTTCTTGGCTTTCGTGTAAATGGAAATTAACGCCAGGATGGGGCTGGGTGTGGTGGCTCGACAGTAGTCCCAGCACTTTGGGAGGCCGAGGTGGGCGGATCACATGAGGTCAAGAGTTTGAGACCAGCCTGGCCAACATGGTGAAACCCCATCTCTACTAAAAATACAAAAATTAGCCGGGCGTGGTGGCACGTGCCTGAAGTCCCAGCTACTCGGGTGGCTGAGGAGGGAGGATCCCTTGAGCCCAGGAGGCGGAAGTTGCAGTGAGCTGAGATCGCACCACTCCTCTCCAGCCTGGGGGACAGAGGAAGACTCTGTCTCAAAAACAAAAACAAAACCCAGAAATTAACACCAGGCCAAACAAATTTTTCACAGATAAGGTATAATAGGCTTGTGGCTCAAGCAAAGCAAGTGAGCAGCATACAGGAAAGGGGTCCCGGTGCTAGCTCCCTGAAGGGCTTTAGCTCTTGCCATTTTAAGGAAGCTGAGGTGAAAAAGGATGATATATAGGCATGTACCACCTGCACAGTTTGATAATATGCTTCTTCATGTATTGTGTGTCTCATTAGCATGTTAAATCTCCACCCCGGGTGTGATTTTTAGCATTATAATGAGATTATAAGGAGGAAAACCTTGATGAAAGGTCAGCGCTGGAGTCTATCTTGTCTAGCTGGGTGCATCTGGTCAGGTTCTTATCAGGAATGCTAGAGTCTCACTTTAATAGCCTTGGGAGAAGTAACTCAAGGAAATAAATGGTTACGTTCTTTTTTTTTTTTATGGTTGGGAATTCAGAGGAGGCAGCAGCTATCTGCTACGTGACTTGGGTCAACCCTTTAAGGGAGGCAAGAAGGTAGGGGAAGGCATATGCCTGGGCATGTGAGGACCCTGGGGTTTTGGTTACCATGTCTCTTCCCTGCCAGACTGAGTCTCTTCGCTATGTTGTCCCAAATCTAAATGTAAAAGACAAAATTATAATACTTTTAGAAGAAAACATAGGAGAATATGTTTGTGATTTGACAGTAGGCAAAAAATTTCTTAGGATGTAAATAACTATCAAAGAAAAACCTGATAAAATAGACTTCATCAATGGCCGGGCATGGTGGCTCAGGCCTGTAATCCCAGCACTTTGGGAGGCCGAGGCAGGTGGATCACTTGAGGTCAGGAGTTCAAGACCAGCCTGGCCAACATGGTGAAACCCCATCTCTACCAAAAATACAAAAATATTAGCCGGGCCTGGTGGTGCAGGCCTGTAGTCCTGGCTACTCAGGAGGCTGAGGCAGGAGGATCGCTTGAGCCTGGGAAACGGAAGTTGCAATGAGCTGAGATTCTGCCACTGCACTCCAGCCTGGGCGACAGAGCAAGATTCTCTCTCAAAAAACAAAAAAACGAAAACAAAACATCAAATTTTAAAACTTCTGCCAAAGAAATGACACCATTAAGAAAATATATAGGCAAGCCATAAACTGGAAGAAAATATTCACAAAACATTTATCTGAAAAGGGACTGGTATCCAGGATATATAAAGAACTCCTGACAACTCAGTGAAATAAATACCCAATAAAATGGGCAAAAGATTTGAACATACACTTTACAATAGAAGATAGATGAGTAGGCAGGGTGCGGTGGCTCATGCCTGTAATCCCAGCACTTTGGGAGGTCAAGGTGGGTGGATCACCTGAGGTCAGGAGTTCGAGACCAGCCTGACCAACATGGTGAAACCACATCTCGACTAAAAATGCAAAAATTAGCTGGGCATGGTGGCACATGCCTGTGATCCCAGCTACTCAGGAGGCTGAGGCAGGAGAATCACTTGAACCTGGGAGGTGGAGGCTGCAATGAGTCAAGATCCCGTCACTATACTCCAGCCTGGGTGACAGAGTGAGACCGTGTCTCAAGTAAAAAAAAAAAAAAAAAAAAAAAAAAAAAAAAAAAAAAAAGATAGATGAGTAGACAATAAACACTTGAAAAACATGTTCAATAGCATTAGTTATAAAGGAAATGAAAATTCAAAATCACAGACATACTACTACACATCTACCAGAATGACTAAAATTTAAAAAGACAGACAATACAAGATATTGGTGAGGATGTGGAACAAGTGAAACTCACATTTTGTTTTGGAAAAGGGCTTGCCATTTCTTAATAAGCTAAACACACACATACCCCGTGATCCAGCAATTCCTTTCTTAGGTGTTTACCCAAGATAAATTAAAGTCCACAAAAAGACTTGTGCAAGAATGTTCATAGCAGCTTTATTGATAGTAGTTCCAAATGGGAAATAGCCCAAGTTTTATCAACAGAAAAATGGATGAATGAACCTAAGTATATTTATACAGTGGAATATAACTCAGCAATGAAAAGGAATGAACTACCAATCCACACAACGAGGAGGACAAATATCAACATTATACTAAAAGAATCCAGATATAAAATATACATACTGTATAATTTCACTTATATGAAGTTCTAACACAGATGAAACTGTTCTGTGGTGGAAAAAATCCTAACGGTCATTGTATTAGGAGTGTAGAGGCCAGGATTGACATGAGAACATGAGGGAACTTGCTGTGGTGATGGTACTATCCTATAACATAAGTTTTGGCCTATGTGACTCAAACCCTTACACAAAAGATTTGTGCATTTCACATTATATTTTACCTAATAACAAAAACCATAAGTAAAAGTTTAACTTTAGTTGACATGTATACTGAAATATTTTGGTGTGAAATACACCGATGTCTTCAACTTATCTCAAAATGCATCAAAAATAAGATTAGTTTATGGATGAGATGAATAGATATAGGTGTAGATAAAATGTTAGTTGTAAACTCCAGAACTCCAGGTGGTGGGTATATGAATGTTCACTGTAAAATGCTTTCAACTTCTGTGTTTAAAAATTTCCATATCAAAATATTGAAAGCAAAAAAGTGGATGGGAGGAGGAGGGGAGAAAGGGACGAAAAGAAGAAAGGAAAGAAAGAATTACTTACAAGCTAAGAGGATTTGATCTGTGGAAAGAGACCTTTCAGGCTAACAATCTGTTCCCGCTACCAAATAAATAGACTCTGAGGTGATCATACACAGACAGTATATGGTGATTTAGGAAGACTAGTTAATTTACTATTGTTTAAAAGATATTTCTAGGTCCTCGAGCCAGGGGGGAAAAATATGTATTCTTCACAGCTGTGCTAAAAAAAAGAAAGAAAAAATATGTATAGTTGTAATTAGAGAGCTTAAACAACAACCGCAACAAGAACAAAAGCCTTAAAAAAAAAAAGAAGCAAATCCTGCCATTGTGACAAGGATGAACCTAGAGGATATTATGCTAAGTGAAATAAGCCAGGCACAGAAAGACAAATACTGCATGACCTCACTCACGTACGGAATCTAAAACAGTCAAACTCATAGGAACAGAAAGTAGAAAGATGGTTGCTATGGTCTGAGAGGGAGCAGAGAAATGGGATTTTGATCAAAGGGTACAAACTTTTAGTAATAAGATGAATAAGTTCCAGAGATCAAATGTGCAGCATGGTGAGTATAGTTAATAATAACGTATACTTGAAATTTACTATAAGTCTTCAGTGTTCTCACCGCAAAACATGTAACTATGTGAGGTGATGATATAGGAGTTAAGAAGGAATTACTTAGGCAGATAGCAAGGGCATGGGAGCCCTCGGTAAGGCTTTTCTTTTTCATGAAAAGCAGCCCCAAATCATTTTCTAACAAAGAGCAGCCTGTAAGGTCAAACCACAGACATAGGCAAACCAGCTAAGAGCTTGCAAGGGTGAATGCCGGCAGGAACTAGTTACTAGACATGTTCAAGAGGGCAGGTCCATCTTCCCTTCTCTTTGTCAGCCACGTGTACAGTAAAGAGCAGACAAGATAGATCAACTGGAAAGCCCATTTGCCATAACTTTAGAGTGAGCTAAATTGCCACTAATGTTTATCCCCATTTTGTTAAAAAATAATACAACAATATAAAAAGCAAGATGAACACCAAGAATGAAAAATAATTTGTTACAGCATTCATGTTGTCTCTGAGCATATAAAACAAAACCAGTTTTTCAGATTAAGCCTACCACTTATGGGTTGTCATAAAATAGTATCCTGGCAATGGAAGAAAGAACCTGACAGTAAGTAAAACTTCATGTTTCTAGGATTTCTTATGATATCCCTTAGTATAGGCCATTAGTGTAATGCCAAAGTGGAATTCATTAAAGGATAGCCAAAAAGTGGAAACAACCAAAATATCCATCAATGAATGAATGAATGAATAAAATGTATTATATCTATGCAATGGAACATTAGTTAACCACACACAAAAAATGAAGTACTCATTCATGCTACAACATGGGTGAAACTTGAAAACTATTATGCTTAGTGAAAGAATGCAGTCACTACAGAGACCCAAAAGAGATTATTGTTCTAGGGGATGAGGGTGGTGTTGAAGAAAAAGGGGCCACAATTGCTAATGGGTATGTTTTTGGAGGGGGGTGACGAAAATGTTTCAAAGAATAACTGTGGTGATGATTGCACGACCCTGAAGATGTATTAAAAACCACTGTACATTTAAAATAGTTGAAATCTAAGGTATGTTGGTTATATCCCAATTAAAAAAAGCAATTCTCGGCCAGGTGTGGTGGCTCACACCTGTAATCCCAGCACTTTGGGAGGCTGAGGCGGGTGGATCACCTGAGGTCAGGAATTCAAGACTAGTCTGGCCAACATGGTGAAACCCTGTCTCTACTAAAAATACAAAAATTAGCCAGCTGTGGTGGCTTGCACCTGTAGTTCCAGCTACTCAGGAGGCTGAGGTAGGAGAATCACTTGAATCCGGGAGGTGGAGGTTGCAGTGAGCTGAGATCGCACCACTGCACTCCAGCCTGGGCGACAGAGTGAGACGCTCTTAAAAAAAAAAAAAAATGCAATTCTCCATAGACTAGGAGAAAATATCTGCAAAAGGCATTTATGATAAAGGACTGTTATAAAAAATATGTGATATGATTTGGATATTTGTCCCTGCCCAAATCTCATGTTGAATTGTAATCCTCAATGTTGGAGGTGGGGCCTGCTTGGGTCATGCGGGTGGATCCCTCATGGCTTGGTGTTATCTTCATGACAGTGAGTGAGTTCTCATGAGATCTGGTGGTTTAAAAGAAGTGTGGTACCTCTCCCACACCCGACTCTCTCTCGCTCCCATTCTTACCATGTGATTTGCCTGCTCCCTTTTTGCCTTCCATAATGGCTGGAAGCTTTCGGAGGCCTCCCCAAAAGCATATTCTCCTATGCTTCCTGTATAGCCTGCAGAACTTATGTGCCAATTAAATCTCTTTTCTTACAGATTATTCAGTTTCAGTTATTTCTTTATAGCAATGCAAGAGTGGCCTAATACAGTAAACAAATAACTCTTTTTTTTTTTTCTTGTGACAGAGTCTCACTCTGCTACCCGGGCTGGAGTACAGTGGTGCAATCTCGGCTCACTGCAACCTCCGCTTCCTGGTTTCAAGCAATTTTCCTGCTGGGATTACAAGTGTGCACCACCACGCTCTGCTAATTTTTATGTTTTTGGTAGAGAAGGGGTTTCACCATGTTGGGCATGCTGGTCTCAAACTCTTAACCTCAGGTGATCCGCCCACCTTGGCGTCTCCAAGTGCTGAGATTATAGGCATGAACCACCATGCCCGGCCACAAAGAACTCTTAAAACTCAACAATAAGTAAATAGCCCACTTTAAAAACTGGCCAAAGTCTTTAACATACATATTGCTAAAAAAGATATACAGATGGTAAATAAGCACATGAAAAGATGGTTCATATTATATGTCATCAGGGAAATATAAATCTAAGTTAAAATGACCATTACCCGTTAGAATGGCCAAAATCCAGAACACTGACAACACCAAATGTTGATGAGGATGTGGAGCAATAGGAGCTCTCATTCATTGCTGGTGGGAATGCAAAATGGTACAGCCACTTTGAAAGACAGCTGCTGTTTCTTACAAAACTAAACATACTCTTACCATATGGTGCATATGGTACCAATATCAATCATGGTCCTTGGTATTTACTCAAAGGAATTGAGAACCTGCATCCACACATAAACCTGCACATGTATGTTTATTTATAGCACATTTGTTCCCAATTACAAAACTTGAAAGCAATCAAGATGTTCTTCAGAAGGTGAATGGACGAAATGTGGTACATCCAGACAATGGAATGTAAAATTCAATGCTAAAAAGAAATGAGCTATCAGGCCATGAAAATACGTGGAGGAACCTTAAACGCATATTTCTAAGTGAAAGAAGCCAGTCTGAAAAGGCTAAATACCGTATCATTCCAACTATATGACATTCTGGAGAAAGCAAACCTATGGAGACAGTAAAAAAGATTAGTGGTTGCCTAGGGTTGGTGGAGAGGGAAGGATGAATAGGAGAAACACAGAGGATTGTTAGGGCAGTGAAACTATTCTGTATGATACTCTAATGGTGGATACATGTGGATACAGTTGTCCAAACCCATGGAAAGTACAACACTAAGTGTTACCCTAATGTAAACTGTGGACTTTGGGCAATAGTGATGTGTTAGTGTACTAGTGTATGTTCATCAATTGTAACAAACATACCACTCTTGTTGGGGATGTAGATAATGGGAAGGGCTGTGCTTGTGTAGGGGCAGGGAGTGTATTGGAAATCTCTATACCCTCTTTTTTTTTTTTTTTTTTTCTGAGATGGAGTTTCACTATTGTTACCCAGGCTGGAGTGCAATGGCATGATCTCGGCTCACTGCAACCTCTGCCTCCAGAGTTCAAACGATTCTCTGGCCTCAGCCTCCCGAGTAGCTAAGATTACAGGCATGCACCACCATGCCCAGCTAATTTTTGTATTTTTAGCAGAGATGGGGTTTCACCATGTTGGCCAGGCTGGTCTCGAACTCCTGACCTCAGGTGATCCAACTGCCTCGGCCTCCCAAAGTGCTGGGATTACAGGCATGAGCCACCACCCCCAGCCTCTTTACCCTCCTGTAGATTTTGCCATGATTCTAAAATTTCTCTAAAAAATATAAAGTCTTTACACCTAAAGTAGTTGTGTGTGTGTGTGTGTGTGTGTGTATGTGTAGGGGTAGGCAAGTCAATTCAGTCCACAAATACAGTTTTCTTGATGATCTCACTTTTATCCAGGGATATATGTTTGACTAGAGAAATATAGGCTTCTTAGACTTCAGGCGATCCTCTATAAATATTATATCTCTCAGCTGAGCTTTCCGTTAAGTATTGAGCAACTGTGGGTTTGAGGGTATGTTCTCTGACAAATCCTTAGAGCACAACTATTCTGTGTTTGCCAAAGCACAGAGCCATGTGTCTTAAAAGTCAACCCAAATGAAAGATGAGCCAAACAGGAATCAGTCCTTGAATTGAAAGCCACTGCCCTTCTGTGTGGAGGTAGGCCAAGGGAATATTCACTGTCAGGGCCAATATAACTCTTGGGAAGCAAGTTGTGGTCTGCTTTAGCACAGAGATGAACCAGACTCCTAAACTCTAAACTAGAGATCATCACCATAGTGATTTTAGGCAGCAAAAATTTAAAACAAGAACGAAATCTCGGTCCTGAAAAAGCTCAGGAAAGATCTAGCTTTGAACAATGAAACTTCCTAATGAGCCAGCCACCAAAGAGAAACTAGTTTAAAAGATACGTCTAAGTAACTGAATGAATCAATGTACTGTACAGGATTGTTATTGCCGAACTTGATAAATGTTGAGGAATGTCTACTCAGAATGGTGATTTTGATTTTTTTTTTTCAAGATGGGGTCTTGCTCTGTTGCCAAGGCTGCAGTTCAGTGTTATAGCTCACTGCAGCCTCAACCTCCCGGGCTCATCCTCCCACCTCAGCCTCCCGAGTAGCTGGGACTACAGGCATGCACCACCAAGCCTGACTAATTTTTGTGTTTTTAGTAGGGATGGGGTTTTGCCATGTTACCCAGACTGGTCTGAAACTGCTGACCTCAAGTGATCCATCCGCCTCAGCCTCCCAAAGTGTTGGGATTACAGGCATGAGCCTCCGCGCCCAGCCTGAAGCTTCTCTTTTGTAGCTGTCATGCCTAGCTTGTGACAATAAAACCTTCTGCTAATGGGGATAGATAAAGCATCTATCTTCTTACTTCAAAGTGATATTAAGTTATGAAAGTACTGCTCAATTTCAGCAAGACTTTCACAACTTAATATCACTTTGAAGTAGTAGATAGATGCTGCTTTATTTCAGAATTTCCTCAGAAATTGAGGAAAAGCCAGTACACACGACTTGTTGGCTGAATCGGAAAATGCCCATCAGGTTAAATGGAGCATAGTCCTATTGATGCTGCCATTCTTGTTTAATTGGCAACTAGGAGTGACTGAAAATACATTTAGGCAAAAATGCTAAATGGTCAAGTGTTAAAATCAATATTTACCTGAAGCCAAGGCCTAAACTAAATAATGCTATCAGAAAATTTCTGGAATGCAACAGTAAATCCAAAATTGTATTGAAACATTATTAAATGTCTTTAGTTTAAAAATGAGGTTTTCAGCTACACAAGGTGGCTCACGCCTATAATCCGAACACTTTGGAAGGCTGAGGCAGGAGGATCGCTTGAGGCCAGGAGTTCAAAACTGGCTGCCTGGGCAACAAAGCAAGACACTGTCTCTACAAAAATATTTTCAAAATTATCCAGGTGTGGTAGCACAGCCTGTAGTCCCAGTGATATGGGAGCCGGGCAGGGAAGTGCTGGGTAGGGAAGGGTGGGGTCCCTGGCCAAGGCCTCCACCCTCGGGCCTGTGCCCATGGACCTGAATGAGGACAGGTATTTCTGTTTTCAAGCCCCAAAATTGCCTTTTGGCCCGCCACTGCCCCCCGCCCCGACTCCCGCCGGCATCCTGTGCCCATAAAAACCCGAGACCTAGCGGGCACAGACACAAGCAGCCAGACATTGTGAGGAGCAGAGGAACACACCAGCAGACACCTGCAGACCAGCAACAGTGGAATGGCACAGATGCTGAGGGGATTTCCGCCCAGGGCAGTTGGAGAAGAGTCCCGCCGCTGGGTGGCCCGACTCCAGGGGAAGACCACCTTCCCACTCCATTCCTTGATTCCGGTTCCCCATCCATCTGGCCACCTCCACCACTCAATAAAACCTTGCACTCTACCTTCCAGCCCACGTGTGATCTGATTCTTCCGGTACACTGGGCAAGAACTCAGGAGAGATAGTGTCTTGCTTTGTTGCCCAGGCAGCCAGTTTTGAACTCCTGTCACACTCGCCCCATGTCCTTGCGATAAGGCAGAGGGTCTGCTGAGCTGACTAACACAAGCCATGGAACACATGCCCACTTGGGCTTTGGGAGTCCTGCTGTGGGGACAGAGCCCAAAAGCACTCTTCACGGCCTCTGCACCCGCTTGTCTGCATGCTCTCCCTAGGGGTTTGAGCAGCAGGGCACTGAATAAGGGAACCACACCTCTGTCGCATGCCCTGCAAGGGGAATAAGAGAACTCTCTCATTTCACCAGCTAGTCCGGAGGCTGAGGCAGGAGGATCACTTGAGCCCGGGAGTTCTAGGCTGCAGGGAGCTGTGACTGTGTCACTGCACTCCAACCTGGGCAACAGAGTGAGGCCTTGTCTCAAAAAAAAAAAAAAAAAAGAAGTTTTCACATTGAACATTTATATTAATAGGTATATTTTTTGAGACAGAGTCTTGTTCTGTCACCCAGGCTGGAGTGCAGTGGCAAGATCTTGGCTCACTGCAGCCTCTGCCTCTCAGGTTGAAGTGATTCTCATCATGCCTGAGCCTGTCGAATAGCCGGGATTACAGGCGTCTGCCACTACCCATGGCTAACTTTTGTATTTTTCGTGGAGACAGGGTTTCATCATGTTGCCCAGGCTGTTCTGGAGCTCCTGACCTCAAGTGATCCACCCACCTTGGTCTCCCAAAGTGCTGGGATTACAGGCATGAGCCATCGTGCCCGGCCAATATAACATACTTTTAAATGACATTTTTTTTTTGGTGTATAGGTCTCTAAGGAGTTCATAAACAATTTTATGGTGTCATTTTTCTGAATTTCCCCTCTTTCCCTCTCTGCCATCTTTCTGATACTTTCAGGTTTCTAAGGCTTCCATATTCAGTCCTCTGACCAGGAAACTGGCATTTTTAGTTAGTTCATTCTGCCATATATTAATACTTCTTGTGACTGTGCCCATGTCTGGAAGGAAAGAGAGAGAGGGAAATGAACCAATGGGTGTTTGCTCCCCTGTCTTGTTACCACACCTCCTCAGAGTTTTAGGCCCCTGAGAGGCCCTTTGACTGCTGCAGCCACTGCTGCTGTCCATGCTGTGATAGGATTGCAAGTTTACTTTGAATTCTTGTCTTCTTTTCCAATATGTCCGCTACCACATACTTTATGGAGTTCTCAAATAGATGCTCCATGCATTCTATCCAGGTTTTATAGCTGCATTCAGTGGGAGAGGCAGAGTGGAATGTGCTTCCACAACTTAACTAGAAAACCAGCTCTTGATGTTTTATACAATCTTTTGAGAGAAATTTGTCTTTGAACAGTGGACCTAGATGTGTTAATAGAGCAATGTAATAGACTCTTAAGATACTGGCTGGGCACGGTGGCTCACGTCTGTAATCCCAGCACTTTGGGAGATTGAGGTGGGCAGATCACTGGAGGTCGGGAGTTCATGACCAGCCTGGCCAACATGGTGAAACCCCGCCTCTACTGAAAATACAAAAATTAGCTGGGTGTGGTGGTGCACGCCTGTAATCCCAGCTACTCAGGAGGCTGAGGCAGGAGAATCTCTTGAACCCGGGAGGCAGAGGTTGCAGTGAGCCAAGATGACACCACTGCACTCCAGCCTGAGTGACAGAGTGAGACTCCATCTCAAAAAAAAAAAATATATATATCTACGAATTGCCACCTGTATCTTAGCATTCATTGCATGTATGCATCTAGTCAAATTCCGGAAGCCGATTTGCCTAGCTCATCTACAGTTGACCATAGACGCATGAAGGAGCCCAGCTAAGACCGGAAGAACTGCCCAGCTGAGCCCGAATTAAACTCACAACCTGCAGAATTGTTAGCCAAATAAATGGTGCTTTATTAAAACCACTAAGTTTTTGGGTGGTTTTTAAAATAACATAGCAATAGCTAACTGCTACTGTAAGCAAAGTACAGCAAAAGCATTAATCCATTGTGCTGTGATTTTAAAAAAGATTTCTGGTTGATTTTTCATTTCCAAGGGTACAATGCACAAAGTTTTAAAAGTAGCATAGCTAATAGTATTGCTAATCATTTTTGTGCACAGTAGAATATAATTCAGACAAAACATTTTTCAGTAATTTAATTTTTAGAAGGAATTTTGTACCTGAGATTCATAGCTTGGGCACATTTCAAAAATCCTTCAATTTCAACTGCTGAAAATTGTTGGCAGTCTATAAGCATCATTTCAACAAGTTTTGTTTAGATTCTTAAACTCCATAGACTCAACACAATAAGGAATTGCCTTAAAGGATTCCTGTAAAGTCTGTTTTTTTGAAGCTTGCTTAATGAGAATCAAATGAGCTTTGGTTACCTTACTTGTCTCTAACACTTTCTTGTCTTTATAGCCATTACATTCTTTGTTACTATATTTGGATGAAACATGATTTATCATGGCTGTTGCAAGTGATTTTGGATTTTTTTCCTCATGAACTTCTGAGGCAGAAAAGTTGACATTTAGCTTTTGTCTTCATAACTATGAAGGATTTTCAAATAAGACTTTTTCTTAAAACACTCATGGCCTTATAATTAAACAATTAAAACTTAAATAAAGTTATTTATTTATTTATTTATTTTTTGAGACAAAGTCTCACTCAGAGTGCAATGGCGTGATCTCAGCTCACTGCAACTTCCGCCTCCCGGGTTCAAGCAATTCTCCTGTCTCAGCCTCCCGAATAGCTGGGATTACAGGCATGCGCCACCACGCCAGGCTAATTTTTGTATTTTTAGTAGAGACAGGGTTTTGTCACGTTGGCCAGGCTGGTCTTGAATTCCTGACCTCAGGTGATCCACCAGCCTCGGCCTCCCAAAATGTTGGGATTACAGGCGTGAGCCACTGCCGCCAGCCAATAAAATTCTTAAAGGCTATTTTGTTTATTGTTCCAAATGCCGACACACAAAAAAAAATTCTACAAAGATTAGAATTATATCTAATTTTTATTTTTGTTTTATAATTTAAAAAAGTATTTGCTCCAAAAGAATATGATTATCTTAAATGTATTTGGCTACTGCATATTAACCTAATATTTTATTTTATTTTATTCTTGGATTTTGAGACAGGGTCTCACTCTATGGCTCAGGATGGAGTGCAGTGGTGCAATCATAGCTCACTGTAACCTCAAACTCCTGGGCTCAAGTGATCTTCCCACCTTAGCCTCCTGAATAGCTGGAACTACAGATGTGTGCCACCACACCTGGCTAAGTTTAAAAAAAAACTTTGGTAGTCTAAAACTGCTGGCCTCAAGCAATCTTCCCATTTTGACCCCTCAAAGTGCTGGGATTACAGGCATGAGCCACAATGTCTGGCCCTTAATATTTGTATTGACTGTTCACCTATTTCCCTATTTATTAATAACTTTTTGTAAGTTCTTATGTTTGTACATAAAATTACTTTCATAATCCCCATCAAGTATTGTAGCATTTAACTCCTGCCATAATAAATATATATTTATACTTCAAATGACTGAAACATTTCGACATACAAGGTATATAGGGAGGTTTTTACCCCAGTTGACATCTAGAATGCTTACCTATATTTAAAATGCTTAGATATTAAAAATAAACCTAAATTATATTCTTTGTTCATATTACCGACAGTTTGGTACTGATTATATATGATGATAACATATAAGATCACGTCTTGCACCAGTTCTGGGATGGCAGAAGTAATGTTGAGGTAGACATTTGGGCTTTCAATTTTGGGCAAATATTAAGGCCAAAGCTAACTTTCTTTACTTTTCTCTTTCTTTCCTTTCTTTCCTTTCTCTCTTTCTCTCTTTCTTTCTGACAGACTCTCGCTCTGTCACCTGGGCTGGAGTGCAGTGGCACGATCTCAGCTCACTGCAACCTCCACCTCCCGGGTTCTTTAGAGAAGAAGAGGCTGCAGAGGTGAAGCATCACTGGAATCATTAAATGATTGTTGGAGGTTATGCATTGTTTCTAATTTCCCCTAAGTATAGATGTAAAAATTGCAGGAAACCACTCTTGGATGGAAGAAGGTACATTAAATGTTGGAGAAAGTTGCTGAGGCAGGATCTCAAGAGTCGGGTGGAGGAAGAACCAGTGGAGCAATGATGTCCTCAGAAACCAGCAAACGTACTAGGCAGACTTTCCAGTTTTAATGCTCTTTATGGTTTTGTAAAAAGTAAGAACAGCCTTTCTCTAACAAGGGATATCCTGAACAAGAGATGCGCTGCCCTCAAATTTATGGTTGTCTATTGCTGATTAAAAGGAAGGCCAGCTAAACACAATGCAGTATCCTAGATTGGATCCTGCAATAGAAAAAGGACATTAGTGGAAAAACTAGTGAAATCTAAGCCTGGAATTTAGATAATGGCAACGTATCAGCGTTAGTTTCTTGGTTTTGAAAATGTACCAGGATAGGCCGGGCGCAGTGGCTCACACTTGTAATCCCAGCACTTTGGGAGGCCAAGGCTGGTGGATCACCTGAGGTCAGGAGTTCAAGACCAGCCTGACCAACAGGGTGAAACCCCATCTCTACTAAAAATACAAAAATTAGCTGGGCGTGGTGGCACACGCCTGTAATCCCAGCTACTTGGGAGGCTGAGGCAGGAGAATCGCTTGAACCCAGGAGGCAGAGATTGCAGTGAGCTGAGATCACACCACTGCACTCCAGCCTGGGCGACAGAGTGAGACTCTTTCTCAAAAAAAAAAAAAAAAAAAGAAGAAAGAAAAAGAAAGAGAGAAAGAAAGAAAAAGAAATAAAGAAAGGAAAGAAAGAAAGAAAGAAAGAAAGAAAGAAAAAGAAAGAAAGAAAGAAAGAAAGTACCAGGATAATATAATGTGTTAACCTTGGTGAAAACTGGGTGGGAATATGTGAGAATTCTCTGTACTATCTCTGCAAATTTTCTGCAAATCTAAATTTATTCCAAAAGTGAAAAACAAACAAAAAGAAAAAACCTAAAACTGAGGGAAAATAAGAAGGCATGAATTTGAAAGCAGGCTAGTGGGTTTTTATAGGGAGGCATTTCCTTCAGGGCTATGCAGAGCCCCCAGAGAAGGTTAAATGGGAAGAACGTAATGACTACTCCAAATATGGACTAGAAAGTAAAGTAATGAAACACAACTGAGGGAAAATAAGTAGAGGATAGACTCACATCAGGATACTTCGTGTAAATTTTGAGAAAATGATCTCAATATTAACATGTATATTATAATGAGATAGCAATGGTCTAATACAAACTCATTCTCTCACACAGATTATCCTTTAGTGTTTAGCCAATGTTCGATTCACATGGAATTGACATCTGCCACCTTTGGTGAGAGTTATAAGGAACCAGATTTTTTTTTTTTTCTCCCTTCCTCCATGCAGATGTGAACTGTGGTTAAACTGTGGTTTTGGAGTGAGATGGTCCAATATTTTTTCTTCCCATGTTGTTTCATAGTTTCAAATTCTGCATTAAAAAATTAAACAGCTTAAAAAATGAACAAGTAAAATTATATCAAACTAAAAATCTTCCACATAATGAACTAAATAATCAACAAAATGAAAAGGCTACCCACAGAATGGGAGAAAATACTTGCAAACTATATAGCTGATAAAAGGTACTATGGTCTTAATGTTTGTGTCCCCCCAAATTCATATATTGAAGCCTAATCCCCAATGTGACAGTGTTTCCATTAGGGCAGAGCCCTAATGAATGGTATTAGTGGCCCTATAATGATATTCCCAAAATTCCTTCTGTATGTACTCCATGTGCTTTCTCGATTATCCTATTCCAGTGCAACCACTTTTTGGAATACTGTATTATCAGGCATTAATACCTTAGCATGGATTTGTTAATCTCATCCTAGAGACTGGTAAATGTTTTACTCATTTATTTATTTATTTTAGAGACAGGATCTCACTATGCTGCCCAGGCTGGCCCTGAACTCCTGGGCTCAAGGTATCCTCCCACCTCAATTTACCAAGTAGCTGGGACTGTGGGCACATGCCACCATGCCTGGGAAGACTGGTTAACTTTGATGAGAAATCAGAAAAGACCTTGAGTACCGAGGATGGACTGTGAAAGTGAATGATGAGGTGTAGAGCAAAATGGGGAGAGGACACTGGAAATTGCCTCACTTACCTCAGGCTAAGAGTTCTGAAAGCTCCCCTAGCAATTTCAGTCCCTGGGAAGCTTCTGTAAAAATCTTTATTTTAAACTTTTATTTTAGGTTCAGAAGTACACGTGCAGGTTTATTATATAGGTAAACTCATTTCACAAGGATTTGCTGTACAGATTATTTCATCATCCAACTGTTAAGCCTAGTACCCAATAGTTATTTTTTCTGCTCTTCTCCCTCCTCCTAACCTCCACCCTCAAGTAGACCCCAGTGTCTGTTGTTCCTTCTTTGTGTTCATGAGTTCTCATCATTTAGCTCTCACATATAAGTGACAACATGCAATATTTAGTTTTCTGTTACTGCATTAGTTTGCTAAGGATAGTAACCTCCAGCTCCATCCATGTTCCCGCAAAAGACACAATTGCATTCTTTTCTATGGCTGCGTAGTATTCTATGGTGTGTAATTACCATATTTTCTTTATCCGGTCTGACATTGACGGGCATTTAGGTTGATTCCATATCTTTGCTATTGTGAATAGTGCTGCAATGAACATTCACATACATGTGTCTTTAAGGTAAAATGATTTATATTCCTCTGGGTGTATACCCAGTATTGGGATTGCTGGGTTGAATGGTAGTTCTGTTTATATCTCTTTGAGGAATTGCCATACTGCTTTCCACAATGGTTGAACTAATTTACACTTGCACCAACAGTGTGTAAGTGTTCCCTTTTCTCCACAACCTCATCAGCATCTGTTATTTTTTGGCTTCTTAATAATTGTGGGCAGCAAGCCACCCAGGCGTCGAGGCAAGAGACTGAGGACACGAGCTGTTCCAGCATAATAAAATATAAAAGAATAGTTATACCAGATATAGATCTTAGATATGATTATATACGAATATCATTAATCATTAGTTGGTAGTAATTACTCTTTATCCCAATATTATATAATCCTCGCTCTACAATCATAACCTAGGAAAAACCAGGCCATACAGAGATAGGAGCTGAGGGGACACAGTGAGAAGTGACCAGAAGACAAGAGTGCGAGCCTTCTGTTATACGCAGACAGGGCCACCAGAAGGGCTCCTTGGTCTAGCGGTGACGCCAGCGTCTGGGAAGATGCCCGTTGCCGAGCAGACGGTGGTCTAGCGGTAGCCTCAGTGTCAAGGAAAAACACCGGCTACTTAGCAGACCGGGAAAGGGAGTCTCCCTTTCCCTGGGGGAGTTTAGAGAAGACTCTGCTCCTCCACCTCCTGTGGAGGGCCTGACATCAGTCAGGCTTGCCCGCAGTTATCCGGAGGCCTAAACATCTCCCTGTGATGCTGTGCTTCAGTGGTCACGCTCCTAGTCTGCCTTCATGTTCCATCCTGTACACCTGGCTCTGCCTTCTAGATAGCAGTAGTAAATTAGTGAAAGTACTAATAGTCCCTGATATGCAGAAATAATGGCGTAAGCTGTCTTTCTCTCTGTCTCCTCTCCCTCTCTGCCTTGGCTGCCAGGCAGGGAAGGGCCCCCTGTCCAGTGGACACGTGACCCACGTGACCTTACCTATCATTGGAGATGACTCACACCCTTTACCCTGCCCCTTTTGCTTTGTATCCAATAAATAACAGCGCAGCCAGACATTCGGGGCCACTACCGGTCTCTGCGCATTGGTGGTAGTGGTCCCCCGGGCCCAGCTGCCTTTTCTTTTATCTCTTTGTCTTGTGTCTTTATTTCTACACTCTCTCGTCGCCGCACACGGGGAGAGACCCACCAACCCTGTGGGGCTGGTCCCTACAATAATAGCCATTCTGACTGGGGTGTGAGATAGCATCTCATTGTAATTTTGATTTGCATTTCTCTAATGATCAGTGATGTTGAGCTTTTTTGCATATGCTTGTTGGCCGCATATATGTCTTCTTTTGAAAAGTGTCTGTTCATGTCCTTTGCCTACATTTTAATGGGGTTGTTTGTTTTTCTCTTGTAAATTTGTTTAAGTTCCTTATGGATGCTGGATATTACGCCTTTGTCAGAGGCATGGTTTCCAAAATAGTTTCCCTCATTCTGTAGGTCGTCTGTTTACTCTGTTGATAGTTTCTTTTGCTGTGCAGAAGCTCTTAAGTTTAATTAGATCCCATTTGTCAATTTTTGCTTTTGTTGCAATTACTTTTGACATTTTTGTCATGAAATCTTTGTCCATTCCTATGCCCAGGATGGTATTGCCTAGGTTGTCTTCCAGGATTTTTATAGTTTTATGTTTTATATTTAAGTCTTTAATCCATCTGGACTTGATTTTTGTATATGGTGTAAGGAAGGGGTCCAGCTTCAATTTCCTGCATATGGATAGTACCATTTATTGAATAGAGAATCTTTTCCCCATTTCTTGTTTCTGTGAGCTTTGTCAAAGACCAGATGGTTGTAGGTGTGCAGCCCTATTTCTGGGCTCTCTATTCTGTTCCACTGGGCTATGTGCGTGTTTTTGTACCAGTACCATGTTGTTTTGGTTACTGTAGCCCTGTAGTATAGTTTGAAATCGGGTAATGTGATGCCTCCAGCTTTGTTTTTTTTTTGCTTAGGATTGCCTTGGTTACTCAGGCTTTTTTTTTTGTTGTTGTTCCATATGAATTTTTAAATAGTTTTTTTCTAGTTCTGTGAAGAATATTGTTGGTAATTTGATAGAAATAGCATTGAATCTGTAAATTGCTTTGGGCCATATGGCCATTTTAATGACATTCATTCCTCCTGTCCATGATCATGGAATGTTTAGTCATTTGTTTGTGTTATCTCTGATTTCTTTCAGCAGTGTTTTGTAATTCTCCTTGTAGAGAGTTTTCACCTCCCTGGTTAGCTGTATTCCTAGATATGTTATTCTTTTTGTGGCAATTGTGGATGGAATCGCCTTCCTGATTTGGCTGTCAGCTTGGTTTTTGTTGCTGTATAGGAATGCTAGTGATTTTTGTATGTTGATTTGGTATCTTGAAACGTTGCTGAAGTTGTTTATCAGCTGAAGACCATGGGGATTTCTCGATATAGAATCCTGTTGTCTGCCAACAGGGATAGTTTTACTTCTTCTCTTCCTATTTGGATGCCCCTTACTTCTTTTTCTTGCCTGATTGCTCTGTCTAGGACTTCCAATACTGTATTGAATAGGAGTGGTGAGAGAGTGCATTCTTGTCTTGTGCTAGTTTTCAAGGGGAATGCTTCCAGCCTTTGTCCATTCAAGTATGATGTTGGCTATGGGTTTGTCATAGATGGCTATTATTATAATATTTTGAGGTATGTTCCTTCAATACCCAGCTTATTGAGAGTTTTTAATATGAAGGAATGTTGAATTTTATCAAAAGCCTTTCCTGCATCTATTGAGGTAATCATGTGGTTTTCGTCTTTAGTTCTGTTTATGTGATGAATCACATTTATTGATTTGCATATGTTGAACCAACCTTGCATCTCTGGTGTTAATGGTGGTGGGTGTCCAGGTTCTTGGCATCTTGAACAAAGAAATGGACAAAATGCACAAATAAGGCAAAGAAGGGATGAAAAGGCTTATTGAAAATGAAAGTACACTCCACAGTGTGGGAGCAGGCCTGAGCATAGGGGCTTAAAGGCCCTGTTACAGAGTTTTTATGAGTTTAAATGCCCTCTACTTGGGGAATGCCCTATGTAAATGAAGAGCATGAAGTGAAGTTACAAAGTCATTTACAGCATATGCCCTATGGAGAGGATATTTCCTGTCATAGCTGAAGTGTGAACCGGCCTTAGGTTCCCTGCCTCCAGGCCCTATTTTCCTGCCTCATCTCCCCGCCGAGAGATATGATCCCCATAAATCTTTATGGGAGGAAGAGGGACTAATGGTCTTTTTTCTGTAACTGCTTCATGCTGGCTTGAGGCGTAGTCCCTACCTATTGGGGATCACAGAACTTGCCCTGCTGTATCTAGTTGAGGCAGGGCAGCTTCTTGATGACCAGGGGTGGTGTCTTCACCTGGAACTGGCTGGAAGCTTTGTTGCATGATCATCTGAAGCTTAATGGTCTCTAGGTGAGAGGAAATGAATTTGGTTAAAATATTTAATGGGGGGGTCAGCCCCCCGCCCGGCCAGCCGCCCCGTCCGGGAGGGAGGTGGGGGGGTCAGCCCCCTGCCCAGCCAGCCGCCCCGTCCGGAAGGGAGGTGGGGGGGGTCAGCCCCCCACCCGGCCCGCCGCTCTGTCCAGGAGGTGAGGGGCGCCTCTGCCCGGCTGCCCCCACTGGGAAGTGAGGAGCCCCTCTGCCCGGCCACCACCCCATCTAGGAGGTGTACCCAACAGCTCATTGAGAACGGGTCATGATGACAATGGCGGTTTTGTGGAATAGAAAAGGGGGCAAGGTGGGGAAAAGATTGAGAAATCAGAAGATTGCTGTGTCTGTGTAGAAAGAAGTAGACATGGGAGACTTTTCATTTTGTTCTGTACTAAGAAAAATTCTTCTGCCTTGGGATCCTGTTGATCTGTGACCTTACCCCCAACCCTGTGCTCTCTGAAACATGTGCTGTGTCCACTCAGGGTTAAATGGATTAAGGGCGGTGCAAGATGTGCTTTGTTAAACAGATGCTTGAAGGCAGCATGCTCGTTAAGAGTCATCACCACTCCCTAATCTCAAGTACCCAGGGACACAAACACTCTGCCTAGGAAAACCAGAGACCTTTGTTCACTTGTTTATCTGCTGACCTTCCCTCCACTACTGTCCTATGACCCTGCCAAATCCCCCTCTGCGAGAAACACCCAAGAATGATCAATTTTAAAAAATATATATATATATTTAATGGGAACTTCAGGGGGTGGATACCTATGCTGTCAGAAATGTTTGTTATAGAGATTTGCAGGAGAAAAAACAAAACCTGGTCTGTTCTAGAATCTATGTGTTTCCTTAGGACAAATCTTAGCACGAGTGACTCCATTTTGGTTTGGTTTGATTTATTGGGGACTAGTGCATGAGCTCAGTTCAAAACAATGGACTCCAGAATTTTGTTTAAAAAAATTTTCCCTTTTTGGTCAGGTTCTAACTTAGGTGAGCATGTGACCAAAACTTAGGGCCTCAGCGCCACTCTCAGTTGCCATCATTGTGGGTTTCCAGTGTCAGCACATCATTTATAGGTTACAGTGTCCTCATGGTTGCACATTTCTTTTAGCTCTTGTCATTCCAGTTGCAGAGAGACCATACGACATTCTAGAAATGGCTGCATGCAAGCATTTAAAACCTTTGAGAGAATACAACACATCAGGGAGACTATTATTATGACTATTGTGAGTAAAATACCAAGAGTTTGGAGTATTCTCCTTACTCAAGGTTCCCATAAACAAAACCGCCTAAAATGAAATAGATCAAAGAATGAGCTAGATAAACAGTTTACTCACTTGACTAAGCAATTTTTTCATCAGTCCTCTACCACTGAATTTCTATAATCTTCATTTGATGTATTTCCCCATAGGCCACAAGTGCCAGCAGCTGCACAGGTACTTTTCCGTTTAGCTAATTCTATTATTTAGCATAACTTTCACGAGAGAATCTAAAGTCTGTTGTGTAACTGTAGCCTTTACAGTAGAATTTGCTGTAGAACCTATCATAAGGGATACATTTCTAATCATTGCATCTTTTACTTTAAACCATGGAGAAAGTTGCTAACAAATGATGCACTTTTAGAAAAGTGAAGGCCTTCTGGCAATGTTCTCTTTAACCCATGATGTGGGTTAAGAGGAATGAACCAGTGTTTTGTTTTTGACTGATTATGAGGCAACACATGTACCGTTAAAGTTTCTTACCTACATTGGGACTTTATCTATCAAAGTATAAGGTTATCTATGTATAAGGGTGGCTGCAAACTCCTTCACAAATAAAAGTATACACCATAAGTGCACACAACAGACCCCCTTTCTAATTCTATTGTTCATAGAGGCATAAGCAAGAAAAAACATTGAAAGATAAGAGTTTCATGACAGTAGAAGTCTTAATCTGTGAAGTTGGGAAAAGCTGTTCACATCAAATATGCCATCTTCTTCTTGGGAGAAATTTCCCTGGTTAGCTTTACCTCAAGGGTTCCAATGGGTGCACAGTTCCAAAAGTGTGGAGGGACCCTTCTCAGTTGTGAGACCATGAACCCAAAGCCTAAGGTCCTGAAGTTTTGTTGTAGTGTAAATGGCAAGGCGAGTCTTTCTCCGATGTTCTCAGAAGATCCATACCATGAAAAGCTTTCTTTACCTAGTGAAAATACACTGTAGCATAATAATCTACTGTTATAACATCAGCACTCTTGCATGGGAAAGCTTTTCTACAACCAGAAAACATGCATTGAGAATAACAATGGAATGAAATCCCTTTATACAATGTCTAAATGACCCTCCAGGTGACCAGATGTATCTGAAGCTTTAATTGTTTTCCCAGGAATATGGGATCAAGTGTTGGTTATAAACTATTTTAGTAATTTGTAAGTCACTACACCAGTGTATTCAATTTGGATCATTATATCTTTTCCATCATGAGTCATGAAATGCAGAACTTTTATAATGAAAGCTTTAAGAACTCAGGAAGGACAAGGTGGCCATCCAGGTTCTCCATGAGTCCACGCTTAATTAACATTAGACTTATATCCTCTCGGATACCAGTTGTTTTTCCAAATTAGGTACATAGCACTGACAAGAAAATTTGGTTATTTCTGTGGTTTACAATAACTTAACATAATAACCGTAATTATAATTGATAGCATATACTTAGACATTAGAATTTTAGAAATCCCGTACAATTTAGGAATATATATTAGTATTATTCACAAAAATATAGCCTAAAGAAGATTGAACATTATTTTGGCAATCCCATGTACCTAAACATGTCAAATAATCCTGTTTACCTCTTTTCTGGATGTTTTCAGGGACCCTCTGATTCATCCAGAAAGCCAGGCATTAGGAAAGACAATTTTGAAACTGAGGTTTGATTTTGGAATTCCAGATTACCATAAATTATTTATTTTGCCAAAATGATGACTCAGAAATTTTAAAGAAGAAAAACCTTTTATAACCTTAAAAAAACCCCCACACATTCTACTGTTCTTACACACCTCACATGTAAAACTATTTCTAGTAGTCTTGTTATGCCCAGACCATTAGTTCCCCAAAGAAGACCAGCAGAGTCCAGAGTCAAAGCCAAGCGGCAAGGATCTTTACTACAAGTTCGAACCTGGTCCCTCCATTCCACAGCATACAAGAGGGCCCTGAACAATGCGAGTGTTTGCTTTTTATAGCCTGAGAGTTACAGGGGAACAAAGGAATTCTTTTGGTTCCCGCTTTTTCAGTAAAACTTTGAACGGCTGTCCCCTTATCGGAGACTTTCCTGGTGGTGTTTGTACTGGGCTCAGGAAGTTTGAGAGATATATGGCGATATGTGGTGAGATGGGAAGATGGGATGTGTTTGTACTGGGCTCAGGAAGTTTGAGAGATATATGGCGATATGTGGTGAGATGGGAAGATGGGATGTGTTTGTACTGGGCTCAGGAAGTTTGAGAGATATATGGTGATATGTGGTGAGATGGGAAGATGGGATGTGTTTGTACTGGGCTTGTTTGTTTTGAGCCCGGGGCTGAGGAATGTGCCCGGCTCCTTTCATTCCCCCCTTTTCTTTTTAGAGCCAATCTTGGGTCTTATAAGTCTGATTCTGCTTCAGCGTTTACAGGTTGGTATTGGGCTCTGAGGACCATGAGTTGTACAGTGTCAAACCTTTCTCTAACGAACTGCAAAATTCTGTTAACAACACAAGGTCCTACGGTAAGCAGAAATAGTAGACTCAGTAGGGGTCCAAGGAAGGGGGATAACAGAGAAAACATAGATGAGTTCCACCATTGGTCTGCAGCTGAAGCAAACTGCCGTGTTCTTACTTCTGTGCTTAACTTGCATAACTGTTGGACCCGGTCTTCCACGAGCCCTGATTCATTTATGTAGAAACAACAGTCTTCCTTTAGAAACATACACGTTCCCCCTTTTTCAGTAGTGAGTAGGTCTAAGGCCCTCCGGTTCTGCAAGGTTACCTGTGCTAGGGACATGAGCTGCCGCTGGAGGGAGGCAAGGGACTCAGCTGACTCCTCCATAGCAACGGCAAATTGTTGGTAAAGCTTGTTACTTTCTATAAGGGTGTGACCTAGGGCTCCCCCAGCCAGTCCGGCCGCCATGAAGGATGCGGTGAGGGAGATTCCTGCAATGAGGGGGAGAAATATGGCTCGTGCAGGTCTCGGTCTAGGGTCTGGGTGAATAACAGCACTAGTCCAGTTACCGGTATACCCTAGGAACTCGCCGGCAGTAAGCAGAGTTAACCGGGGAACTAATGTGACAGGAAGACACAGTAGGTTGGTAACAGAGGGGCTTGATAGGTTTTTAGATAATGTTCCATTATACCAGAAGAATATGCCTGATGGAGCCCTTAAGGTGATGTTAGGGGGTGTTGCAGTGATGTTGCAGAGGCTGGAATTAGTTCCTGAGAAACAGTAGGGAAACTTTTCTTGACTGGGGTTTAGGTATAGTGGCACGTTAGGGATAGGGACATATGAGAGGTTTCGGTGGTTGTTAGCTTGGGCTGAGGTGGAGGATCCCCATGGCAGGGGGACAGCGGTTAGCGGTGGATGCCCTAGAGTGGCACACAGAAAGCAGCCAGACAGGCTGTGAAGTCCTGTAAGGTTGGCAAGTTCTAATCCTTCTTGCAATAATTTTAACCAGGAAAAAGGACGTAAGTCTTGTGTCAGGCGGTTTTCTTGTCGCTGGATATTTCCATGGACCAGGGGCCGTACCTGCACTAGACCCTGCCACAGATAGAGGTGACTGCTAGGCCATGTGGAGGCGGAGGAGTAGTATACAGCCCCGTGTTGAGGCGTGGTCCAGCGGGAGTTCCAGGGGTCTCTAACTATCCATGTATATGAAAGGTCTCTATCTCATCTGTGATGGAAGGGCCATCTGGGATCTATCTGTTCTTTTCCACCCCACCATTGGTATTTATGGATGTTACAATAGTTATAAGGGCAGCTGGCACTTTGGTGCCACCAATAGTGTTTACAATTGTATTCAGTCTGATCATACTCGAAGCATATTATTGGTGCCACTGGTTTGGCTACTGGGAAATTGGTAAAATTTAGTAAAATTGGGCTATTGCACCCTGAGGAGGGGCAATCTGCACTGGCCACTAATTTCCCGGGCTTATGAGGTTGCCCAGGGTGGGTTTGGTTTTCATAAAGCCAGAATCTCCAGACAAAGGGATTAGGAGCTGGCTTTATGTTTTCCCCAGCGGCCACTAGGGCGACTAATGTTAGAGTTAGACTACCTAACTGCATGTTTGCAGTGAGCTATGCTGCCAGCGCAGGGTGAGTTTTAAGGGGTTGTTCTTAGCTCTGTCCACAGTCCATGTGTCCGGTGCTTCAGCTGCCGCCGTGATTGGCCCCAGAAGGTCGGAGGTTGGGTCCACTGGCTTGACGTGGGTGTAGTGGATCCACGACGCAATGCCTTCTACCTTCAGGGCGGTGGGTGTGGTCAGGAGTACTTGGAGTGGTCCTTTCCACCTGGGCTCTAGGGTCTCTTGTCGGTGTCGCTTAACCAGGACCCAGTCTCCCGGCTGGTACGGATGGGGTGTCGGTGGGGGACTGGTCTCATATAGCTCTTTCAGCTTGGGCCAGATTTCTTGGTGAATTTTCTGTAAGGCTTGTAAGGAAAATAAGAATTCAGAGACATTTTCTGTTTCAGATTTAAGCAGGTCATCTTTTAAGCTAGGAACCAGGGGTGGAGGTCTGCCATACATGATTTCGTAAGGGGTAAGGCCCAGTTTGTAAGGGGTATTACGGGCCCGGAACAGAGCATAGGGGAGAAGGACTACCCAATTAGCACCAGTCTCTATAGTCAATTTAGTTAAGGTCTCTTTTAAGGTCTGATTCATCCTTTCTACCTGTCCTGAACTCTGGGGCCTGTAAGCGCAATGTAGTTTCCAATTTGCCCCAAGGATGGAAGCCAAGTCCTGACTTACCTTAGCGACAAAAGCGGGCCCATTATCTGACCCTATGTGGATGGGGAAGCCATACCTGGGAAGGATATCTTCCAGAATTTTCTTTGCTAAGACCTGAGCAGTTTCTCTTTTGGTTGGGAATGCTTCAGTCCACCCTGAAAAAGTATCTACAAAGACAAGTAAGTACCGGTACCCATACTTTCCTGGCTTTATTTCGGTAAAATCTACTTCCCAGTAGATACCGGGCCTGGTTCCCCTGAGCCTTGTTCCTGCTGCAGCTTGAGATTGGGGGTATGCGTTGTTAAGCTGGCAGACTTTGCAACTTGTCACGATACTGCTGGCCGTCTCAGCTATATGTCTGATTTTGAGCTTGGAGCGTCTGATCAGGTCTATCATCCGCCGGGCCCCCAGGTGGGTGGTTCGGTGGATGTGTTCTAACACCTGTTGTCCTAGTTTTTCTGGTAGGATGGTTTGGTCATTAGTATCAGTCCACCACCCATTCTGGATTTGTTTCAGGGGAAGTTTGTCAATCCACTGGAGATCTTGTTCTGAATATTCAGGGAAATATGGCAAGTCCTGGGGGCCCGGGTCAGGGAGCTGGAGTGCAAGGAGTTGGCTGGGAGCCTTCGCCACATTCCTTGCAGTTTGGTCTGCCAGAAAGTTGCCTTGAGCAGTTGGAGTAGTTAGTTTCTGATGCCCTGGGCAATGTACAATGGCTAACTTTTCTGGCCTCCATAGGGCTGTTAGCAGGGCTAGGATCTCTTGCTTGTTTTTTTATCTCTTTTCATTCAGCCGTCAGTAACCCTCGCTCCCTGTAAATGGCCCCATGTATATGCGCCGTTGCAAAAGCATATCGGCTGTCTGTATATACTGTCAGCTTTTTCCCTGCCCCTAAGGTAAGAGCTTGGGTGAGCACTATCAGTTCGGCCTTCTGGGCCGATGTCCCCGGGGGCAGGGGTTCCGCCCAGATTACCTCAGTCTCTGAAGTTACTGCCGCTCCAGCGTACCTCTGGCCTTGATGCATGAAGCTGCTTCCATCAGTGAACCAGACGAGGTCGGCGTCAGGAAGTGGGCGGTCCTGCAGGTCTTCTCGAACTCCGTGCACCTGAGCTAGTATCTTGGTGCAGTCATGGAGTGGGGCATCCAGGTCTGGGTTGGGCAGCAGCGAGGCAGGGTTTAAGGTCGTTGGGGGCAGGAAAATTATCCTGAGAGGATTTAGTAGTAGTCCTTGGTAGTGGGTGAGCCGGGCGTTACTCATCCATTGATTAGGTGGCTGTTTGAGTACACCTTCGATGGCATGTGGAGTAACAACCCGCAATTCTTGCCCCATGACAAGTTTATCAGCATCTTGCACCATCAGAGCCGTGGCCGCAATCATTCGGAGACAAGGGGGCCACCCGGCAGCTACTGGGTCTAACTTCTTTGACAGGTAGGCAACTGGCCTCCGCCAGGGGCCTAAGTTCTGAGTTATTACCACCTTGGCGACACCCTTATTCTCATCCACGTATAAGTGGAAGGGCTTGGTAACATCAGGTAGTCCTAGTGCAGGCGTGGAGAGTAGGGCAGTTTTAATCTGTTGGAAGGCCAACTCGGCTTCGTCTGTCCAATTAAATGGCTGTTGCCCCCGTGTTGCCTGATACAAGGGTTTAGCCAGTTCTGCGAACCCAGGTATCCATAGTCTGCAAAATCCTGCTGACCCCAGGAATTCTCTCACTTGTCGGGTGGATTGTGGCCTGGGGATCTGCAGAACAGTTTGTTTCCGGGCGTCTGTTAGCCAGCGCTGCCCTCCCTTAAGCAGGTACCCTAGATATGTTACCTCTGGCTTACAGATTTGAGCTTTCTTTGCCGAGGCTCGGTAGCCTAGATTCCCCAGAGCTTGTAAGAGACCCTTGGTCCCTTGGATGCAAGCTTCTTGGGTCTCAGCAGCAATTAGGAGGTCATCAACATACTGTAGTAAAATTATTTCAGGGTGTTTACATCGGTACTCACCCAGGTCTTCATGGAGGGCCTCATCGAACAGGGTAGGAGAGTTTTTGAATCCCTGCGGCAGCCTGGTCCATGTCAGTTGGCCACTTATGCCCCTATCAGGGTCATTCCACTCGAAGGTGAAGAGCTTTTGGCTCTGAGGGGCTAAAGGCAAACTGAAGAAAGCATCTTTCAAGTGTAAAACAGTGTACCATTGATGTTTAGGGTTTAAGGTACTTAGGAGGGTATACGGGTTAGGTACAGTTGGATGTATGTCCACAACCCTCTTGTTGATTTCTCTTAAGTCTTGTACAGGTCTGTATTCTCCACTATTAGGTTTTCGTACCGGCAACAATGGAGTATTCCAGGGTGAGTGACATGGGCGAAGGACCCCTTGGTCAAGGAGCCGGCGGATATGCGGGGCAATCCCTTTCTTGGCCTCTAGGGGCATCGGGTATTGGCGTACCCGCACGGGGTCTGTCCCAGGCTTTAGTTCAATAAATAAGGCAGGACGGTGTTTTGCTAGACCTAAGCCCCCCGTCTCTGCCCACGCTTCTGGATTTTGCTGGAGCCAGGTTGCTATGTCCTGGTCAGGGGCCGCTTTCTCCTGGTGGAGCCGGTACTCATCTTCTAGGTTTATAGTCAGGACGGACACGGGTCGATTGTGGGAGTTGGTCACGACGGGCCCCTCAGGGAGGAAATGGATCTGTGCTCCCATTTTAGTTAGCAGGTCTCTCCCCAATAGGGGACAGGGGCTCTCAGGGATGACCAGGAAAGAATGGGTTACATTCTTGGCTCCGAGGTTTACTGTTCTTTGTGTTGTCCATGGGTATTTCTTAACTCCTGTGGCCCCTTGTACCCACGAGGATTTGGAGGATAATTTCCCATTAGTTTTAACTAAGACCGAGTGCTGTGCTCCCATATCGACCAAGAACTGGACTGGGGACCCCTCCACTTGCAAAGTTACCCTAGGTTCGGGGAGGGGGTCCGAACCCCGTCTTCCCTAGTCTTCATCTTGAGTGACTAGTACGGGTGTAGACCTAGGGGGTCCGGGTCCCTGTCCTCGTGGTTTCTTTTTGGGGCAGTCTCTTACCCAGTGGCCAGCCTCCTTACAATAGGCACATTGGTCTTTGCTCAGATTATCATGCCGGGGGGGGCTGCCTAGGTTGGGTGTACTCTGGCTGTAGATGCTTTCTGTACCACTGCTGCCAGGACCTTGGTCATTTTTTCAGTGGCCTTAAATTGCTTTTCCTCTGGAGTATCTCTGTTATTGTAAACCCGCTGGGCTATCTGAAGGAGGTCCTGAATCCGCTTCCCCTCCAAGTCTTCTAATTTCTGGAGTTTTCTCTTAATATCTGGGGCTGCCTGATTTACGAAAGACATTACAACAGCTGCCTGACTTCCTGGAGCCTCTGGATCTATGGGGGTGTACTGTCTAAAAGCTTCCATTAATCTTTCTAAGTAGGTAGCTGGGCTCTCTGTCTTCCCCTGCAGAATAGAATATACTTTAGCCAAATTAGTGGGCTTGCGAGCAGCTGCCCGGAGACCTGCCATTAGAGTCTGGCGATAAAGGTGTAGCCGTCCCCTACCTTCTGCCATATTGTAGTCCCACGCCGGCCTGGTCAGAGGGAAGGTTGCGTTTATGAGGTCAGGGTTGGCAGTCGGTTGACCGTCGTCCCCCGGGACCAGCTTTCTAGCTTCTATCTGTATTCTCTCTCACTCCTCCGTGGTGAACAAGATTCGGAGGAGCTGCTGACAATTATCCCAAGTGGGCTGGTGGGTGAACATGACACTATCCAGTAAACCCAGTAAATCTTTGGGGTTGTCTGAAAACCGAGCACTCTGAGTCTTCCAGTTATACAGATCACTGGTGGAGAATGGCCAGTACTGGAGCCTGGGGATTCCTGTGTCATCTGGGGGTCCTATTTCCCGAAGGGGTAAAGCCACCGTGGAGTCAGGCGGCTGAGGGGGGCTAGTCCGCAAAGTGCACCCTCACGTCTGCCCCGCCGGCCATTCAAAGTTACTTTCCCTTTCAGCGGGCCCATGTGTGCCGGCCGCCTCCCGTCCGCCTGCTCCCTCCCGCAGCTCAGCCAGGGGGGCTGGGGCCTGGGGCCCGGAGGGGTACGGAGGGGGTTCTGTGAACAGTGGGTCCCCGCTGTCAGGTAGAACAGGATGGGGGGGGGCAGTTGGCTGCTTGGATTTTAGTGGTTGAGCAACCAGTGCCTTACAGGGTTCAGAGGCTAATTGGAAAGGGGACAGCCAAGGAGGCGGGTTCTCAACAAGGTCCTGCCATATGAGGATATATGGGATTTGATCTAAGTGGCCCGCACGCCCAGGTAGGAAAATCTTGGACTTTACTCTAGTGATGACAGCAAGTCGGAAGGTCCCTTCGGGTGGCCACCCCACATCAAAGGCAGGCCATTCGGAGCGACACAGAGTAATTAGCTTTCCTTTCCTGATTTCTATACCAAGATCATGGCCCCTTGCTCTAACTTCTTTGAAATTACTTGTAAGGAGAGATAGGGGAGTGCTCTGGGTATTACCCATCCTGTAATAATTTGTAGTCTCTTCCTATAAAGGAATGTGGGTTTGAATCCCTGTAAAGGAAATCTGATTTGACTTCTTAATGATATCTAATCGCAGGCGCACTTTGGCAGCCTTGGTCAGAGTTAGCTGCCTAGATTGTAGTCGTGCTGAGGCAGCCCAGATCAGAGACAGCTGCTGCCCGCCAAACTGGGGCAGTTCAGATCACAAGCGCTCACCGGAAGCCCGGGTCAGAGTTAGCTGCCTGGGTCGCGGTCGCGCTGAGGCAGCCCAGATCAGAGGCAGCTGCTGCCCGCCAAACCGGGGCAGTTCAGATCGCAAGCGCGCACCGGAAGCCCGGGTCAGAGTTAGCTGCCTGGGTCGCGGTCGCGCTGAGGCAGCCCAGATCAGAGGCAGCTGCTGCCCGCCAAACCGGGGCAGTTCAGATCGCAAGCGCGCACCGGAAGCCCGGGTCAGAGTTAGCTGCCTGGGTCGCGGTTGCGCTGAGGCAGCCCAGATCAGAGGCAGCTGCTGCCCGCCAAACCGGGGCAGTTCAGATCAGAGACAGCTGCTGCCCGCCAAACCGGGGCAGCTCAGATCAGAGACAGCTGCTGCCCGCCAAACCGGGGCAGCTCAGATCAGAGACAGCTGCTGCCCGCCAAACTGGAGCAGCTCAGATCAGAGACAGCTGCTGCCCGCCAAGCCGGGGCAGCTCAGACCACAATATAGATCAGATGAGAGCCAGGGGACGTCTCCCACCGGTCTCCGCTGGCCGTCCTATAGCGCGTCCGCCAGGACTGTGCCAGCTCCAGTTTCAGACCTCGCGAGTCACAGATTCGGATTCAGAACAGACACAGACAGACAAACGGAGACGAGCCAGCTCACCTATCAGTAGATTGATCCTATCAGATCCATTGACCAGGGGTCTGGTGGGCTTGGGGAGTCCCGGACGAGCCCCCAGATGTTATGCCCAGACCATTAGTTCCCCAAAGAAGACCAGCAGAGTCCAGAGTCAAAGCCAAGCGGCAAGGATCTTTACTACAAGTTCGAACCTGGTCCCTCCATTCCACAGCATACAAGAGGGCCCTGAACAATGCGAGTGTTTGCTTTTTATAGCCTGAGAGTTACAGGGGAACAAAGGAATTCTTTTGGTTCCCGCTTTTTCAGTAAAACTTTGAACGGCTGTCCCCTTATCGGAGACTTTCCTGGTGGTGTTTGTACTGGGCTCAGGAAGTTTGAGAGATATATGGCGATATGTGGTGAGATGGGAAGATGGGATGTGTTTGTACTGGGCTCAGGAAGTTTGAGAGATATATGGCGATATGTGGTGAGATGGGAAGATGGGATGTGTTTGTACTGGGCTTGTTTGTTTTGAGCCCGGGGCTGAGGAATGTGCCCGGCTCCTTTCAGTCTTAATTGCATGTTATAATGGCGAATTTTAATGTAAGACCTGGTAAGTTATGTTCTGATAAGGTTTGACTATTTCCAGCATAGCTAGGGGCGTGGCTAACTTCACATGTCCCCAGGCCTTACCTAGCTGGAAAGCAGGCAACTTAAACAATTTCCAAAAGCCAAAGAAGCAGTTTATGGTCTTAAAGCATTTAGCAAACCTAATATTTGAACATAATTTACACCACATGTTTACATTTTGAAGACATTTGTATTTTACCAAGAATCTTGAAAGCCATCTTTATTTTCCAAAGATTGCTAAAGTCACACATGAACTAAAAGACATTACACTTTCTACTTTTCTGACAAAATATTTGATTTAAGCTGTTATTATTAAACCAATTAATTTAAAACTTCACAGAGGAGATTAACCAGTTTGCACAGAGAGAAAGAGGCCAGAGACTGACAGGTAAGAAATTCTTACCCTTTTGATGGCAGGCCAGGTTTCTGGGTTCTCTCTCCCTGAGCGGCCCTAGTGAACCTGCTTGACTGCATGCAAAAAAACACATTGCTATGAATTAAGAATATTCATAGATAGTTTACAAATTTTGGAGAAACTAGGCAGAGAGAGAAATATGACTCAAATTCTATTTGTAAGCGTATACTCAATACGCTTAAAGTGTCAGGAAGCCTAAAATCCATAAAGTTAGTTGAAGGATAAAAAGCTGGTGTGCTCCAATAATTCCTGCAGCCCAACAAGGGTAGCTTAGGAATTCCAGATAAATAGAAAGGATGATAACTTGCTAGAAATGCATAGGAAACAAAATAACCATTCACAGAACCAAATAAAAGGCTTACACTAGCATGGTTTTATGTATATGGATACCCAAGCAAAGCCAGAGGAAAATAAATAGCAAACAAATGAAAACTAGAAGCAAAAACAAAGAAAAAATTAACCTAAATTTTCCTACTCAATTTACCGTGGAGGCTACAGTTTTACCTAGGGCCCCCTCTAAAACCCCACATAATGAATATTTTATTCCTGATACACAATTCAATATCCTTAAGTTCACCAATATCATTATACATTCTGAGCAATCAGGAAATCTACTTTAGGCACATGACCAGTAAGTACTCCAGCACCATCCACGCAAAACAGTAAACATACTGTGAAGCAATGCAAGCATGTATGTGAAATTTGGCTTCACACTAAATCCAGCGTCATGGTTAACTATATTAAAAAAAATTGCCAAACTGCCAATGCATTTTTACAATACTTCTTACTTTAATCAAGACTAAGAGCTTTAACTATGAAAATGTTAATTAGCCAACTGTTTCCAATTCTTTATCAGGTTTTAAAGAATATTTTATTTAAACTTTTTCCACATCTTTCTCTCCTACTTAATGGTTCCTTACTACATTGTTTCATAAATAACCTTTTCAAATCTGTAATTTGAACTAACTTTTAGATAACTTCTGAATTAGACAAAAATTATTCTTTTTTCACTGATAACATAACCCTTTCTGGCACATTTTGTATACAGAATAACGTGTTAACTAGAATTTTATCCTTAGTAACCTAAACTTTAGCGAAACCCTAAAAAGCAAGAAATCCTGAACTGTCAGAAATGGGCATTTATAGATAAGAACAATTCCACAATTTTAGAAACATATTTCCCCATATCACAATCCTTTCTTAATTGGAAATGACCCAGATATTAAATGAACATCAAAAAGAACTTTAAGATTTTAGTTTACACAAAAAGTTTACCTAAAACATGTATCTCATTCACTGTAGTTAATTTTTACTTTTAACAAGGGAGACATGAGACATCAAGCAACATATGTAAAATGAACATTGGTTTGGTACAGAAAGGTGGGACAACTCGAGGCAAGGAGAGGGCTTGGGGGCTTTCAGATCACAGGTGGGAGACAAATGGTTGCATTCTTTTGAGTTTCTGATTAGCCTTTCCAAAGGAAACAATCAGATATGCATGTATCTCAGTGAGACTTTGAATAGAAGGGGAGGCAGGCTTCCCCCAAGCAGCTCCCAGCTTGAATTAACACTGACATTAGAAAATATCTAACAAAGACTAACATAACATTCAGATAAAATGTATGCTGACAATTCTGAAGGCCTTTCTATTTTTATTCCACCAATAATTTTAAAGCTAGCTTTTTTAGTAAAGTTATACTTAGATCACGTGAACTTGAACTTGAAAATAGACTTATTTACTTAATTTATGAATGCTCTTTTACTTATAAGCTAATTTGGCAGACACAACATATAACAATAAGTGTACACACAAACACATCTAGTCGTGTATACACACACATAAACAAAGATCCAATAGCTTGGAACCTCAGCTATGAGGTAGCAATACAAGCTTGCCAGTTTTACTTTGCCCCAGTAGATAATCCAAGGAAGGCTGTGAACCAAAATTTTGGGTAAAGCAGTCTCCATGGCAGTTTGATTTTCAAAAACTAAACCTCCCCAGACTCCAAGGAGCACTGGGCCAAACAGTACCAAATGAGGGCGTCACACGTTAACCACGCCCCCTGCTTAGAACAGCAGCACAAAGGCCTGGATACATGCAATGCCATCCCACTTTCCCATTAGAGAGTAAACTTCAGATTCTAAACAATTTTGGGGCCAAGCAGCACTGCAACTGCGAGAAAAAATTCTATGGAGGGCTTATTACTAGACCTCAGAACCTCTGCTGAGAGCATCTTCTTTGGAGAGTTTGAGGTCTGGAGTATCCCCCAGAGCATCCTGCTGTGGGGTCCAATCTTAGAGTTCCAGACAGCTCTTGCCTTAGGTGGGCACTGGTGCCACTTCGCATGCATTCCCTCCAGAGCCTGCTATGAGCTTTCCTTTGGAACCTGGGTGTAATCCTCAACGTTTAGCATCTTTATAATTTGGTAAGGCCACGCTTTCCCATGCTTCCCATTCCATGAACTTTAATGATAGGAACTGGAGGCTGGGTGGGTTTCCTTTGCCTTTAGCCAGTTGAATAGGGGAAGGGAAGAATTTAGCATAAAAAAAAGAAGGTTTAAGTCATCTGAAACGTTTGAGTTTGCTCCAAGCTGCCCTGCACATAGGGATCAGGGACCACGTGTGGAAAAGATTTTTTAAAACGTCATTCACCCTTTGGGGCAGGGCAATTATTCCCATTCATTCCTTGGCCTTCAGGCAATACTGAGCAGTGGCCCCAGACAATTTGCCCTCATTTTCAAGGAGCTATTAGGAAACAGCCGCTGAAAAACTGAAAAAGAAAGAGGAAAAGGAAAAATGAAAAAGACCCGGATGCCTTAAACTAACCAACTGGTGGCAATTAGGCTTCTCCACATGGAAACCCCTTAGTTTCACGGACTATGACCAGAAACCTGCAGTTGCTTCCATGTTTAGATGCTGCCCATCAAGGGTCCTGGGTTGGAAAGGAAAAGAGAGAGAAAGAGATTCCCTTGTATGGAGCAGAAAGGAAAAGGAGAAAGGAGAAGAATAAATCCCAAACTTTTGTAAGATACCATAAATCTTTCTGAGTTTCTCTTCAAAGGGTTTAGCCTGTTAACTTTCTTATCCTTTGTTCTCAAACTCAACTTTCTTGTTCTTCCTTGCCCCCTAGTTAACTGTAAACAGCCTCTTCCTGTCAGCTCTAATCAACAACTCACATCTGTTCCCTTGGTTACCTGTACCCATTGTTCCCCCGAAACTGTACGTCTCACATGTTCCACCTCTGTACCTTACGTCCCCCTCCCCTTCTATATTTAGGAAAATATGTACAAGTAGCCAATCGGGTCAGCTCAGACTGTGCAGTCCAACCGCAGCCCATGGAGGAGTGACACACAGAGAGGGACTGCATTAAGGATAAAACCCTCCTGGTCTCCTTTGTTCTCTGTGCTCTTGTGATCTTGATTGACACAAATGGTACCCTTCTGCAGAAGTAAATTGCCTTGCTGAGAGAATTAAACGTTTGCCTGAGTGCTTGTTTTACTTCATGGCACTGAGTATTTATTCCTGGAACATTTTATATCCAACAATTCGGGCTTACCTCTTCCTCCTGGCTGGCTTACAAAATATATATTACCAAATATATTAACAGTGGAGGGGGTCCAGGTTCTTGGTGTGTTGGAGAAAGTATTGGATAAAATGCACAAACAGAGCAAGGAAGGGACGAAGGGATTTATTGAAAGTGAAAGTGCACTCCACAGCGTGGGAGTGGGCCTGAGCATAGTGGCTCAAAGGCCCTGTTACAGAGTTTTGTGAGTTTAAATGCCCTCTACTTGGGGTATGCCCTATGTAAATGAAGAGGATGAAGTAAAGTTTCAAAGTCATTTGGCCTACGCCCTATGGAGAGGGTATTTCCCGTCATTGTTGAAGTGTGAATCGGCCTTATGTTCCCTGCCTCCAGACCCTATTTTCCTGCGTCACTGGGATAAAGCCTACTTGATTGTGGTGAATAAGCTTTTTGATGTGCTGGTGGATTCAGTTTGCCTGTATTTTGTTGAGGATTTTTGCATCGATGTTCATCAAGGATATTGGCCTGAAGTTTTCTTTTATTGCTGTGTCTCTGCCAGGTTTAGGTGTCAGGATGCTGCTGGCCTCATAGAATGAGTTAGGGAGAAGCTCTCCCTCTTCAATGTTTTGGAATAGTTTCAGTAGAAATGGTACCAGCTGTTTTTTGTACATCTGGTAGAATTTGGCTGTGAATCCATCTTTCATTTGGTAGGCTATTTATTACTAATTCAATTCAGAGCTCATTATCATTGTGGTATAATAATATATTTGGTGTTTGTCCCAGGTTCCTGGCACAGAGCTCTTTTAAAAATTTCCTGAATTATAGGAATGTCTTTTGTTATTCATAACAAGCCCTTTAAATTGCACCTGAGTTTATGCTAATGAGGTGACTTAAAATGGAGCCCCTTGGTAGCCACAGGATGTGGATGGACACCACAAAGACCAAGTAATTAGAGGGTTGGAGATTTCAGGCTTGCCAACAAACCTCCTGGAAGGGAGAATAAGAAGGGTTGTTACCAGAAAAACTGGTCCCCCATAATGGGGTCTATCCCTGTTTGGTACCATGAAGCCAATACACAAAACCGCAAGTGAGCATCAAAAAGCGGAGGCTTTCAAAATTGACAAATGGGATCTAATTAAACTAAAGAGCTTCGGCACAGCAAAAGAAACTATCATCAGAGTGAACAGGCAACCTACAGAATGGAAGAAAATTTTTGCAATCTATCCGTCTGACAAAGGGCTAATATCCAGAATCTACAAGGAACTTAAGCAAATTTAAAAGAAAAAACAACCCCATCAAAAAGCGGGCAAAGGATATGAACAGACACTTCTCAAAATAAGACATTTATGTGGCCAATAGACATATAAAAAAAGTCCATAATCACTGCTCATTAGAGAAATGCAAATCAAACCCACAATGAGATACCATCTCATGCCAGTTAGAATGGTGATCATTAAAAAGGAAACAACAGATGCAGGAGAGGATGTGGAGAAATAGGAATGCTTTTACACTGTTGGTGGGAGTGTAAATTAGTTCAACCATTGTGGAAGACAGTGTGGCAGTTCCTCAAGGATCTAGAACCAGAAATACCATTTGACCCAGCAATCCCATTACTGAGTATATACCCAAAGGATTATAAATCAATCTACTATAAAGACACATGCACATATATGTTTATTGCAGCACTATTCACGATAGCAAAGACCTGGAACCAACCCAAAAGCCCATCAATGGCAGATTGGATAAAGAATATGTGGCACATATACACCATGGAATACTATGCAGCCATAAATAAGGATGCATTCATGTCCTTTGCAAGGACATGGATGAAGCTGGAAACCATCATTCTCAGCAAACTAGCACAGGAACAGAAAACCAAACACTGCATGTTCTCACTCATAAGTGGGAGTTGAACAATGATAACACATGGACACAGGGAGGGGACCATCACACACTGGGGACTGTTGAGGGGTGGGGGGCTAGGGGGGAGATAGCATTAGGAGAAATACCTAATGTAGATGACAGGTTTATGGGTGCAGCAAACCACCCATCCTGGGCAACATAAATAAACATAATTTTTTTTAAAAAAGTTAGCTAGGCAGGTTAGCATGCACCTGTAGTCATAGCTACTCAGGAGGCTGAGGTGGGAGGATTGAGCCTAGGAGTTCAAGGTTAGACTGAGCTATGATTGCACCACTGCACTCCAGCCTAGATTGTTAGATATGAGTTCTAAATTTCTCTTCAGAAAACCAATATGTCAGTCTGTTCAATTCTTTGCCTTCTACTTTTAAACTTAACTTTCTCATAAAGCAACCTTTTTCGATTACCTGCTCCACCCTGACTCATTCCGATTACCTGCTCCACCCTGACTTATTCTCCACCCTGACTCATTCTGATTTCCTGCTCTGCCATAACCATTTTTCCTGCCAAACCACTCACCCCATCACTCTCTTTAAGTTAGCCAATCGGAATTAGTTTAGCCTGTGCAGTCTAACCCTAGCCAATAGGGGAACCACACAGCAGCAGTGGCCACGTGCGTCAGGGATAAGAACCCCTTCCCCTCCCTTGTCCAAGTGTGTGCTACCATTGCTCCATCTATAAGGGCACACCCTTCTATAAAAGTAACTTGCCTTGCTGAGAATTAAAAATAAAATTTTATATTCGAGTGCTATTTCTTTTGTGGCACCAAAACTTTATTTATAACAAGATGACAGAATGAGACCCTGTCTCTCTAAAAGTAAATGAATAAATAAATAATAAATAGATTGTGAGAACAGATAAAAGTAAATAAATACATAAAAATTTTAAAAATACAAAAAATGATGTTAGTAGTTGTTTATTGCAGTGCTATCTATAATGTCAAAATATTGGTGATATCCTGCATGTCTATTGATAGAGGATTGGTTAAATAAGTTATGATACATCCATTTAGTGGGTCACTAAGTATTGGTTAAACATGGTGATGTTTATCAGTCATTGAAAGGCAAAGAGTGTGTGGGGTTGGGAAGGAGTGTTGTATACAAGGAGGCTGTGGGGGTGGGGGTGGGGGTGTGTGGCGGTATACAAGGAAAGATTTTTGGAAATATGTTTACCAAAATGTTAACAGTGGTCACTTCTGTGTGGTGGGATTCAGAAGTGATTTTTAGTTTCTTAATACATTTCTGTATTGTTTAAAGTTTCTACCATATCCATGAAGCATTTTTACAATAAAGAGACAACTGTAAGAAATTTTTATTTTGAAAAAGTAATAGAGCTACTTTGACTATAGTATGATTGGACTTTGATTCAGTTATGAATAATAAGCTAGCCCGCTCCCAATTATAAAGTACCTGGATAAATTAGTGTAAAACCTGTCTTTTCTCTTCAAGTCCCATATGTTCCCCTTTATATGTCTCTGACTCCGAAGTGTTTACTAACCTGAGGTTGGGGGTGGGCACTGTGTATTAGAGCATCTTACTTACTCATCTCCTTGTGCTGAAATTGGAACATTTTTCCTGGATAATATTGTTACCAGAAACCACTTGATTAGAGCTGAACTGTAGTGAATTCTCTAGAGGTTTGTTCAGCCATTGGCTTAAGCTCTCTAGATAAAGTTTAAAAAATTTCCTGAGTTCATACAGCAGTGTTGCTTCAGTGGGTGGTACCCAAAATGATAAAGTCAGTGTTATACCCCCTGTTCCTGTTATTATCATGGGTGCTAGCAGATTCCAGCACCAGCCACACATGAATGCTTTAAGACAAACAGTCCAAGCAGCTCACAAAGTTACAGGACCAGGGCATGGTTTACCTTCAGGAGGAAGCAGGCAGGATCAATTTTGAGGTTCATCAGCTCATTAACCCAGAACTACTGGCCCCCATTTTCCACAATGACTCAAGCATCAGCTCACCCATTGGATTATCTCTTTTTATTTTCTTGGTGATTTTTTCTGGGATCTGCTTTCTGTTCCAGGTCCCTGCCTTGGTAAGGACCTTTGTGGTTTAGTTCAAGTTGACAGGTTTCCTTGGCTTGGAATCTGAAGGGAGAGGTTCGCTTCTCATTCTTTTCATTCATCTTCACCACAGAAGGCCCTATGCTCTACAGCTTTCTTCCCAGATTTGCATACTAGAGGGGCGGATTTAGTGAAGACCTGAAAGATCCTCCTGTTATCAATTTACTCAGAGCAATAACTACTTACTCTCCTTTGAACAAGAGAAACTCTCAAAACCTTTGCCCTGAATATATATGCTCCAAGAGAATTTTTTTGTATCTTCTCTACAATGAAGAAGATGGCAGTTTTAAAAAATTTAAGTAAATAATAGTTTGTTCAAATTACTCTCCTCAGCAGTTACTCCACTACAAAAGAGCTTCCTGCCCATTTGAGTAAGTGTGTGGTAGCTCCACAGAGACAAGTAAGTCTTGGTACATTGACTGAACTGTTTCTAGACCTACAGAAGTGAGGATCAGATCCTGGACCATTGTGATCCCACCCAGGCAATAGCCCTTATAAGAAACCAGCAGAACTCATTAATCCATTCATTTAGGAAATATTTCTTGTTCACCTGCTATGTGGTCAGCACTGTTACAGGCACTGGGGAATACTGTAACTGCCCAATGAGTTCTTCTTGCCTGCTTCCCAGATAGAGCCAATTTATCAAGACAGGGGAATTACAATAGAGAAAGAGTTTAATACATGTAGAGTCAGCTAAACAGGATACCAGAGTTTTATTATTACTCAAATCAGCCTCCCCCAAACTTCAGAGGCTAGGGTCTTTCAGGGATAGTTTGGCAGGCGGGAGGCTAGGGAATGGGTGCTGCTGATTGGTTGTGGATGGAAATGTAGGGGTGTGGAAAATGGTCCTCCTGTGCTGAGTTCACTTCTGGGTGAAGGCCACAGGTTGGGATAGTGGGTCTGGATGCAGTCACCTGGTCATCAGAAATGCAAAAGCCTGAAAAGACATCTCAATCTTAGGTTATACTATAGTGATGTTATTTGCTAGAGTAATTGAGGAAATTGCAAATCTTGTGACCTCTAGAATAATGGCTGGTAATCATTTATGCCTACATGTTAGCAGAATTCAGGCCCCCCTCATCCTCTTAACTGGGTGGACCTTTCATTAGTTTTACAAAGGTAGTTTAGTTTTGGGAATGGCTATTATCATTTAAAATATAAACTAAATATCTCCCAAAGTTAGCTTGGCCCATGGCCAGGGAGTTTGGAGGTTAAAGGCAATATGTAGTTGGTTTGGTCAGATCTCTTTTACTGTTACAATTTCCTAACTGTTATAATTTTTGCAAAGGTGGTTTCAATCCCCCATTTTGAGTTTCACCACACCTTATTCTTAGGTGTGAGCTACAGAGATGGGAAAAGGCCAAAAACTGCTCTAACTTCTTTCTGCTGACAGGAGGTGCTGTTGGGATAGGGTTGGCTCCAGGGTAAGAGTAGTGAAACTGCTTTACAGCTGTCCAGATGTATTCACAGCCTGGTTGGAGGTTGACAGCAAACTATAAGATAATGAGTCCTAATATAAGGAATGAAAGTCCTAGCTTCAGAAGTCCTTGTAGAATTTATCTAAAGCCCTAAGGGATCCAGGTGAAAAGCTCTGAGAACCAGTCAGACACAGGGTCACCAGTCGAGAAAGATTTATGTTAGAGGTTGTTGGTGGACAAATTGGGATGAACAGGAAAGAGTAAATTTAAATATACCATGCCATATCTTTTTAAGTCAGTTTTTAGTTCAGAGAACAGATCAATTCAGTTAAACAACTCTGTCCTACTTCAGGAGGTGGTATTGCAGATGGGCTAGGGCTCTATATGTGATGAAGGCAAACAGATTTTTAATAGGAGGCATTTCTATGGAAACAGAAGAAAAGCAAAGGTTAGTGTTGGTCACAATTTATCCAGATGTTGGTCTCAAAGCATCTTTAGTTATATAGGAAGAAGACAGTGGCAATCTGACATATTTTTTCTTGCCTTTATTACAAGGAATAAGCTCCAGCTTGCAGGGCCTCAGGAAAAAGGTAATAGCAATTTCATTGAGTCCAGGTCAGAAAAATGGAAGAAAAATTGGAAAGCATGAGTTTGGAGACCTGTAGCTCAGAGAGAATTCAGGATTCAGTCCAAATTGCAGAAAATAATAAAAACAACAACAACCAAAAACAGACAAGACTAGAATCTAACAGGTGTCCTATAGTGTTTTTTTTTTCTTTTATGTTTTTGAGACAGGGTATCACTCTGTCACCCAGGCTGGAGTGCAGTGGCATAATCTTGGCTCACTGCAACCTTCGCCTCCCGGGGTTCAAGTAATTCTCCTGCCTGTCTCCCAAGTAGCTGAGATTTCAGGCACAAGCCACCACACCTGGCTAATTATTTTTGTATTTTTAGTAGAAACGGTGTTTCACCATGTTAGCGAGGCTGGTCTTGAACTGCTGACCTCAAGTGATCCACCCGCCTCAGCCTCTCAAAGTGCTGGAATTATAGGCATGAGCCACCACCGACCTTATAGTATTTTTTGAAACATAATTTTTCTCTCTCTAGTCCCCATTTTTACGAAAGACAAATCATAACTGGAAAAATGTATTTGCAAAATAAGTTTTAGTCTTATTATACTTTGCCTGTTTGCATAAAGTGCAGCAATAATAATTATTTGACATGTAGGCTCTTTTAATAAAATTGGCTTACTGGTACTGCTTTTTCATAAGGAATCTCAGATTGGACTTTTAAAATCCTCGAGCTCAGCCATGGATTTATCTGTGCCTGCAAATATTTGCATTAATTGGTTGAATTCCTCTCCACTCAGTCTCAAGATAACTTGGGGCTCCTGGGCTTGTCAGAAAGTGACATTCTTTACTTATCACAGGTCAGGAACCATGTACAGGGACTGTATACACAAGGTATGAGGCCAGTTTTCCCAAGGGGCTATTACCAGCTCTATAAGTCAACTTTGATTCCTTAAAGCAATCTGTTTATATCTGAAAGCATATCATTCCAGTCAAAGCCTTGGTAATATAACCAGTATCTCCAATTTTGTCCTGTTACAAAAGAAAACAGATTCTTATTGCAATTATGCAAATAACTATATTGGTAAAAGTTAAAAATACTCATGAATACTTTCCAAAGACTTATGTTCAAGAACACTTGTCAAGGCCAGGCGCAGTGGCTCACACCTATAATTCCACCTGACTTTGGGAGGCTAAGGCGAGTGGGTCACCTGAGGTCAGGAGTTTGAGACCAGCCTGACCAACATGCTGAAACCCTATCTCTACTAAAAATACAAAAATTAACCAGGTGTGGTGGTGGCCTCAGTTACTTGGGAGGCTGTGACAGGAGAATTGCTTGAACCTGGAAGGCAGAAGTTGCAGTGAGTTGAGATCGTGTCATTGAACGCCAGCCTGGGCAACAAGAGCAAAGACTCCATCTCAAAAAAACAAAAAACAAGAAAACACTTGTCAGAGTCCTGTAGATGATTATAAACTGCCTTTTGAAAAGGATCAAAATAAGATGACAATTGTCTGTGGATGGCAAGTCTTAGGACAGCCACAGTTAAAGATGCAGTCAACAAGGAAATCTGGTCATTTTTGTGGCACATAATAATTTAATACAACAGTCATAATTATTACTCATAGCATATACCAAGACATATCAGAATTATAGGAATCATATAGTTTTGGAACTCATACTAGTAACATATGTATATGAATATAACACAAGAAAAATTAAATACCATTTTATATTTGACAATGGTCCTTGTATGATTTTAATATACCAAATAAACCAGGTATGTCTCTCTCTCTCTTTTTTTTTTTTTCAAATTAAGACAGAGTCTCACTCTGTCACCCAGGCTGGAATGCAATGGCATAATCTTGGCTCACTGCAATCCCTGCCTCCCGGATTCAAGTGATTCTCACGCATCAGCCCCCTGAGTAGCTGAGATTACAGGTACACCACCGCACCTGGCTAATTTTTTGTATTTTTAGTAAAGGTGGAGTTTTGCCATGTTGGTCAAGCTGGTCTCAAACTCCCGGCCTTAAGTGATCTGCCCGCCTCAGCCTCCCAAAGTGCTGGGATTACAGGCATGAACTACCGTGCCCAGCCGAATATGTCTCTTTTGCACTTAAAAAGGTTAATGAGGCAAAAAAAAAAAAAAAAGACATAATTTAGAATATGATTTTGGAAAGTTTGTCGAATATCAAAGGTTTAAAATAATTGATATCACTAAATAGGATCACAAATCATTCATTTAGCTGAAGTGACAGCTCAAAAATGTTTTCTTTTCTTTCTTTTTTTTTTCTTTCTTGAGATGGAATTTCCCTCTTGTTGCCCAGGCTGGAGTGCAATGGTGCGATCTTGGCTCACCGCAACCTCCGCCTCCTGGGTACAAATGAATCTCCTGCCTCAGCCTCCTGAGTAGTTGGGATTACAGGCATGCACCACCACACCTGGCTGATTTTGTATTTTTAGTAGAGATGGGGTTTCTCCATGTTGGTCAGGCTGGTCTCGAACTCCTGACCTCAAGTGATCCACCTGCCTTGGCCTCCCAAAGTGCTGGGATCACAGGTGTGAGCCACCATGCCTGGCCTCAAAAATTTAAGAAAAGGCAAAAACCTTTGCTTTGATAGAGGGGAGACAGCTTTTCAAACAAGACCCGATAAAGATGGCATGAGACAAACTCAATCTGTCTCTTCTGTCTCCCCCCTTTTTGTTCCTGTAGTTTACTCAAAAGGCAACATCAAGAAATCCTGTCCTCACAAAAAATAGACAAATTAGCAGGGTGTGGTGGCATGTGCCTGTAGTTCCAGCTACTCATGAGGCTGAAGTGGAAGGATTACCTGAGCCTGGGAGGTAGAGTTTGCAGTGAGCCATGATGGTGCCACTGCACTCCAGCCTGGTGACAGAGTGAGATTCTGTCTAAAAAAAAATGTAAATAAATAAAAGGATGGCCAGGAAAAGCGGACACCTTTACAGGTGGAGATTTCCTTAAAGATGTAAGGTAATTGGATTACTGGCTTTAGGGTGGAGCCTTTTAAGGAACAGGGCCAGGAAGGCATGCAGTTTCTAGGGCCTAATAGGCAGGCATAGCTGGGAGGCAGAACAGATCCCCAAAAATTAAGGATCCCATTTTTACACCAAATCCTGAATCCCCAAAAGAGGGAAACACTATGGGAAGAGTCAGTGCATAAAGTTCTTTTTGTGGGCATGTGGGAGTGCTTTCTCCTAGTCTCAACAATCTGGAGGGTGGGAATTTTTGGGTACATGTCATGGCTAGCCTTAAGAATTCTCTTGAGCAGTTAAAATCCTTTCCAAGCTCAAAAATGACTACCCTAGACTCCTTATGGGAAAAGCAATGGCGACTTCCCCATGTTGTAACTCACTAGCTAAGGCCTTGGCCTTTTACTAATGGTGGCCTGGGTTCTACTTCTGGTTAGGGAATGAGCCCTTTCTGGATTAATACTTGTGCAGCTTTTGCCATTTAGTGATTATTTTTCCCTCCAGGGACAGCTTCTGATATCCTGTCTTGAATTTTCCTTTCTCTGAGCTACTTTTGGGGCAATTCCAGATCTTGTAAAAATGACTTGCCATCTTATGTGTCTGTGGTTATTCATAAGTTCAGTTAAGGCTTATTGATTTCACATATGAAGTTACCTTTTGTAAAAAAAAATTTCAAAAGCCAGAAATATAGGCTGTGTGTCTCAGCTAAAATCTAGTAATAAAAGATTTCAAAGCATTTTTCTTTTGAGATCTCTGTTGTTAAAAATCAACTTAATTAAGGCTGATATTTGGGTTATATACATACAGATACTGTTTTAGAGCCCCTGCTCTGCCTCTGTAAAAACTCAGCCAACAGAATTCTGTCTGATTCTCTGTTTCCTCCTATCTGTTCCTTCTTTCTCTTGTATCTAATCTTTTTGATTTTTAGGGGGACCAGAAATTACATTGCATTATGAGAAAATTTTAACCTTGATTTATAATAGCTATATAAAACATATACTTTTAAAAATGGTTAATAGCAGTTGCTTAGAGTGAGTGATTATTACTACAGGGCTATACTCCTATCTTTGTTCATTTAAATAAGAAGCGCATCCTCTTGGACACTTAGGAGCTATGGAATGGCGGGGTGAGAGATGATTACAGAGTGGGCTGATTGGCACTAGGTTGCACAGCAGCCTCAGGGAAACATCCTTTCAACGAGATGTATTGTGGAACATTGCACTGTCTCACTCTCTATAAGTATATATGTATATATATATATATATGTAAATATATGAGAGTTTATTAAGTATTAACTCACACAATCACAAGGTCCCACAATAGGCCATCTGCAAGCTGAGGAGCAAGGAGAGCCAATCTGAGTCCCAAAACTGAAGAACTTGGAGTTCAGTTCAAGGGCAGGAAGCATCCAGCATGGGAGAAAGACGTAGGCTGGGAGGCTAGGCCAGTCTAGTCCTTTCACATTTTTCTGCCTGCTTTATATTGTAGCCATGCTGGTAGCTGATTAGATGATGCCCACCCAGATTGAGGGTGGGTCTGCCTTTCCCAGCCCACTGACTCAGATGTTAATCTCCTTTGGCAACACCCTCACAGACACACCCAGGATAAATACTTTGTATCCTTCAATCCAATCAAATTGACACTCAGTATTAACCATCACAAGTCCACCCCTTGTCAACTTGAACCCATACACATCTCCTGAGATCATACATAATCTTCAAATAAAGACAATAGTAAGGTCATAATTACACCTGACATAATACAACTATCCTTCAGACAACCAGAAATGCAACAATTCCCAACCCAGATACTATTACATAAAATTAACAATACTTAAATGCTAATATGAAGTCAATAAATCTTATGGCACATGATAAAAGAAAAAGGAAATGAAATGGAGATATTTTCTTAATACAAGTGTATAAATGCACAAACATATTTTTAAGAAAAGAAGGAAGAAATACTCATGACAATTAATTACAGTCCTCATTTCTGCAGCTGGTCACGTGGTTGTAGCTCGTATTGATGACTACTTTCTTCTACTACCCATTCTGTATTCCCTTTGCCTTCAGCAAACACCTCAGCAGGTCATGTTTTTTATTCCTGGTGGAGTGACCCAAACGTTTAATTCCTGAAGTGTCTGGGCCGTTTGTACTCCTGCCTGGATATTATCTGTTGTAGTTTCCCATTGACCTTAATCACAGGGCATGGTAATACTAAGAGATGCTACTAAGAGATGCCCTAATGGATCTCCTGTATTCCGTGCATACTCTTCCTTACCTTTATTGCAGGGTAGTAGACTGATTTCATCTTGATAGTCCGGGTCAATCACCACAGTCAACACTGTAACTCTCTTCTTAGCCTGTTGACTTAAAGGTAGGAGGAGCCCTAAGTGTAAGGGTGGCAATCTTAACTTCCAGTTTAATGGAATTGCTGTTGCATCTCTTGGTGGCAGCGTTCCTCCCTCTGGCACTAAGACCTCTAGGCCAGCAGAACGTAATGTCACGGGAACAGGAAGCACAAATTTTGCTAGTGGGTCACTAGGGGAGATGGTGAGTGGTGCTACTTCCACTTCTCCTTGATTCCTGGGTCTGTGAATCCTGGCTGTGGGAGAAAGAGTACCATATATTGGACACTGATTCAGAGCATACATGGCCTTCTGGAGAACTTTGCCCCAGCCCTGCAAAGTATTGTCACCTAGTTGGCATTGTAATTGTGACTTCAAAAGGCCATTCCACCATTCTATCAATTCAGCTGCTTCAGGATGATGGGGAACATGGTAAGACCAGTGAAATCCATGAGCATGAGCCCACTGCTGCACTTCTTTAGCCATAATAATGAGTGCCTTGATCAGAGGCAATGCTGTGTGGAATACCATGACGGTGGATAAAGCATTACATGAGTCCATGGATGGTAGTCTTGGCAGAAGCATCGCCTGCAGGATAGGCAAACCCATATGCAGAGCAAGTATCTTTTCCAGTGAGAACAACCCTCTGTACTTGCCATGATGGAAAAGGTCCAATATAATCAACCTGCCACCAGGTAGTTGGTTGATCACCCAGAGGAATGGTGCCATATCGAGGGCTCAGTGTTGGCCTCTGCTGCTGGCAAATTGGGCACTCAGCAGTGGCTGTAGCCAGGTCAGCCTTGGTGAGTGGAAGTCCATGTTGCTGAACCCATGTGTAACCTCCATCCCTGCTACCATGGCCACTTTGTTCATGGGCCCATTGGGCGATGACAGAGGTGGCTGGGGAAAGAAGCTGAGTGGTGTCCACAGAACGGGTCATCCTATCCACACGATTATTAAAATCCTCCTCTGCTGAGGTCACCCGTTGGTGAGCACTCACATGGGATACACAGTTTTTGACCACTCAGAGATGTCCATCCACGTACCTCTTCCCCAAATTTCTTTGTCACCGATTTTCCAATCATGCTTCTTCCAAGTCCCTGACTATCCAGCCAAACCATTGGCTACAGCCCATGAATTATTATAAAATCACACATCTGGCCATTTCTCCTTCCATGCAAAGTGCACAACCAGGTGCACTGCTCGAAGTTCTGCTCACTGGGAAGATTTCCCTTCACCCATGTCCTTCAGGAATGTGATAGAAAGGGGCTGTAGTGCTGCAGCTGTCCACTTTCGAGTGGTGCCTGCATACGGTGCAGAACCATCTGTGAACCAGGCCCTAGTCTCGTCTTCCTCTGTCAACTGATCATAGGGAACTCCCTATGTGGCCATCAGTGCAGGCTGGGGAGGAGAAGGCAGAGTGGCAGGAGTGTAGACAATGGGCATTTGAGCCACCTCCTCAAGTAACTTACTTGTGCCTTCAGGACCTGCTTGAGCCCAATCATGTATATACCACTTCCATTTGATGATGGAATTGCTGCTGTGCATGACCCACTTTATGGCTTGATGGGTCAGAAAGCACCCAGTTCATAATAGGCAGTTCGGGTCACATGGTGACTTGATGACCCATAGTCAAACGTTCAGTTTCCACTAAAACCCAGTAACAGGCCAAGAGCCATCTCTCAAAAGGAGAGTAGTTATCTGCAGAAGATGGCAGGGCCTTGCTCCAAAATACTAGAGGCCTCTGCTGTGATTCACCTATGGCGGCCTGGCAAAGTCTCCAAACAGCATCCCTATCTGCCACTGACACCTCAATCACCATTGGATCTGCTGGGTCATGTGTCCCAAGTGGCAGAGCAGCTTGCACAGCAGCCTGGGCCTGTTGCAGAGCCTTCTCCTGTTCTGGACCCCATTCAAAATTGGTAGCCTTTTGGGTCACTTAATAAATGATCCGGCATAACACACCCAAATGAGGAATGTGTTGCCTCCAAAATCCAAATAGGCTCACTAAGTGCTGTGTCCCTTTTTTGGTTGTAGGAGGGGCCAAATGCAGCAACTTCTCTTTCACCTTAGAAGGAATATCTCGACAGGCCCCACACCGTTGGACTCCTAGAAATTTTATTGAGGTAGAAGGTCCCTGAATTTTAGTCAGATTTATTTCCCATCCTCTGGCATGCAAGTGTCTCACCAACAAGTCCAGTGAGTTTGCTACTTCTTGCTCACTGGATCCAATCAGCCTAATGTCATCAATGTAATGGACCAGTGTGATATCCTATGGCAGTGAACAGTGATCAAGGTCTCTCTGAATAAGATTATGACATAAAGCTAGAGAGTTTATATACCACTGAGGTAGGATAATAAAGATATATTGCTGGCCTTGCCAGCTGAAGGCAAATTGCTTCTGGTGGGCCTTATGGACAGGAATGGAGAAAAAGGCATTTGCCAAGTCAATTGCTGCATACTAGGTACCAGGAGATGTGTTAATTTGCTCAAGCAATGGAACCACATCTGGTACAGCAGCTGCAATTGGATTCACCACTTGGTTAAGCTTACGATAATCCACTGTCATTCTCCAAGATCCATCTGTCTTCTGCCCAGGCCAAATGGGAGAATTGAATGGGGATGTGGTGGGCATCACCACCCCTGCATCTTTCAAGTCCTTGATGGTGGCACTAATCTCCACAATCCCTGCAGGGATGGAATATTGTTTTTGATATACTATTTTTCTAGGTAGAGGAAGCTTTAATGGCTGCCATTTGGCCTTTCCCATCATAATAGCCCTCACCCTACCAGTCAGGGAGGCAATGTGGGGGTTCTGCCAGCTGCTAAGTATGCCTATGGCAATTATGCATTCTGGCACTGGGGAAAATGATCACAGGATGAGTCTGGGGACCCACTGGACCCACTGTCAGTTGGACCTGAGCTAAAACTCCATTAATTACCTGACCTCCAAAAGCCCCTACTTTTTTTTCTTTTTAAGATGGAGTCTCGCTCTGTCACCCAGGCTGGAGTGCAATGGCATGATCTCAGCTCACTGCAACATCCAACTCCTGGGTTCAAGCGATTCCCCTGCCTCGGCCTCCTGAGTAGCTGGGATTACAGGCACAAGCCACCATGCCCGGCTAATTTTTGTATTTTTAGTAGAGATGGGGTTTCACAATGTTTGTCAGGCTGGTCTTGAACTCCTGACCTCTTGATCTGCCTGCCTTGGCCTCCCAAAGTGTTGGGATTACAGGGGTAAGGCACTGCACCTGGCCCATAAGCCCCTACTTTAACTGGAGGACCACAATGACGTTTTGGGTCCCCTGGAATCAACATCAGCTCCGAGCCAGTGTCCAGTAGTCCCTTAAATGTCTGATCATTTTCCTTTCCCCAGTGCACAGTTACCCTGGTAAAAGGCCGGAGGTCTCCTTGGGGAAGGATGGAAGAAAGATTAACAGCATAATTTGTCAGTAATGTAGTGGGGTCTTTCCTCAAGGGGACCCAGCCTCCCATTAATTCAAGGGGTCCTGGGTCTGTAAACTGGCTCAAGTCTGGAAATTGATTGACAGGTCATGATTCTCTGTTTTTATAATTCAAATTAGTCTTTTGTCCATTAGACCTAGAAGTTTTCTGCTTGTATGAATTAAGTAGGAATGCAGTAGGCTTCCTATCAACTTCACTTATAGGAACACTGTGATTAATTGGTCAATGCCAGAGCTCTATACAAGTCAGACTATTATGATTGCTGCTTTGCCTCTGCTGTCCATTACAGTAGCTACACCCACCTTGCCTTTGAAGGTTGAGTGCTGCCACTTGGCCCCTGCCACCTTGGCATCCAATTATTCCCATTGTATTTAAATTTTGTAGTTGAGTGACTGCAGTTCCCAATGTTAGATCTGATATACAGAGAAGAGCAATTACAGGGCTCTTCAAAGATGCAGGTGGTGCCCTCATAAATCTATTTCACAAGGCATTGGTCAAGGATATGTCTTCTGGACCCTCCCAGCTGGGATGAGTAGGTCTAAAGTGATTAATCTACTCCACCATCCCAATCTGCCTAAGCCTTTGGATCCCTTCTTCTACGTTAAACCAAGGGAGATCAGGCATTTCCAGCTTGCTTACAGTGGGCCATCTTTTAATCCATATTTCAGCTAACCAAGCAAATAAACTGTTAGAACCTTTTTTTAATTCCCTGACTCTGCACCATTAAATGCAGAGTCCCTACTTAGTGTGCCCAAATCAATAAATTCAGCCTGATCCTACTCTATATTCCTTCCACCATTACCCTACACCCTTAATATCCATTCCCATGCCTGTTCTCCAGATTTCTGTTTATATAAATTAGAAAACTCAAGCAGTTCTTTTCAAGTGTAGTGTGCCTCCTCATGGGTCATACTCTCAACCTCACCTCTAAGGGTCTGCCAGAACGTTAGTCTAGTTATAGGTCCAGAAGCAAATAGGGGTGTTGGGGGTGGCTCCTGAGGAGAATCAACATTATCTTGCTTGGCAACTGCCTCAGGGGAGGCCATCACTGTTGCCTCAGGCAGCGCAGGGTTTATCTCCCCAGACAAAGGTGGAAAGGCTGATGGCAGCGTGAATTGGAGAGGGGATGTTGTCACTATTGGGAATGGGAAGCTGTTTCTTTGGGCAAAAAAGATTCATCAGAGTTTACAAACTCAGCGTCCCCAGCTTCATCAGGGTCCTCCCACATGTCCCCATTCCAAGTTTCAGGGTGTAATTCTTTTCCAGTCAATGCCCTCACTCTAACAGTAGACAGCTGGCGAGGCTGTGCATGCAGTTTTCATTGCAGGTCAGCTACTCACATGATAAGAGCTTGTGTGTGTTTTTCTACAATTTCAGCTCTTTCTCTACAGGAGATAAGACTCTCAATCAGGGCAATCTTAGCAGACTTGAGGCTCAGTATCTGCTTCTGAAGACGGGAGTTAGAATCCCTGAGTTCATAATTTTCTTTCATCACTTTGTCCACTGAACTTAGGAGCAACCAACCAGCTTCATTATGTTCCTTGGTTCTCCGCATGTGGTCAAAGGTATTATGTATAGAGTCACTAAACTCCTTGTCTCTCACAAGCAGTGAATTAGGAGTGTCAAATGCATTTATTTTGCATAACTCTCTAAACAGTTCACACCAACAACTATCAGTGTTCTCCATACTACTAGAAGTAGAGTCCTTAGCATTGGGTCTAAGCATATTAAGCAGCCAACTCCAGAAACACCCAAACCAATGAGAGAACTCCATCCTTAACATTCTGTCCCTCTAGAACCACTCCTGGTACAAAAATCCGTATTAGTCATGGTTCTCTAGAGTGACAGAACTAATAGGATAGATATAAAGGAGAGTTTATTAAGTATTAACTCAAACAATCACAAGGTCCCACAATAGGTTGTCTGCAAGCTGAGGAGCAAGGAGAGCCAGGCTGAGTCCCAAAACTGAAGAACCTGGAGTCCAGTGTTTGAGGTCAGAAAGCATTCAGCACAGGAGAAAGATGTAGGCTGGGAGGCTAGGCCAGTCTAGTCTTTTCACGTTTTTCTGCCTGCTTTATATTGTAGCCGTGCTGATAGCTGATTAGATGGCGCCCACACAGATTAAGGGTGGGTCTGCCTTTCCCAGCCCACTGACTCAAATGTTAATCTTTGGCAACATCCTCACAGACACACCCAGGATCAATACTTTGCATCCTTCAATCCAATCAAGTTGACACTCAATATTAACTATCACATGGAACAATACAGAAAGACAAATTATGGCACAAAGTACACAAGATTCACTGGAGCCTAAGATTAGTCTCATAAATTCTTTTTCCTATTAAACAATAGCTTGCAGAGGTGATAAATAGTGACTTTTACCATTTACTCAATTGGTTTGCACAGAGAAAGAGACCAGAAACTTGGCTAGTAAGAAATTCTTACACTTTTAATGGCATGCCAGGTTTCTGGGTGATATGGAGCCAAGCAACATCACAAAAAAAATCATTCTTTTCTGTTTCATGGAAGCATAAACAAAAACCTCTCAGTTTTGCAAGATGCAGCCCAACAGTCCAACAGGCTGCATCGGGGGAACCCAATTAACATGTTCCCTTCTGGCCAGAGAAAAATCATGTGACAAAACACAGACACTAGTCACCCTGCTCAGCACTCAATATCAACCTTCCAAGGCTCAAACTTGCCTTCATTGGTCCCTGACATCCTTGATTCAGTCAAAGTAGGGTAGGATGACCTCCAACCAGAAGTTTCAACAGATGGTCTGTGAGCAAGATGGAAGAGCAGATGGTCCCTGAGTTAGGACTGTTGAGTTTCCTTCAGGGCTCACCAAATGTGACCAACCAGACACAGTAGGAGAGCCTGCTGGACTTCCATCAGCAATTCCTTTGAGGAATCCTGTCCATGCTTATAAATATGCACAATGAGGTAAAGATGGACAAAAGGACTTCGAAACCAAAATTCCAGACTAGATTCTAAACCAGAAGAGTATTCCTCCAAATAGGCCCCATATTCTCCATCTAACTGGGGAGAAATCTCCCCAAACCAAGACTCTTTCTACAACCTAGGGAGAGCCAAACAGTCCCTAGGATGGGCCTACAGATAGGGCCTCTAGGGAGGCCGACAGATGAGGAGAAGGAAGCAAGTGTTGCCAGATCCTGGAATACTCACCAAACCAGGTTACAAGATGTCTTCCAGGAACCATTTCTCCATTGCAATTAGATGCATGCCCTATGGGTTGACAGCACCCCAGCACTAGAGATAGTGCCAGGGGAAGCCCTTGGTCCAAGAGAACTAAGTAGCTGCTCGGGCTGGCCTCCGGATCTGTTGCTAGTGAAGGGCTGCCAAACTGTGGGAAAGTAGCCACAAGGGCTATCCCAGATGAGCTCCCAAATTTGTAACTGCCCAATGGGTCCTTCTTGCCCACTGCCCAGATAGAGTAAGACAGGGAATTTGCAATAAAGACTTTAATACATGTAGAGAAAGCTAAATGGAAAACTCGAGTTTTATTGTTACTCAAATCGGCCTCTCTGAAAATTTGGAGGCTAGAGTTTTTCAAGGATAGTTTGGTGGGCAGAGTCTAGGGAATAGTGCTGCTGATTGGTTGGGGATGCAAATCACAGCCATGTGGAAAATGGTCCTTGTGCACTGAGTTGGCTTCTAGGTGGGAGCCACAGAGGAGTTGCTGGTCTGGTTGGGGCCATCTGGTCATCAGAAATGTGAAAGCCTGAAAAGACATCTCAAAAGGCCAATCTCAGGTTATACTACAGTGATGTTATTTACAGGAATAATTGGGGAAGTTTCAAGTCTTGTGACTTCCAGAAAAATGGCTGGTAATCTTAGCAGAGTTTAGGCCCCTCTCATCCTCCTAGCCTGGTGGCCCTTTCATTACTTTTACAAAGGCAGTTTAGTTTTGGGAATGGCTATTATCAGTTAAACTATACTTTTATCCTAAAATTAGCTTTGCCCATGTCCAGGAATGACCAAGGGCAGTTTGGAGGTTAAAGTCTAGATGGAATTAGTTAAGTCAGATCTCTTTCACTGTCTTAATTTTCTAACTGTTATAAATTTTGCAAACGAGGTTTCAATATTGCAATGAACAAAACAGACAAAAATCTTTGCCTGATGGAGCTTGCAGTCGACTATGTTTGATGGGTGTTTCTATTTATTAATTTACTCATTTGAACATTCATTTAATAAATGTATATTGAGCATAGACTAGACATCAGACACTATATTGGATCAGGAGTTAACCAGTAGAATCAGAGTTAACAGTTTTAGGGATTTTTTATTTTTGAAAATTGAGAAAAAGTAATCACTTTAGCAATTTTAAAATGTACAATTCAGTGTTTTTTAGTAGATTCACCATGTGGTGCAACCATCACTATGATCTAATTTCAGAGTATTTTCATTACCCTAGAAAGAAACCTCATACCAATTAACCAGTCATATCTCATTGCCCCTCCCCTAAAGCCCTTGGCAAATAATAATCTAGTTTCTATCTATAGATTTGCCTTTTCTGGGCCTTTATATAAATGGAATCATACAGTATATGGCCTTTTTTTGTCTGGCTTCTTTCACTTAACATAATGTTTTCAAGGTACATCCATGTTGTGATGTATATCAGTACTTCATTCCTTTATATGGTTGAATAAATATTTCACTGTATGGATATACCATATTGTGCTTATCTCTTCATCAGTTGATGAACATTTGGATTGTTTCCACTTTTTGGCTATTAAGAATAATGTTGCTATGAAGGTTTGTTACAAGTTTTTGTGTGAATGGATGTTTTCATTTCTCGCGGGTATATACCTAGGAGGGTAATTGCTGGTTCGTTATAGTATCTGTTTAACTTACTCAGGAACCACCAAACCTGTTTCTGTGGCAGTTGTGCCATTTTATATTACGACCAGAAATGTGTTAAAATTCCCATTTATCCACATCCTTACCAACACTTATTTTCCTTTTTTTAAAAAAAATTGCAATTCTAGTGGGTGTGTTGTGATAGCTTGTTGTGGTTTTGATTTGCATGTACATGACTAGTATCTGTTCATGTGCTAGTTGGCCATTCGTGTATCTTCTCAGAATAAATGTCGATTCAAGTTCTTTGTTCATTTTTTAAAGCATTCTATCAACTGAGGCTAATTTATCTTTTTCCTAAAATTCATTTTTATTTTTTAAAATTAAATTTTAAAAGTTATTTATTTGTTTGCTCATTTATTTATTTTGAGACGGTCTCACTCTATCATTCAGCCTAGAGTGCAGTGGTGTGATCATAATTCGCTGCAGCCTCCAACTCCTGGGCTCAAGCGATCCTCCAACCTCAGCCTCATGAGTAGCTGGGACTACAGGCTCACATCGCCAGGTATGGCTAATTTTTTAAAGTTTTTGTAGAGGCAGGGTCTTGTTGTATTGCCCAGGCTGGTCTGGAACTCCTGGTCTCAAGTGATCCTTCCATCTCAGCCTCCCAAAATGCTGGAATTACAGGAGTGAGCCACTGCACCTGGCTAATTTGTCCAATTTTAATTGAGTTGTTTTTCTTTTTGTTCTTGAGGTTTAAGCATTTTTTTGGTTTATTCTGGATACTACACTATTATCAGATACATAATTTAAAAATATATTTCGGCCGGGTGCGGTGGCTCACACCTGTAATCCCAGCACTTTGGGAGGCCGAGGCAGGTGGATCACCTGAGGTCAGGAGTTGGAGACCAGCCTGACAAACATGGAGAAACCCCATCTCTACTAAAAATAGAAAATTAGCCGGGCACAGTGGCACGTGCCTGTAATCCCAGCTACTCGGGAGGCTGAGGCAGGAGACTCACTTGAACCCAGGAGGTGGAGGTTGTGGTGAGTTGAGATTGTGCCATTGCACTCCAGCCTGGGCAGCAAGAGTGAAACAAACAAACAAACAACAAAAACAAAAACAAAAATATATATTTTTTCCATTTAATATTAACAGGTTCTCCTTTTACTTTTTTGATGGTGTGCCTTGAAGCACAGAAGTTTTTTATTGTGATGAAGTCCAAATTATCTATTTTTTCTTTTGTTGCTTGTGCTTTTGGTGTCACATCTAAGAAACCATTGCCAATGAACATTAACATTTACCCTTATGCTTTCTTCTAAAAGTTTTAAGATTTTGAGGCTGGGCACAATGGCTCATGCCTGTAATCCCAGCACTTTGGGAGGCTGAGGCAGGAGGATCGTTTGAGCCTGGGAGTTCGAGGCTGCAGTGAGCTATGATCATACCACTGCACTCCAGCCTGGGCTACACAGCAAGAATATCTTTTGGTCACTGATGTACTTTGAGTTAATTTTTGTATATATTCTGAAGTAGGGGTCCAACTTTATTCTTTTGCATATGAATATCCACTTGTCCCAGCACCATCTGATGAAGAGACAATTGTCTCCCTGTTGAATGATTTGGCATCCTCGTTGAAAATTAATTGGCTATAGATGTATGGGCTTATTTCTATATGCTTAATTCTATTCCACTGCTCTGTATGTATATCTTTATGCCAGTACCACACTGTTTTTAATTATTGTAGCTTTGTATTATGACTTAAAATAGGAAAGTGTGAGTCTTCTTTGTTTTAATTTTCAAGATTGTTTTGTTTTTTTCAGGGTCCCATGCAATTCCATATGAACTGAATAACTGACTTTTTCTTTTGCTTTTTTTTTCTTTCTTTTTATGGGTGGGGGGGTGGGGACGGGGTCTCACTCTGTTGCCCAGGCTGGAGTAGAGTACAGTGGCACGATCATGGCTCGTTGCAGCTTCAACCTCCCTGGCTCAAGCCATCCTCCCACCTCAGCCTCCTGAGTAAGTGGACCACAGATGCACACCACCACACCCAGCTAATTTTTTATTTTTAGTAGAGATGAGGTCTCACTATGTTGCCCAGGCTGGGCTCAAATTCCTGGGCTCAAGTAATCCTCCTGCCTTGGCCTCCCAAAATGCTGTGACTTTTCTTTATCTGCTAAAAAGGCCATTGGAATTTTGATAGGAATTGCCTTGAATCTGTAGATCACTTTGAGTAGTATTGCCATCTCAAACAATATTATGTCTTCCAATCCATGCACACAGGAAGTCTTTCAATTTGTTTAGGTCTTCTTGGATTTCTTTCAGACATGTTTTGTAGTTTTCAGTGTACAAGTCTTTGACTTCCTTGGTAAAATTTACTCCTAGGCATTTTATTCTTTTGGATGCTATTGTACACAGAAATATTTTCTTAATTTCCTTTCAGGATTGTTCATTGCTAGTGTATAGAAATACAATTGATATTTGTATATTGATCTTGTATGTTGTGAATTTGCTGCATTCATTTGTTAGCTCAAGTACATTTTTTCTGGAATCTTTGGAATTTTTTGTATATGGGATTATGTCATCTGTGAATAGAGATAATTTTATATCTTCCTTTCTACTTTGGATGCTGTTTTTTCTTCTTGTCCCATTGACCTGACTAGAACTTACAGTACAATGTTGAATGACCGTGGAAAGAGAGAGAGCCTTGTCTTATTCCTGAACTTAGGTGGGAAGCTTTCAGTCTTTCACTATTGAGGGTGATGTCAGTTGTGTGTTTTTCATAAATATCCTTTATCAGGTTGAGAAAATTTGCTTCTAAATTTCTGAGAGTTTTTATTCTGAAAGGGTGTCAAATGCTTTTTCTGTGTCAATTGAGATGATCATGTGGATTTTTTCCTTCATTCGATTAATGTTGTGGTTTACCACATTGATTAATTTTCTTATGTGAATCACTCTTGCTGTTGTAGGTAAAGCCTTCTTGGTCATGGTTTATAATCCTTTTAACATGCTGGAGAATCTGGTTTGTTAGTACTTCCTTGAGGATTTTTACATCTGTATTCATAAAGGATATTGGTCTGTAATTGTTTTTTCTTGTGATGTCTTTGGCTGTGGTTTCAGGGTAATGCTGCCTTCATAGGATGAGTTAAGAAGTATTCCTTTTGCTTCTAGTTTTTGGAAGAAATTAAGAAGGATCAATGTTAATTCTTTAAATGTTTGGTAGCCTTCTTGGACTTGTTTTTGTTAGAAGGTGTTGGAAGGTGTTTTTGATTACTGATTCTCTTTACTTATTATAAATGTGTTCATATTTTTTATTTATTCTTAGGTCAGTTTTGCTAATTTGTGTCTTATTCATTTAAAAATATGTTTTCAACATATGGATGAAGTACCCTTTTCATCTCTGATCCTGTTTTGGTAATTTGTATGTTCTCTTTTTCTCTCTTTTTTTCTCGAATAATCTCACCAAAAGTTTGCCAATTTTATTAATTACTCTTAAAAAAAACTTTTGGCTGGGCACGGTGGCTCACTCTTGTAATCCTAGCACTTTGGGAGGCCGAGGTGGGTGGATCGCCTGAGGTCAGGGGTTCGAGACCAGCCTGACCAACACAGTGAAACCCTGTCTCTACTAAAAATACAAAAATTAGCCGGGCGTGATGGTGGGTGCCTATAATCCCAGCTATTTGGGAGGCTGAGGCAGGAGACTGGCTTGAACCCAGGAGGTTGCAGTGAGCCGAGATTGAGCCATTGCCCTCCAACCTGGGCAACAAGAGCAAAGCTCCGTCTCAAAAAAAAAAAAAGTTTGTCTTTGTTGATTTTCTCTATTTTATGTATGGATACTATGCCACTTGTTTCTATTTGTTTTTGCTTTTATTTTCCTCCACCCTTTGGTTTTTGTTTTTCTGTTTATAGCTTCTTGAGGTGGATGCTTAATCCACTAATTTTCAGCCTTTCTTCTTTCTCTCTTTCTATATATTTGGCCAGGCAATATAAATTTGTCTTTTTTGTTATACATGTCTATTTATTAATGAAAAAGGAACTATCACCAACATTCATTTAAAAATAGGCAAAAGACATTAACAAACATTTTTCCAAAGAAGATATACAGGTGGCAAATAGACATAAAAAAATGGTCAATACCATAAGATACCAGAAAAATGCAATAAAATCACAGAAGGATGCTATTATACAGCTATTAAAACAACTAAAGTTAAAAAGACTAACCACACCAAGTATTGGCAAGAATGTAGAGAAACAGGAAGGCTCACATACTGTTGATGGGAATGCAAATGGTACAGTTAGGTTATAGTTTGGTAGTTTCTTTAAAAGTGAAGCATTCACATACACTGTACTATTGGAACAGGAGAAATAAAACATTTATGCATCTTAAGAATTATATGCCTATGTTCATAGTAGCATTATTTATAACAGCCCCAAACTGGAAAACATCCAATTATTTATCTGAATTGTGGCATATCCACAGAATAAATATTTCTCAGCAATACAAATGAACTATTCACATAAACAACATTGCTAAATCTTAAAATAATTATGCAGTATGAAAAACATTAGGAAAAGAGGAGTAAATATTTTATGATTCCATTCACATAAAATTCTAGAAAACACAAACTACTCTCTTGTACTGAAAGTAAATCACTGGACTCTTAAAGGCCTTGGAAAGTGCAGGCAGACTGTAAAACAGCATGAGGTGAATCATGAATATGTTCATGATCATGACTAGGGTGGTGTATTAGTCCGTTTTCACACTTCAGATAAAGACATACCTGAGACTGGGCAATTTACCAGAGAAAGACGTTTAATTGGACTTACAGTTCCACATAGCTGGGGAAGTCTCACAATCCTGGCAGAAGTCAAGGAGGAGCAAGTCACATCTTATGTGGATGGAGGCAGGCAAAAAAAGAGAGCTTGTGCAGGGAAACTCCTCTTTATAGAACCATCAGATCTTGTGAAACTTATTCACTATCATGAGAACAGCACGGGAAAGACTTGCCCCCATGATTCAATTACCTCCCACCGGGTCCCTCCCACAACACATGGGAATTCAAGATGAGATTTGGGTGGGGACACAGACAAACCATATCAAGTGGTTTCATGGACTTATATGACAAACTCTTCAAATTATACACCATAAATACATATATGCTATGGCATGTCACTTATACATAAAGGAAGTTTGTAAAACATGTTTCAAAATAAAATACCTGATCTCCCATTTTTCTTTTTTCTTTCTTTCTTTTTTTTTTTTTTTGAGATGGAGTGTCACTCTGTTGCCCAGGCTGGAGTGCAGTGGTGCTATCTTGGCTCACTGCAGCCCCCGCCTCCCGGGTTCAAGTGATTCTCCTGCCTCAGCCTCCCAAGTAGCTGGGATTACAGGCGCCCACCACTATGCCTGGCTATTTTTTTTTTTAATCTTTAGTAGAGATTGGGTTTCACCACGTTGGGCAGGCTGGTCTTGTACTCCTGACCTCAGGTGATCTGCCCCCGTTGACCTCCCAAAGTGCTAAGATTATAGGCGTGAGCCACTGCGCCTGGCCTGATCTCCCACTTTTCAGAAACCAGAAGGCTTGGCAACCTCATGTTGACTGAGCTGTCTTTTCCTTCAGGCTGGAGGAAGGGCAACCCTGCATCCATCAGTGCAGGAAATATCGGCAAGCACTGTAGGCTGCTGTGGTCTGAGACAATAGCAACACTGGTAGAAATCACAAGTCCTACATCCCTGTCCTGTAAGGCTTCTATTATCTGGAGTGCAGTGGTGCGATCTGAACTCATTGCAACCTCTGCCTCCCGGGTTCAAGCGATTCTTGTGTCTCAGCCTCCTGAGTAACTGGGATTACTGATGTGCACCACCACGCCTGGCTAATTTTTGTAGTAGAGATGGGGTTTTACCATGTTGGCCAGGCTGGTCTTGAACTCCTGGCCTCAAGTGATCTGCCTGCCTTGGCCTCCCAAAGTGCTGGGGTTACAGGTGTGAGCCACTGGGCCCAGCCAGACTTCTATTATCTTTATCCTTTTCCTGCTTCTACAGCAACAGACTTGAGGTAAACAACCCAGAAAGTCAACAAGAATTAAAAAAACTAATTATTTTTGCTGACAATGACCTCAGCTATTGGTGATACACAGATTTCTAGGTCCTGTCACTTGCTCAAAGCCACAGTCACAGGAAGATTTGTAAATGCACTTTTATAAGGGGCACATTCCAAGTAGCTTGCTGCAGTCTCCGCCATATCCAGTATTTCTGGACCAATTATAGTTCACACCTGACTCCCATTGTCTTCTGAGTGACATCAGCCTATGGAATGTTTGATATCAGGGCATGTCTCCTTATAGAATCTTGTGAAAAACTTCTCAACAGTCCTGGGCATCATATGACGTCCTCTAGGAACAATGGAACAAATTTGTCCTATTCCCCGAAGCACAGGTGCTTGTCATAATAGCTGGCTTTTCCTCAGGATAACCTCTAGTCTCACAGAAAGTATAGGCATCCAGGCCACAAATTAGAATAACCAAAACCTTGCATTGTTTCCTAGGAGATCTTAGGTAGCAAAACAAATATGACCAAACTCAGAATGAGAATTACTCTGTCATTTTACTTTTTCTGTAGAGGCCCACAAAAGCTATCCACTCCTTCACATAGAGTTCAAGTCTGTTTGCCACCCACCCCACATAGTAAACAAAACCCCAAGATTACAGGTAGATTCAAATATAACGCCTTTAGTGGTGGTGCATGCCTGTAGTCCCAGCTACTCAGCAGGCTGAGGCATGATAATTGTTTGAACCTGGGAGGTGGAGGTTGCAGTGAGCTGAAATCTCACCACTGCACTCCAGCCTGGGTGACAGAGGGAGACCCTGTCTAAAAAAAAGTATATATATATATATATATATATATATATAGAGAGAGAGAGAGAGAGAGAGAGAGAGAGAGAGAGAGAGAGAGCCTTTGTTAGTGCACAAACTGGAACAATGTGAGGCAGCCAGTTGCCAGGTGATGACTTGGAGGCTGGAAGAATGACCAAGAGTCGTGTGAGACCAAGAATTTCCATGAAGGGAAGCCTTCTTCCAGCAGAACCCAGGCTGGGACCTCCTGACCAAAACCGGGTCAGATGTGTGCTGTGATCAGTCAGAAAAGAGAATGAATTTCCCCAATAGGCTCAGACTGCTCAAGATTTCCTCCAAAGAAGAAAAGAACACACAGATGTCTGCCTTGCCTCAGAATATCAGGGTGACCAATGCCTACTGTGCAAGGTGGTAGAGGGGAGACGGTTTCTACCAAAGAAACTTGGAAGCATAACGTTCAACTTCAGGCAGGTGGCTCCCTCCTAAAGGCTCTCCACTGCCACAATACTACAGAGACAGCACATTCTCTCTAGGTCTAAGGCTCTTCTCAAGTGTGGACTTTCAGGAGCTAAATGATGATAGATCTTGAAGGTAAACACTCTTCCACATTTGCTGCATTCATGAGGCCTCCACGTGTTATGACATTTTTGGTGATGAATGAGGCTGGCGCACTGGCTAAAGGAATTCCCACATTGGTTGCACTCATAAGGCCTTTCTCCAGTGTGAACCACCTGGTGTTGAATAAGGCCAGACTTTTGACTAAAGGACTTTCCATGCTGGCCACACTCATAAGGCCTTGCTCCAATATGAATTCTCCCGTGTTGAATAAGGATGGAGGCCTTCCTCCAGTGTGAACTCTCTGCTGACTAAAGGATTTCCCACACTGGCCACACTCTTAAGGCTTGTTCTGGTGTGAATTCTTTGGTGTTGATTAAGAATGGCACTTTGACTACAAGAATTCCCGCATTCACCACGTTTATAAGGTCTTTCTCCAGTGTGAACTCTTCAGGGTTTAACAAAGTGGCTTTTTTGCTAAAAGATTTCCCACATTGGCTACCCTCATAAGGCCTTGCTCCAGTGTGTATTTTCTGGTGGTCAACAAGGCTGGAGTTTTGTCTAAATAATTTTCCACATTTGCTGCACTCATAAGGCCTTTTTTTAGCGTGGATTCTCTGATGGTCATTCAGGTGGGAGGTTTGGCTAAAGAATTTTCCACATTCATTGTATTCCGAGGGCCTTTCCCCAGTATGCATTCTCTGGTGCTAAACAAGTGAGTACTTGCCACAGAAGGCTTCCCCACATTTGCCATTTTTTGTTTTGTTTTGTTTTTTGTTTTTGAGACAGACTTTCACTCTGTTGTCCAGGCTAGAGTGCAGTGGTGTGATGTCAGCTCACTGCAACCTTTACCTCCTGGGTTCAAGCAATTCTCCTACCTCAGCCTCCCAAGTAGCTGGGACTACAGGTGCACACCACCATACCTGGCTAATTTTTTTTTTTTTTGTATTTTTAGTAGAGACAGGGTTTCACCATATTGGCCAGGCTGGTCTCGAACTCCTGACCTCAGGTGATCCGCCCACCTCGGCCTCGAAAAGTGTTGGGATTACAGGTGTAAGCCACTGCGCCCAGCCAGCTTTCCCACATTTGATACACTCATAAAGGCTTTGTCCAGTGTAAACTCTTAGTGAACAGGAGTGCTTGTGCCTGGAAGCCTTCCCACACTGACCTGACTTGTAATGACTTTTTTGACTGTGAGTGTCCTCTCCACATTTGGTGATCGTGTTGGGCTTCTTAGTTTTAGGAAAGACCAGGGACCTAGAAGCCCCAAGATGGCTGGGAGGTCCTTCCCAACCTCGCATTTGCGGAAGGGCTTCCCTGATATATGGAAAAGGCAGTGCTTCACTTACGAGGCTCTGTCCATGTCCCTCTTCAAGGATTTCTTTGCACTGTGATGTTTCTGGTGCTGGTACTGGTTTGCACGTGCTCCAACCAAGTAAGGTTCCCGCCCAGGGAGATTAGCCAGAGGCAAGATATCTTTCAGGAATGGAACATATATCTCCCAGGGTTGAGTCTTCAGTGTGGATGAACCTGCCTTAAACTGTGACACTCCCACAGAAACATTCTGCTCAGAAGGTGTCTCTTCATCCTCTTTACCATGCCCACAACCCAGTGAGGCTACTTTTACAAGAGGCACATTCCAACTAGTTTGCTGCAGGCTCCACCACGCCCAGTATTTCTGTACAAAATCCTGGGTAAAATACAAGTGCAAAGTTCTCCAGCATCACTTCAAGGTATAGGAGCCTCCAAGCCTCATCAGGAAGTCCCCACTCGTCCTGTGAGAAGTAAATGGCGATGTCCTCAAAGGTCATACAGCCCTTTGTGAGATTTATATGTTCTTCTGTAGTCATGGTAACCTGAGCCAGGGCCCTCAGTTCTGCCGCTGCCATTGGAACCTGTGGACGGTGCGGGACCGGGACCGGGACAAGGACCAAGACCAGCGCGGGGACCCGAGCAAAGCTGTCACCCCCGCCGCCGCCGACCCCCATACCCGACACTGTTCAGCAGGAGGGCCCCTCCCCTCGCCCCTTCCTGCCCTCTCGCCAAACGACGCGCTCCCAAAGCTCTGACGGCCTGGATGGACTCAAGAGCTGCTAAAATGACTGTCACTGGAGCAATACCCTGTCTTTTTTTTTTTTCTTTTTTCTTTTCTTTTTTTTTTTTTTGAGACAGAGTCTCGCTCTGTCGCCCAGGCTGGAGTGCAATGGCGCGATCTCAGCTCACTGCAACCTCGGCCTCCTGGGTTCAAGCAATTCTCCTGACTCAGCCTCCCAAGTAGCTGGGATTACAGGCACCCGCCACCACGCCCAGCTAATTTTTGTATTTTTAGTAGAGACGGGGTTTCACCATGTTGGTCAGGCTGGTCTCAAAATCCTGACCTCAGGTGATCCACCCGCCTCAGCCTCCCAAAGTGATGGAATTACAGGCGTAAGCCACTGCGCCCGGCCTCTTTTGTATAGGTAAATAATGATCAAATATTGCAACTTTATACGGTTTATCCTAATATTTAAGGCTAAAAACTTGCTGTAAGCACTGGTATTTCCCATAAGTTAAAATATTGATGTTACAAAATTATTTCTTGTTGATGAGTGCATTCATTTATAGTAAAAGTGCAAATCAGGCATGGGAAAGATACACACCAGTTTTAGGATAGTAGTTACTTTAGAGAAGGAAGGGATGATGAAGGAATATAGATGTAACATTTTATTTCTTACAAATACAGCATTGAAATGTAAATGAACATGTATAGCAAATAAGGCAGGATAGTAACATCCGTTTAATTTTGTTAGTGGGTAAATCCCACAAGATTTTATACTTAGATTTTTTTATCATTCAGTTGAAAATATTTCTTATTTAATTATGATCTGTGATCTTTCCCATGCCTGATTTGCACTTTTACTATAAGTGAATGCACTCATCAACAAGAAATAATTTTGTAACATCAATATTTTAACTTATGGGAAATACCAGTGCTTATAGCAAGTTTTTAGCCTTAAATATTAGGATAAACCGTATAAAGTTGCAATATTTGATCATTATTTACCTATACAAAAGAGACCGGGTGCAGTGGCTTACGCCTGTAATTCCATCACTTTGGGAGGCTGAGGCAGGTGGATCACCTGAGGTCAGGATTTTGAGACCAGCCTGACCAACATGGTGAAACCCCGTCTCTACTAAAAATACAAAAATTAGCTGGGCGTGGTGGCGGGTGCCTGTAATCCCAGCTACTTGGGAGGCTGAGTCAGGAGAATTGCTTGAACCCAGGAGGCCGAGGTTGCAGTGAGCAGAGATCACACCACTGCACTCCAGCCTGGGCAACAGAGTGAGACTCCGTCTCAGAACAACAACAACAAAAAATCCAGGATCCAATTTAGGATCATAAAATACATTTAGTTGTCAGTGTTTGTTTAATTTCCCTTAATCTAGAGCAGTTCCCCTGTACTTTTTTTTCTTCAGGCTTTGATGACATTGTCTTTTTCAAAAGTCCAAGCTAGTTATTTTATATTTGTCTGATTGTTTTATTTTGATTAAATCCAAATTAAAAATACTTGGCAAAATACTACATAGGTAATGTTATGTCCTTTGTGCATCTTATCAAGAGACATAAGTTTGTCCCATTATTTACCTCCGTTCTTTTTTGTTCCTTTTTTTTTTTTTTTTTTTTGAGACAAGGTTGTCTCTGTTGCCCAGGCTGCAGTGCAGTGGTGGCGTGATCACTCACTGCGTCCTTGAACTCCTGGACTCAAGTGATCTTCTCATCCCAGCCTCCTGAGTAGTTGGGACTACAGGCATGCCACCACCATGCCGAGCTGATTTTTAAAATTTTTTATAGAGACGGGAATCTCATTATGTTGCCCAGGCTGGTCTTGAACTCCTGGCCTCAAAGGATCCTCCTGCCTCAGCCTCCCAAACTACTGGGATCACAGGCATGACCCAGTGTGCCCAGCCTCACCTCCATTCTTTTTTTTGTTTGTTTTCAGAAAAGCACAATTTTAATGCTGCTAGCAGTATTGACAAATATTTGAGCTCAGATTTGACACCACATGGATCTATGGCTATTTTAACAAGACATCATAGAACTTATCTGTTCATAATGTTGACAATGAGGCATTAAGAAAGGATATATGTTGATCAATATCTTTAAAGAGCATATTTTGCTAGTAGCTTCAATAATATTTACCATTTCTGAAATTCCTGTTTTGTATAATGACATTTTTACAATCACCGTTTGATTGATTGATTGATTGATTTTGAGATGGAGTCTCGCTCTGTCACCCAGGGTGGAGTGCGGTTGTGCAATCTCGGCTCATTGTAACCTCTATCTTACAGGCTCAAGCGATTCTCGTGCCTCAGCCTGCCAAGTAGCTGGGATTACAGGTGTGCCATCACGCCCAGCTAATTTTTTGTATTTTTAGTAGAGACAGGGTTTGGTCATGTTGCCCAGGCTGGTCTTGAACTCCTGAGCTCAGGCAATCTGCCCACCTTGGCTTTCCAAAGTGCTAGAATTACAGGCGTGAGTCGACGCACCTGACCTCATTTTTGTGTTTTTTAGTAGACACGTGGTTTCCCAAAGTGTAGCATAATAGATAATAGATAATTTATTTTGACTTAATTTCCAGTTCATTATTTGCCCTTCAGTTGCACCATATGACTACTGAAGTATTGAGTTTTAAACTTCAGTTATTTGTTTTGCTGTAAGTTTTATTTGGTTTCTTTTTAAGTCTTCAGTGTCACTTTTTAGGGTTTCCTATTCTCTGTAGATTTGATCTAGCTTATGTTTCATTTCATTTAAAATGGTAAGCATACCTCACAGTTATTTAATCAGATAATCTGTATTATCTGAAGTTAGCATTATCTGAATAGTCTTCACTATCTGAAGTTTTTGAGGGTCTGTTTTTGTTGCTGGTTGTAGCCACTGGTTATTGCTCTCGGGGTCTAGTTTTCTTGTGCGCTTGGTCATCTTGTATTGAGACAGGATGTTGCTGTCTTGCCCAGGTTGGAATGCAGTGACATGATCATGGCTCACTGCAGCCTCAACCTCCTGGGCTCAAGTGATCCTCCCACCTCAGACTCTTAAGTAGCTAGGACTACAGATGCATGCCACCATGCCCATACTTGGTTATCTTTGACCATGTGTTCCTCACTGAATTTAAAAATTATTTGTAAGAATAATTTGAGATCAAGAATAAAGGTATCTTTCTTCAAACATATGTGTTTGTTTCTCTCAGGTACTTGGGGGTACCAGCAATATGGCATTTCCTTAAACCTCGTTCAAGGCTGGAGGTTCTGTGATCAACCCAGAGAAACAGACTTGGATTTTAATCCCGTGTGAGGACGGTCCCAGCTCTGGTTCAACCTTTTCCTGAGGGTGTAGGGTCCTAGTTTATTGAGGGGGGATCTACTATTTGTGGGGGCTCCAGGCTTTGACTTCTGTCCTGATGTCACTTGCTCTGTGAATTATTCAAAGTGAACGTTCAAAAATTTACGATTGTCAAGAACTCTCAGAGAAAAAGTTTCTTTTCCTCTTATTCACCTCACTGGTAAATATTTAACCTTCAATTGTGGCCTAGTAATTCCTTACCATTTTGTCAGAATTTTTATGCTGTTTTTTTTTTTTTTTTTGATGGAGTCTTGCTCTGTTAACAGCCCAGGCTGGAGTGTGGTGGCATAATCTTGGCTCACTGCAACTTCTGCCTCCAGGGTTCAAGCCATTCTCCTGCCTCAGCCACCCAGGTAGCTGAGATTACAGGTTCCTGCCACCATGCCTGGCTTTTTTTTTTTGTATTTTTAGTAGAGATGAAGTTTCACCTTTTTGGCCAGGTTGGTCTCGAACTCCTGACCTCAAGTGATCCAACCACCTCGGCCTCCCAAAGTGCCGGGATTACAGGCGTGAGCCACTGGGTCCGACTGAAAGCTAGCATTTAATTCAGCCTCTTCTGTCTCTTCTGCTTAAGGTGAAGGCAATTCCTACTTTTTCTTCCTGGCTTATTTATTTGCTTTTATTTTCTAGAGACAGGATCTCACTCTGTCATCTAGGCTGGAGTGCAGTTGCATGACCATGGCTCATTGCAGCCTCAAATTCCAGAGCTCAAGCAATCCTCCCACCTCAGCCTCCCAAGTAGCTGAGACTACAGGTGTGTGCCACCACTCCTAGTTAATTTTTAAAATTTTTTACAGAGATGGGGGGGCTCACTTTGTTGCCCAGGCTAGTCTTGAACTCCTAGCTTCAAGCAATCCTCCCTCTTTGGCTCCCCTAAATTGCTGAGATTACAAGCATGAGCCACCATGACCTCTTCCTGGCTTAATTCCTCATCTTCTGTGTGTGATCACTCAGATGGGAGAAGACATATCTCCAGAAGAATAAGAAGTAGGTATAAGGCACAGGACACTTCCTCAGGGCAATAAGTTCTGCAGAAACATAAAGTAACTCTAGTTCAACTACGCACAGCTATTTTTGCAAAACTTTATGTTACAAATCAAAACTCAGTTCATCAATCTAAAAACATCTTCATTCAGGTTGCTCCATAGTTTCCATCAAGAACAAAGTATAGGGTTGAAGAACATTCAAAAAACAAAACAAAACAAAAACAAAGGGCAGGTACTTTCTTTGCATGTATGGAACTGAAGAGTTCATTTAGGGGTTATCTCCAACCCTCTCCCCTAAAAGGAGCAGCTGGAACTAAAGATGAATTCACATTTCTACTTCCCAATCTTGGTGCTTGTACTTTTTAAATAACAGCTTTCTCAACTTTTATCCATCAATATTTCCCCCAAAATTCTCAGACCTCACAATTCATCCTAGACATCTTGTTAACTTTCCATCAAAACAGCAGATTCCAACTGCCTCTTTCCTCCATCTTTCCCCTTCCCCACCTTGGATAGTTTAGATGGAACAAGAGTTAATGGCCTACAATGCTGCCTTTCATAAAAGCTGCTTGCTACTAAATAGGTCTTGCCAACATATTTGCTTATAAAAACAGGCACCTCTGTGGCAATATTTTATTCCTATGATGCTTTTTCCATTCTATCAGGACATGCCAGAAATGTGACCATTTTGGTTGATGGTCTTTAGTACAGTGGACTCAACTGTTCAGCTTCAGCATACTTTGATCTGGGTTTTGACTGGCTAAGAACCTTAAACTGAGATATTTTAACACATCAGTGAGACACTGAATCTCTTATGAAGAAGGCAGAGAGTAGTGCTTGAAGAAACTGTCTATTGGTTATTAAATGTGAAAATTAGTGCTTATAGTCCAGCAAGTTTTTTTAATTATCTGACAGAAATGCAAGATATCTCAAGAAAGTGTCTTAAAGCATTACCTTTTAGAACAATTTGCTTTCCACCAAGATATGTGTATATTGAACGTGAATGGGAAATGGAGTGAAAGTGTCTGTGTATAATATAAAGTGCACCAGAAAGAGGAGAGAATGGAGGGTGAGAGATGGCTGTTCCTCAGGCAGAGGAAAAGAAGGAATAATTTATTTAAACCTGGCCATCTGCCTCTTCCTGTCCCTACAAGTTTGTAGGGACAATTAGTTGAGGATATACTAGGTTATGGTGTAGTAGTAACTCCAAATATTAGTGGCTTAACGCAAGAAATATTTATTTGTCTCTCATATCCAGTGTAGGTCTGAGGGACTTTCTAGCATGACTGTATTTCTATGTGTCAACTAAGCTAGTCAGCCTGATGGAGGCTTTACCATCTGGTAATTGTACCATTTTAAACACATGGTTGTTTTAAACTTGCTTGATGTAACATGGGAAGAAAGAGTTTGAGGCTCAGCTACATGCTACCCTCTAACTGGGCACCTTTCTTCTCAATGCAACTAGACTCATCTCTCTAAAATGCAAACTGGTTCACGCCACTCCCTTGCTTACAACTCCCACTGCCATTACAGTAAAGTCCAAATTCTGATTCCATGGTTTGTAAGATTCTCCAATACCTGTTTTTGGATTATTTCTCTAGCTTCACTCCCCGTTAGTCCCCTATAGCCCTCTTGCACTCTACGATCCTGCTATGCATTCTTTTTCTGGTTCTTGAATTGAGTGGTTTACCTGCATGCTTTTGCACATACTGTCTTTCTCCACCTCATTCATCTGGCAAACTCCTATTCGTCCTGAGGGCTTACATGTCACTAGAATCTCTCCCTTTGCCTCCTCAACCATGCTGGGGGTCCCTCCTCTGTGCCTCTATGGCCATCAGTATTTTTTGTGTCATAGCACTACCCTTGTGATATCATAATTAACAGTTTATTATCTCCCTCACTGCAATGTGAGCTCCATATGAGCAGGGACTATGTCTGTCTCGTCCAATGCCCAGCACATGGCTTAGCAAAATATCTGTGAACAAAAAACTAAGTAAAAGAATGATTGAATGTCAGAAATTCTGTATCTTCTGGTGTCAGGATTCTCCTGGTGCCTTGGCTTCCAGTAAATTTGCCTGTCTTTCCTGAGAAGGAACTTGCACCTATCACCTTCTTTGACGATAGTGCATGCAGCACTATTTTCCATCAACACTTAGGGCAAAGCAACAAATTAAGGGGTTGGAGGAAGGGGCAGTTGTTCTAGTGGGCTAGTGGTATTGCCTGCATACTTGAAGCCCTGCCCCACCCCGCCTCACCTCGCCTCACCTCTCTTTTTTTTTCCTCTTGTCACCCAGGCTGGAGTGCAGCGGCACAATCTCAGCTCACTGCAACCTCCGCCTCCCGGGTTCAAGCGATTCTCCTGCCTCAGCCTCCCAAGTAGCTGGGATTATAAGTGCCCACCACCACGCCAGGCTCATTTTTGTATTTTTAGTAGAGATGGGGTTTCACCATGTTGGCCAGGCTGGTCTCAAACTCCTGACCTCAGATGATCTGCCCGCCTCTGCCTCCCATAGTGCTGGGATTACAGGTGTGAGCCACCATGCCCGGCCTATTTTTTTCGTATTTGCAATTACAATTTTAAAAATAACAGATCTTTCCCTCTCAAGTGGGCAGTAAATTCCCTGAGTTCTGGTGCCATGTTTTCTACCACTTTTGAAGATCTCCAAGCTCGTTGGCCCAGTGCTTAACACTTGGTAAGCAGCAGCCCCAGGGACCAATGGACAGTTCGCGGGCAGGGAGATTGAATGCATTGTTTAGCTCACCTTGTCAGAGGTGGCAAAATTTGGCTATACATTGGTTGCCCATGATTTTGAGGCGTACTGGGGAAGATAACAGGACTAGAAGTGTGCTCTAGCCCTTGGTTTAAGCGGTTTACCCTTGGGTGAAGGCATTGCCATATGCTATTATTGGATTATTGCTGTGGGAAAAAATTTGCTTCCCAGACCTTTGTTGTTCATTTTAACATGTGAACATGCAAATTGAGTTTTGTTGGAAAACCCCACCAGCCACTGCTGAAAGAAAAACTGGGGCTTTGCATCTCACAGAAGAGACTCCTCTTGTCCTGTTCTTGAGGCTGAATTTCTTATTCTGCAGAATTAATGTCACAGTTCTGATTATACAGTGCATTTCAGTCTTCTTTTTCTTGGGTTTGACTAACCATGGGCCCTTTACAGCTTGGCCTAGAGAAACTGTGGATTAATGTGTATGTTTTGCCTAGACACACAGATAGGCAAGGTACAGTAAAAACTCAAAGTCGTATGTATTAAGAGTTAACCTAAGGTTCAACACAAAGTTTGCAGAATTCTTTGGTAAATGATCTGTAAATAAATATTTAGATGTGTTAAGAAATTCAAAGTTTTAAAAAGATCCTAAGCTGAATCCTTTTATAAATTAAATAATTCATGCACTGTGAGTAAGTAACCCATACTTGATCTGATTTAATAATTTGTATTTTCATACTGGATTTTTCTAAGATCAAGAACGATAATACTGAGAAATCACCTATCCATACGATTTTTTTTGTAAGGTTCATTCACCCACTCTCCAATATATACAGTTGTAAATCAATGTTGTAGACATTAGTGCTATTCATCAAGTTTTTCTTGTTCTCCTTGGGCTCATGGTAGGATTTCACTTTCTGGTCTCTTTGGGATTGGGTTGGGCCATGTGAGTTGTGAGTGGTAATAATATGTCACTTCTAGGCCAGAGAATTTCATTACCAATGTGAGACCTTCTGGAGCCTTTTCTTCCCATTAGGCTGGGTCTATGAGTGATCACGATGAGCAGAGACCTGTGCCAACTCACGATGGACATGAAGCATAAATGAGAAATTTTTATTATTTTTATTATTATTTTTTTTTGCGACGAGTCTCGCTCTGTCGCCCAGGCTGGAGTGCAGTGGCGCGATCTCGGCTCACTGCAAGCTCCACCTCCCAGGTTCACGCCATTCTCCTGCCTCAGCCTCCCGAGTAGCTGGGACTACAGGAGCCTGCCACCATGCCTGGCTAATTTTTTTGTGTTTGGTTTTTTTTTTTTTTCACCACAAGAATATAAATTTTAAAGTAGGTTAAAAAATGCTTATACCACCTTCGCTTTTTAAATTAAAACCTTCCATTTTATCAAATGGCATGTAGGGTTTATGAATTATTGGATAAAATGCAACTTTTCACTAAAAGCATAATATCAAAATATTGATTTTTATAGTTTAATATTAGTAGTTTTAGCAAATCATCTTCATTCTATATGTATTACTTTGCAACATTTTTCATCTGATATATGATGAGTGTTTTCCTATAATTTCATATATGATTTTTTTTTTTTTTATTGATCATTCTTGGGTGTTTCTCGCATAGGGGGATTTGGCAGGGTCATAGGACAATAGTGGAGGGAAGGTCAGCAGATAAACAAGTGAACAAAGGTCTCTGGTTTTCCTAGGCAGAGGACCCTGCGGCCTACTGCAGTGTTTGTGTCCCTGGGTACTTGAGATTAGGGAGTGGTGATGACTCTTAACGAGCATGCTGCCTTCAAGCATCTGTTTAACAAAGCACATCTTGCACCGCCCTTAATCCATTTAACCCTGAGTGGACACAGCACATGTTTCAGAGAGCACCGGGTTGGGGGTAAGGTCATAGATCAACAGCATCCCAAGGCAGAAGAATTTTTCTTAGTACAGAACAAAATGGAGTCTCCTATGTCTACTTCTTTCTACACAGACACAGCAACAGTCTGATTTCTCTATCTTTTCCCCACATTTCCCCCTTTTCTATTTGACGAAACCACCATCGTCATCATGGCCCGCTCTCAATGAGCTGTTGGGTACACCTCCCAGACAGGGTGGTGGCTGGGCAGAGGGGCTCCTCACTTCCCAGAAGGGGCGGCCGGGCAGAGGCGCCCCCCACCTCCTGGACGGGGTGGCGGCCAGGCGGAGGCACCCCCCACCTCCGGGATGGGGCGGCTGGCCGGGCGGGGGCTGCCCCCCACCTCCTGGGCGGGGCGGCTGCTGGGCTGAGACGCTCCTCACTTCCCAGATGGGGCGGCTGCCGGGCACAGGGGCTCCTCACTTCCCAGATGGGGTGGCTGCCGGGCAGAGGGGCTCCTCACTTCTCAGACGGGGCAGCTGCCGGGCGGAGGGGCTCCTCACTTCTTAGACGGGGCGGCTGCCGGGCGGAGGGGCTCCTCACTTCTCAGACGGGGCAGCTGCCGGGCGGAGGGGCTCCTCACTTCTCAGACAGGGTGGCCGGGCAGAGACGCTCCTCACCTCCCAGACAGGGTCGCGGCCAGGCAGAGGCGCTCCTCACATCCCAGATGGGGCGGCGGTTCAGAGGCGCTCCCCACATCTCAGACGATGGGCGGCCGGGCGGAGACGCTCCTCACTTCCTAGATGGGATGGCAGCCGGGAAGAGGTGCTCCTCACTTCCCAGACTGGGCAGCCGGGCAGAGGGGCTCCTCACATCCCAGACGATGGGTGGCCAGGCAGAGACACTCCTCACTTCCCAGACGGGGTGGCGGCCGGGCAGAGGCTGCAATCTCGGCACTTTGGGAGGCCAAGGCAAGCGGCTGGGAGGTGGAGGTTGTAGCGAGCCGCGATCACGACACTGCACTCCAGCCTGGGCAACATTGAGCACTGAGTGAATGAGACTCCGTCTGCAATCCCGGCACATCAGGAGGCTGAGGCTGGCAGATCACTCGTGGTTAGGAGCTGGAGACCAGCCCGGCCAACACAGCGAAACCCCGTCTCCACCAAAAAAATACGAAAACCAGTCAGGCGTGGTGGCGCATGCCTGCAATCGCAGGCACTCGGCAGGCTGAGGCAGGAGAGTCAGGCAGGGAGGTTGCAGTGAGCTGAGATGGCAGCAGTACAGTCCAGCTTCAGCTCGGTATCAGAGGGAGACCGTGGAAAGAGAGGGAGAGGGAGACCGTGGGGAGAGGGAGAAGGCGAGGGAGAGGGAGAGGGAGAGCTTTTTTGTGTTTTTAGTAGAGACGGGGTTTCACTGTGTTAGCCAGGATGGTCTCGATCTCCTGACCTCGTGATCTGCCTGTCTCGGCCTTCCAAAGTGCTGGGATTACAGGCGTGAGCCACCGCGCCCGGCCGAAATTTTTATTATCTTAAGCCACTGAGATTTGAAGGTTGTTACCCTGGCAGATCCTAGTTTATACTGATTGATACACACCGGTACAGCATGAGCCGTCCTTTTCTGTCTCACAGCATGTGTTCCTTGTTTCTATACTGAAATGGTTTGGATGTTTTGTCCCTCCAAATCTCGTGGTGAAATATGACCTCCAATGTTGGTGGTAGGGCCTAGTGGGAAGTTTTTGAGTCATGGGAGTGTATCTCTCATGAATAGCTTGGTGCCCTCCCTTTGGCAATGAGTGCATTCTTCCTCTGTTAGTTCATGAGAGAGTTGGTTGTTTAAGGGAGCCTGGTACCTCTCTCCTTTCTTTCTCTCTCCATGTGACACACATGCTCCCCCTTTGCCTTCTGCCATCATAGTAAGTTTCGTGAAGCCTCACCAGAAGCAGAGCAGATGTTGGTGCCATGCTTCTTGTACAGCCTACAAAACTGTGAGCCAAATAAACTCCTTTTCTTTATAAATTACCCAGACTCAGGCATTTCTTTGTGGCAATGAAAAACGGACTGACACACATATGGAAGAGAAGTCAGGGGTGTTAAAGTCTCTTATGCTAGAAAATACATCTGTCAGTCTACAGATTTCCAAGGCTATTTGATGGCTCTAGTTAATAATTTACTTGGGAAGGACTAGTGACCCTCAGTTCTATAACATCTGGAGTCCTGGAAGGTAATCAGAAAGCTGATAACATTCTCTTCCAGAAACCTTCCAATCCTTTCTCTTTCAGATCAAAGGCACACTAAACTACATGTAGATTTTGGAAAACAAAAATTCAGGGACTGTCAGAGTCATGATTCCCATGGTGACTATTTTGCTAACAGACCCTGTACCACCTGCTGTGGCCACCTGACCTTAGGTAGGCTAATTAGAATCCTTCCCCAGAATTTTATGTACTAATATAGGACACAAACTATAAAGATATAGGCTCAAATCTGTTGAAAGCCCTCTTCCCTGCCCCACATACAAAATCTGACGGTAGGTCAGGTGCGGTGGCTCATGTCTGTAATCCCAACACTTTGGGAGGCGGAGACAGGCCGATTGCTTGAGCCCAGGAATTATAGACCAGCCTGGGAAATATGGTGAAACCCCATCTTTACAAAATATACAAAAAATTAGCCTGGTGTGGTGGTGCATGCCTGTAGTCCCAGCTACTCTGGAGGCTGACATGGGAGGATTGCTTGAGCCCAGGAGGTAGAGGCTGCACTGCAGTGAGCCAAGATTGCACCATTGCACTCCAGCCTGAGTGACAGAGTGAGACCCTGTCTCAAAACAAACAAACATACAAAAAACCACACTCACACACGCACACACACACGCACAAACACACACGTGCACACACACACACAAAGGCAGGAAAAGAAAGAAAATGTGATGGCAGAGGAGGTGGGAAAGTAAATATTCTGAGAGCAGCAATGAGAAATGGAGATGTAGAGATAGTGAGTGAGAGTGAGCTAGTTGTATTCCTGTCCTTTCATCCAGTCATCACTGAGGCCAGTGGCATCCTTGCCATTTATACATTTTTGGTTCTTGAGTCCATAAATGTACTCCCCCACTCCCACTGCTTATTTGGCTTAAGATAGTTCTGGTCGGACTTCTGCCACTTACAATGAAATGAGTCCTGATTAATAAAGTGGTTTAAGCAACTTTTTCTTATTGTTATTCTTATCTCAGTGTTTCTCAGCTCTTTTATATCATGACACAAATGGAAAATGATATTTTTACAGCGCCTGGGGGTAAGCTGGAGGGGATTTGTGGGTGTCTATATGGGACTCACAGACAACATCCATTCCTTTTTTGCATCATATACAGACATTCTCCAATTGAGTGCCCATGTGACCATTCTGTTTTTCACTTTCAGTACAGTATTTAATAAATTATATGAGATATTCAACACTTTATTATAAAATAGCTTTTGTGTTAGATGATTTTGCCCAATGGTAGGCTAATATAACTGTTCTGGGCATGTTAAAAGTAAGCTGGTCTAAGCTATGATGTTTGGTAGGTTAGGTGTATTAAATGCATTTTTGACTTATTTTTAACTGATGGTGGGTTTATGGGGATTTAAGTATCTGTAAGTTACCCCATAGTAAGTATCCGTAATTATGATAATTAAAATGAATATAAGATATTTTATTTATTTATTTATTTGATATGGAGTTTTGCTCTCGTTACCTAGGCTGGAGTGCAATGGCGTGATCTCGGCTCACGGCAACCTCTGCCTCCTGGGTTCAAGCAATTCTCCTGCCTCAGCCTCCCAAGCAGCTGGGATTGCAGGCGCCCGCCACCAGGCCCAGCTAATTTTTGTAGTTTTAGTAGAGATGGGGTTTCACCGTGTAGGCCAGGCTGGTCTCGAACTCCTGACCTCAAGTGATCCACCTGTCTTGGCCTCCCAAAGTGCTGCGATTACAGGTGTAAGCCACAGCACCCAGCCCAAGATATTTTAAAAGATATTCAATATTTGTGTTAAATTTATAAATGAAATATTTTAAAAAATGTTTAATGAAAAAAACCTGAGCTTGCTTCTGTCAATATAACTTTTTCTATCAAGTATTGTGCTTGAAATGATTTCACACAGTTCCCTATCAGGGTTTTAATTATGACTATTTGTTTTTATTTCTTAAAATTTAATTTAATTTAAAATTTTTATAGAGACAGGGTCTCCCTATATTGCCCAGACTGGTCTGGAACTCCTGGTCTCAAGTGATCCTTCTGCCGCAGCCTCCCAAAGTGCTGGGATTAGGCATGAGCCTCCGTGCCCAGCCCACTGATGACTTTTTGAATTTTTTACTGTCACCATTGACAAGAAACTTTGTTCCCACAAGTAGGTGATAAAAACAACTTAAAAAAATTTTCCAAAACTTAACAACAGTTGAATTTTTTAGACAACTCCTGGCTAGAGTAAAAAAATAAAAAACAATTTAATTTTTTGTAAATTGTATTTTTTTTAGAGACAAGGTCTTGCTCTATTGTCTTTTTTCTCAGGCTGCATTTGAACTCCTGGGCTCCAGTGATCCTCTTGCCTCACCCTCTGCAAGTAGCTGAGACTACAGTCACGTGCCACCAGTCCTGGCAATAGTTGAAATATACTTTAAAAGTCCAACAGTTCTTCCTTTTCTTTCACTGATAAGCACTATGATGAAATACCTTGTGATGACACAAATGGATTCCAAATCCAATCCATTTTTTTTTTTGAGACAGTGTCTGGCTCTGTTGCCCAGGCTTTAGTGCAGTGGTACAATCTCAGCTCACTGCAACCTCCACCTCCCAGGCTCAAGCCATCCTCTCATCTAAGCCTTCCAAGTAGCTGGGAATACAGGTGCACACCACCACACCCGGCTAATTTTTTATATGTTTTGTACAGATGGGGTTTTGCCATGTTGCCCAGGCTGGTCTTGAATTCATGAGCTCAAGTGATCTGCCTGTCTCGGCCTCCCAAAGTGCTGGAGTTACAGGCATGAGCCACCGTGCCCAGACCCAATCCAAATTTTTTAATGTCAAGCACAGTATTTCAAAATAATGATGCTGCTGTAATTTTCAGAACACACGGGCAGTCATCATGTGGCTAGCTTGGATGCCTCTAAGACAGCATATCAACAGCAGACAGACATATGTGAAGATATGAATTTGGGGCCGGTACATGGAGCTGGGCCTACTGGCATTTTCTCTCCTCATTCCCTCCCCTAGTCTCAAATAGATGACGTGGTGGTTGATCACTTCTTTGGGTATACTCAGCATGAAACAGTGAAGCAGTGAGGGACAGAAGTTCCTTTAGTACTGGCTGGCTGTGGAGATGGGAGGGCAAAATTCTAGATTCTGTTCTACAGAGCCTGCCCTCTGCAAAAAAGCCCAGCTAAGTTGCTAGCAGCTGGTGGTGACTGGCATGAAGGCTCTGGCTCCCTCAAGCTCTGCCTGACTGCCCCAAACCCTGAGGGAATCAATAATTCTTGCCCTACTTATAATCCATTGACAGCATCCCAGTGTCTCAAGGTCCATCAAGTGGGAAGCTCTGCTTTATTAAATCTTTCACTAGAACTACACAATGGGATGGGAGAAAGACTTGCCATTTTAGGCCTTCACAAGAGGGGCGTCCCACATGCAGTCACTCTCCCTCAACCTCTCTCTCTAAAGTCCCTCTGGCTTTCCCACCCTCTTCCTCGGGAAGCTATAGCCTAGTCTTCTCCTCAAGAGAAAGAGCTCTAGTGTGTTCTGGTTTCTTTGTCTAGAGGTAGAGGGAGGCTTGCTGCTACCTAGGCTTGGGGGCTCTGGGGCTGAAGCCTGTGGGTGTCGTGGCCTGCCATTCCTCCTGTGGTTACCCCAACACCTCTAAAAGCTTCTGCTGTGCCAATGCAAGCTTCACTCACTAAAACATCACAAATGGGGCTGGACTGCTGGACTCCTAGCAACACTGTGTTGTAGCAACCGTGACAACAGCTGAAGGAAACAGTTCCTACATGAACAGAGCAGGCTTCCAGATTTTTCTCCTTAAGGCAACAGAAGCCAGTAGTGACCCCCTAAAATGAGTATGCACCCCTGCGATTCACAGAACTCTTACGAGAGGGTGCACTCTAGAGAGGGAAGAAGCATATTCTAATGATAGCTAAGCGAAGGGCTAGGGATAATTTAATTAGACAAATAACCGAAATTTGTTTTACTTCAAGCTAGGTAAGTGGTATATATATTTTTACACTTCAAATTTGTTCTTTCCTGAAATGCAATTGCCTCCAATTATTATTGGCTTCTAGCACAAGTGGCCTTAACATAAATGTAATGACGTATTAAACTAGTGAAACAAAGTGGGCTGTTCTCGCTGATAATCTTGCCTGCTGTAGACTTCAAATCTCATTCCAAACCTCACTTTCCTGAGGAAGTGCTCTGCTAATTCCTGCTCTGGTAGCTTATTTAATCCTGGGTGCCCTTGGAAAAGTGAACAAAACTTCCGAGTTTTTCTCATATTTGTTCGTCTGTTCAAATTTGTAGTAAATCACTCAGCTTACTGAAGTGCTCCTCCTTCTATGCCTCTGGTTTGCCCGAGGAACACGAAGACAAGAGCCAAGTACAAAGGAATGTCGGAACCAGGGTCAGGCCCTGGGAGTTGCCTTCTTTTCTTCTCCCCGGAATTAAAAATATCATTTAGGTCATGAAACTGCTACCTGGGTTAACAGCCAAGTCCCTGTCTACCCGCAGCTGTGCTGGCATTTCAGCTGACCAATCTTGCTATTCATTTCTTGTTAACTCTTACTTTTCCTCCCCTATGCTCCTCCCCTAATCACTTTAAGCTTTTCCCGCCATAGCACTTAGCACCCTGCTTCTTTCTTTCTTTTTTTTTTTATTTCTAATATCTTTCACACTACACTAAAAGTTCCATGAGCACAGGGTCACTGACTACCTTGTTTTTCACTATGTCCCTAACATCTAGCCCAGGGTCTGCCTGGCATAGAGCCAGCAGTCAGTAAATATTTGTCGCACACATAAACAAAACTCTATTAGGCTTGGGGACTTGAGCAATTATTTTCTTTTCTCTAAGCCTCAGTTTCCCTATCTGTAAGATGAGGGCTCTGTAGATATTCTTCAAGGTCCTTTATAGTACTGACATTTTATGGTTTACTTTCCTCAAATGTCAATCCCATTCTCAGTGGATTCAAAACATTCCTCACTGATGACTTCATCTTCCACTTCGATGATATCAAAATTGCCCAAAGTGAGATCTTGCAATATATCCTGTCCATTTCTAAATTATTTTGCATAGCCACCTCTTCTGTCTTCTATTACCTCTTGTTTCAAAGAAGAAAGATTTCTCCATTCATAATTCCTGCCCTTCCCCTCTGTTTTCCTCTGGGATCTTACCTTCATCCATTCATTCAACAATTATTTGTTGAGCACCTACCATGTGCCAGATGCTATACTAGGTACCCAGAATAGAACTATAGGCAAATCAAATCCCTTTTATCCCTTTTATTCAAGAGTTTATACTCTTCCTCTATAATATCTCTGCAGATGCTCTCAAATCTTTATCTTCAGCTTGGATACTTTTCCAAAGCTTCAAACTGTAATATTCCGAGTTTCTTTTGGTCATCTCCGTATGGATGTTCCATCAATCCCTCATATCATTTGTAGCATATCCCAAATTAAACTCTTCTCACCAAACTGTTTTTTTCTTCTTGTTGATAGTCTTACTTTGGTTAATGATTCTATCGTGGTCTGAGCCACTGATATTTGAGACCCCAGAGTTATAACTGCTTTCCTTAGTTTCACTGTCTGTACAAGGCTGAAATGGCTTTCCAAAAGATATTCATTCACATCCTAATCTCTGGAACCTGTGAATGTTACATTATATAGCAAAAGGAACTTTGCAGATGTGATTAAGACTCTTGAGATGGAAAGATTATTCTGGATAGGCCTGTGGACAAGTGTCCCTTATAAGGACAAGCATCTTTGTAAGGGAGAGGTAAGGACATTTGACTCGGAAGAGGAGAAGACAATGTGACTATGGAAGCAGAGACTGGAGTGATGTGGCCAAAGAATGCTGGTAGCTACTAAAGCTCAAAGAGGCAAGGAATAGATTCTCCCCTGGAAGCTCCGGAACTAGCCCTGCTGACATCTTGATTTTAGCCCCGTAAGACTCAGTTTGGACTTCTGGCCTCTAGAGCAGTAAGATAATAAATTTCTATTTTTAGAGATAGAAATTTAAAAATCTTTCTATTGTTTAAACCCACTAAGTTTATGATAATTTATTATAGCAGTCATAGGAAGTTAATACATGATCCTCCCTCAAATCAGTTGCCAAGTCCTTTAAATCTACTTCCACAAAGTCTTCCAGATCCATTCTCCCCTCACTGTCTCTACCATTACTGCCCTAGCTCAAGCTCTCATCACCTTTATCTGGTGTTACTAAAGTAGCTTTCTAAAAACAAAGTATGGTTCCTAGCTGGTATAAGACCCTCCATAATTCTTATACCATAAACTTCTGCTTGAACACTTCCAGAGATGAGGAGCTTCCTGCCTATGATGCCATCAATATGATTATTAGACAACTCAAGTAGTTTGAAAGGTGTCCCAGTAATTTCTTTCTATTAGGCCTAGTTCTACCCATCCTGTGGGCTTCTCCCTACCAGATCCTGAGGACCTACCACTAACTTTTCAGGTTCCAGCCTCTATTTCTGTCTTCCCTGTGGAGTTAACTTGGGTAGGTTGAACTACATTTCCTGGAATTGTCTTCCTTGTGTGTTTCCTCTTAATGTGGGCCACAAGAGGGATTCTTGTGTGAGATTTGAAAGGCGGAAGTGAAACAACAGCCATTTTGCTATCCAGAGTAGGTGTTTAGTAATGGACCCATTATTATGGTTTCTGCACTAATCACCATCCTCATGAGTCTACTGGATGTAGTCAGATTAGCATTGGGTACAATAGTGAATAAAGACTGGTGCAGTAGAGAGGCCTGATCACTTCTTTGGCTTGGATGGTATGCTTATCTGAATGTGGTCTAGTGAATTCAGATCACATTTAGGAACATGGCAGCAATAGCTTCATGATGACTGCTGGGCTCACTTCTACCCAGAGTCTCATTAACCCCACGAAGAACTCTAGATGTTTGTTTAACGGGGTTTTCTTGAAGCTGTTTCAGGGCGGGTGCAGTAGCAGCAAACCACTTGGGCTTGTGAAGAACATCATAGCCCACACCAGCATATCTGGATGGATATGCTGCCCAGCAATGCCAATTATAGAGAAATAAAAAAAAAAATGAGCAAAAAAAAAAAAAAAAAAAGATAATAAAAACCCGTGTAACTTGTGGACAAGGCTTATTGACAGGTGCAAAAAATAAATAATCTTTTGCCACTCAGAACTCAATGTTCAGTATGAGTTTTGATACACATAAGAAGGAATATTATTAAAAGCAAATAAAACAATCATAATTCCACTGTCCTGAGGCAACAACTGTTAACATTTTGGGTACAACATAGTTTATGTTCTAAGTTTGAATCTGACTCTGCCAATGCTTTTTGACTTGGGCAAGTGTTAATTTTTCCAGCCTCAATTTTCCCATCTGAAAACAGAGATAATAATGCCAACCTAGCAGGGCTGTTGTGAAGATCTGACAAGATACTTTATGTAAAGTACGAATGCCAACCTAGCAGGGCTGTTGTGAAGATCTGACAAGATACTTTATGTAAAGCACGTAACCCATAGCTGCTCTTAAAATTTTAGCCATTATTATTTTACAAGGTGTATTAGTCTGTTCTCATGCTGCTGATAAAGACATATCCGAGACTGCGTAATTTATAAAGAAAAAGAGGTTTAATGGACTCACAGTTCCACGTGCCTGGGGGAGGCCTCACAATCATGGCAGAAGGTGAAAGACACGTCTTACATGGCAGCAGGCAAGAGAGAATGAGAACCAAGCAAAAGGGGTTTCCTCTTATAAAACAATCAGATCTCGTGAGACTTATTTACTACCACGAGAACAGTATGGGGGAAACCACCCGCATGATTCAGTTGTCTCCCACCAGGTCCCTCCCACAATATGTGGGAATTATGGGAGCTACAATTCAAGATGAGATTTGGGTGGGGACACAGCCAAACCATATCACCAGGTTATTCCAATTCCAAATAACAGTCCTAACTGTTAGGACTGTTATTGATCTTTCTTCTGATCTTTCTTGTGATGTTTTTCTTCCTTAAAAAAAAGAGTGAAAATGTAGATAGAATAAGATTGGCCACAAGCTGATAATTGTTGAGAACGAGGATTCATTATACTGTTCTCTCTCTCTCTGTCTCTCTGTGTGTGTGTGTGTGTGTGTGTGTGAATTTTCTACAATAAAATGTTTCTAAAAAAACCACACACACAAAAAACAAAGAAATAAAGAAGACTTACATGCAGGTTTTGCCCCAATCTCTCGTTATGAACTTGTTTTCTTCAGTTTAGGACCCTGCAAGTTGGGCTTGCAAATATAAACTGGGGCCTTTTACTAAGGATATTTTGAGATGCAACTATATGGCATGAGCCACTACTTTTGGGTTACACCATTTGTGGATAATGAGATGAATGGGTCACTTTCCCCTAAAAGGGCACAAAAATCTATGGGACGTGGTAGGGGCAGTACAGAGGTTTGTGCAGAGAAGCTAATGTGGCAGTGACCTGACAATACTGTTGAGTAGTTCTTGCTTTTTACGCCCTCTGGTACTGCCTAGTTGATCTTCTTCTGCCTCCCTTCCACCCTGTGGGCTTCTCCCTACCAGATCCTGAGGACCTACCACTAACTTTTCAGGAATTTTGTGAGCTAGATGATGTTACACTGGGAGCTTGCAGTTGGCCGTGGTGGGAGTATTTATATGATGGAAATCAGCAAACATTAGAAATCAGATTTTTTGTTGTTCTGAAGAGCTGTTTGCTAAACATCTACCAGTGCGCCACTAATCATACCATTCCAGTAAGTTCCATTTTTCCTCATATGAGCTAGAGTTGGATTCTGCTACCCTTCTCCTAGCTTCTCCAAGTAAAACAATTAGTAATGAGTATACTGCAGAGAGAGAGAACAGTTTGTTGCTGCTGTTACTGCTACTAAGTGCTAAACGTGGCATGCGACTCTTTTTAAGTCAACGACTCCACAGATACTGATAAAGTGCTTAATTTCCTTTTCTAATTGTCAAATAGCTTTTTGGGGACTTCTAAGTGACATGTACCAGCACTGGAGGTCTCAGAGAAGACAAAAGCTACCACAGCTTCTTCATGCATGCCTCCAACTCCATACATTCCATGGTTTCATAACAAGACTTTCACCTTCTCTTCTTCACTTTTCACTGAGATAGGGGACTGGATAAGCTGCAACTGACCTCCTGCAGATGTTTCAGATTTAGTGGTTCATTGATTCCCATTGTCATTTCAAGTTTTCCCTCTGGTTTTAGAATCCTGTTTTCTTTTGGCATTAAGGAAACCTGGGCTGTACACTCTGTCACTAACTCACTACATCAACTTGGGCAAGTCTTATCTCTTAAAGCTGTGATTCACAAATTCACTCTGGGCTCTGGCATTGTCTAACTATGCCTATTGTTGTTGCTGTTGTTGCTAGGGTGATGGGACTACCATTGATTCCCTATCCCAATTGTCTTTAATGTTGTTTAAAACCCTTTCTTGGTCCAGTGTTGTGGCTCACACCTGTAATCCCAGCACTTTGGGAAGCCAAGGCAGGAGGATCACTTGAGGCCAAGAGTTTGAGACCAACCTGGGCAATATAGGGAGGCACCGTCTCTACAAAAAATAAAAAATTAGCCAGGCGTGGTGGTATGCTTGCAGTCCCAACAGATTGGGAGACTGAGGAGGGAGGATCGCTTGAGCCCAGGAGGTCAAGGTTATGGTGAGCTATGACTGCACTACTGCACTCCAGTCTGGGCAAGAGAGGGAGGCCCTATCTAGAAAACAAGCGAACAAACAAAACACCTTTTTCTTAAATAAGTTTTTTAATTAGATGATTTTTTTGAGAAACATTCCTATTTCGAAGTTTTAATAATACAGAGTAAAATGTGAGATTCTGTCATTCCTTCCCCATTCCCATTTCCATTTTTAGAGGTTGCTATGGTTATTAGTTTGTGTATTTCTTTCAGGTCTTTTAAAATACATTTACATATATACATAAATACATATACGTGAATATAGTACGCACGCATGGGTAAATGGGATCTTACTACATATCTTGACTTCTGACTTGCTTTCACGGGCTAAATCTGAGGAGACTGAGCCAGAAGACTACTGGAGAAGGTGGTTCATCCCCAATTCCCCCACTTCCCTGTATGCGGCTACCTGCAGTGTTTTTGTCTGATTTTGCCCTTCCCTCCAAGCCCCAAACTCCCTCAATCCCCAACACTATAAGATAAGAACATTAGCCCTCCACATCTGAGATTTGAGTGGAGGAAGAAGCCAATTGTGAATTATGTAAGGTTGGAATGTTACTACAGGGTGTATATTGCAGGGTTTTATGGTGCCATAATTTACTTAACACCTCCCTATTGAGCACCTGTTTGTCTGATTTTTCATTATTACAATCTTGCAAAGAACATCCTTGTAAATACATATTATGCATGCATGTGTTCATAAGTTAAATTCCCTGAAGTGAAAAAGTCAAAAGGAATGAACCGTGAAAAGTTTGAGAGACTCTGCCAACTGCACACTCAAAGATCTCATTTTATCTACCACCAGTAGCATATGAGTGCCTATTTCCTCACACATTGTTGATATTAGATATTCTCAATCTTTTCAATTTTTGTTTATCTGATGGACCAAGAATAATTTCATTTTAATCAGCATCTCCACCAATAACTAGTAGGTTGAACAGCTACTTATGACAATTGGTCATCTTTTTTCATCTTAAGAATTGCCTAGTACAAGCTTGTCCAATCCATGGCCTGCAGGCCACATGCAGCTCAGAACATCTTTGAATGTGGCCCAACACAAATTCATAAACTTTCTTAAAACATTGTGAGCTTTTTTTTTGTGATTTTTTTTTTTTTTAGCTCATCAGCTATCATTAGTGTTAATGTATTTTATGTGTGGCCCAAGACAATTCTTTTTCTTCCAATATGGCCCAGGGAAGCCAAAAGATTGGACTAGTACATCAGTAAAATGTCAGAATAAGGAGGTTGGGCACGGTGGCTCATGCCTGTAATCCCGGCAGTTTGGGGGGCCGAGTCAGGCGGATCATTTGAGGTCAGGAGTTCAAGACTAGCCTGACCAACATGGTTAATCCCTGTCTCTACAAAAAAAAAATTAGCTGGGCATAGTGGTGCACTCCTGTAATCCCAGCTACTGGGGAGGCTGAGGCATGCGAAATACTTGAACCCAGGAGGTGGAGGTTGCAGTGAGCTGAAATTGTTCCACTGAACTCCAGCTTGGGTGACAGTCTCAAAAGATAAAAAAAAAGTCAGAATAAGGAACTTCAAAAGTTAATTGCTTCATAAAAGCAATAAATAAACTGGCAAAAACTGTCAGAATCAACTTTTTCAGAACTCTGGAAACTAATAAAAATCTTACAGTAACCAGGGGAATTCTTAATCAAGAAAACATATTTGGATCTCAGTAAGAGCACTTTGTGGCATTTAAACTTAAGCTACCTCCCAAACCCAGGCTTGGCAGTGGCTTTGAAGACAATAGCCCTCACTCCTGGAACAAGTACCCAGCATTGGAGGGAGTAGAACAGAGCTTATTCTCAAAGAATTCTGGTGGATTGTTTTGACCTGACTGGTGACTCCCTTGAGGATAGACTCGAAGGACTTGCTTTTATTTTATCTAACTTGAAAATCTCCCAGCGTTGAGATGGCTACTCTGGGAGTGTTTGCCAAAAATATTTAAAGGCAAATGTTTTAGGTGCTCCCACATGGGGAGGGATAACACTTGAGGCAAACAATAGAAAACCGAAAAGCTTGGGAGGAGAGGCTGGAAAGTGAGATGCTTTAGGGAATAAGGGCTTTGAAAACTCCTACATATTCTTGGGAATCTGAATGGCCATACGTATGTCCAGGGCTGTGCACATGCTCAGGAAAGAACTGAGAAGGCCATAAGCTGTCACCTCTGATTCACCTCCAGGCTCTGTGCAAGAAGGTAGTATAGGCTCAGGCAGAGTTTTAAACTGCCTGACTGAGTGTTGAAGATGTACCCGAATATAAACAGAACTTCTCAGTAAAGACTGAAATATTGTGTGTGTGTGCTTTTTTGGTTCCAGGCATGTTAAGAATTATTTGTTGAATCGCTGGCTGACCACTAAGTGTATGGAAGAAGGAATCCAGTGGCCACACATGACAAAGAATACAGAATTTACAAAATTAGTTTATAAAAGTCATTAAACAAACAACAACAAACCATGAGGAGGGGGATTTGATTTTTAGAGTTGCCACATTATAATATTCAAAATGTCCACTTTTTTTTTAAAAAAAGAGGCATGCAATGAAACAAGAAAGTGTGCCTGTACGCAGGAAAAAAGAAATTAATAGAAATTGTTCACACGGAGGCCCATACATTAGATTTACTCAAAAAGCCTTTTAATTAACTATTTTAAATATGCTTAGAGATCTAAGGATACCATGAGTGAAGAACCAGAAGAGATCAGGAGAATGATGTCTCACCAAACGGAGAATATCCAACGAAAATTATAAAAAGAAATCTAATAGAAACTCTGCAGTTGAAAAGCACAATAACTGAAACAAAAAAATTCATAAGAAGGGTTCAGCCGCAGACTTGAGCAGGCAGAATGATGAAGCAGCAAACTTCAAGATTTGTCAATTGGGATAATCCAGTCCAAGGACCAGAAAGAAAAACAAAAGTGAAGAAAAATGAACAGAACTAAGGGGCTTGTGGGATACCATCAAGAATACCAGCATAAGCATAATGTGAACTCCAGAAGAGAATAAGAGAAAGGCAAAGAAAGAATGTTTAAAGACATAATGGCCAAAACTTTGAAAATTTGATGAAAGACATTACTTTTTGCCTCTATAGAGTTCAATGAACTCCAAGAAGGATAAACTCAAGGACATCCACACCAACACATATCATAATCAAATTGTACAAAGCCAAAGACAGAATATTGAAAGCAGCAAAGAGAAACAACTCATTATGCACAAAAGATCCTCAATAAAGATTAACAGCTAATCTCTCATCTGAAACAATGGAGGTCAGAAGACTGTGGGATGATGTATTTAAAGTGTAGAAAGAAAATAAAACCCTGCCAATCAATTCTATATTCAGCAAAACAACCTTTCAAAAAGGGAGAAACTAAGACATTCCCAGTTAAACAAAAACTGAAGGAGTTCACTGCTGTTAGAACTTCCCTACAAGAAATGCCAAAGGGCATCCTTCAGGCTGAAATGTAATTACCATATATAGCAACTCTGTAACTGCATGAAAAAAAAAACACCATTAAATATAACTACATGGGCAAAAATAAAAGTCAGTATTAATGTGTCTTTTGTTTATAACTCCTCTTTTTTCCCATATGATTTAAAAGACAAATGACTAAAGTTATAATCTATGTTGGTGAGTACACATTGTATAAAGATGTAATTTGCGACAACAGCTTCAGGGTGGGATGGAGCTATATAAGAGCAAGGTTTTTTTTAAGTTACATTTTTTATTTTATTGTGGTAAGAACACAACATGATCTACCTGTTTGACACATTTTTAAATGTACAATACATTATTGTTGACTATGGGTACAATGTTGTACAGCAGATCTCTAGAGCTTATTATTCATCTTGCTTCGCTGAAATTTTATGCCTGTTGATTAGTAACTCCCTAGTTCTGCCTTCCCCCAGCCCCTGGCAACCACCATTTCACTCTGTTTTTGGTGCCAATTTTAAATACAGTTGTATTCAAGACATTGCATTTTGCACTTACAATACAGTGCTTATAAAGTTCAATGCTATTTCCTTCCTCTGTGCACATGTTCCATATTCAAGGATTGAGAATATCCAGTAATTTACTATAGCAGCTGAACTTTAAAACTGCCATAGAATTTGCTGCAAATTTGGGTCCTTCAAAGTTTTAACTGCGTGGAACAATGTTGTATCTATACATGGGTTAGGTTAATCAACCTCTTCAATAGAGGGCACTGAGGAAGCAACACTAGAGGGAGGAGTTCTGTCACCAAGGAAGCTCCCAGGCATTCCTTCAAACGCCTCCTGCACTCTGGTACAGCTTGATAACGACGGGGTTGCAGACTTCCTCCAGCTCTTTCTGCTGATGTTCAAATTCTTCCTTCTCTGTAGTACCATTCTTATTGAGCCAGTTGCTAATTTCATTACACTTGTCAAGAGTCTTCTGTTTATCCTCATCATTGTCCTTCTTGTGGTTGTGCTTGAACTCAGTAATAAAATGGTTGACCATTTGCTTGTTGAAGTCTTCTTCACCTAAGTGGAGAAGCTGTATATTTGACCTCAAAGATCCATCCTCAATAGTGAGGATTGACAGATCAGAAGTGCCACCTCTTAGGTCAAAGATGAGCACATTTCTTTCTGCTTCAACCTTTTTGTCTAAGCCATAAGCCATAGCAGCCTAAGCCATAAGCAATAGCAGCAACAGTTGGCTCATTGATAATTCTTTTTTTTTTTTAGATGGAGTCTTGCTCTGTTGCCCAGGCTGGCGTGCAGTGGTGGGATCTTGGCTTGCTGCAACCTTTGCCTCCCGGGTTCAAGTGATTCTGGTGCCTGAGCCTCCCGAGTAGCTGGGATTACAGGCACACACCACCAAGCCTGGCTAATTTTTGTATTTTTAGTAGAGACGTGGTTTCGCTATGTTGGCCAGGCTGGTCTCGCACTCCTGACTTTAGGTGATCCACCCGCCTCAGCCTCCCAGAGGGCTGGGATTACAAGGGTGAGCCACCACACCTGGCCTTGATAATTCTAAGTACATTGAGACTAGCAATGGTTCCAACATCCTCGGTAGTCAGATGTTGAGAATCATTAATGTAAGTTGGCATTGTGACCACAGCATTGGTAACAGTCTTCTCAGGGTAGGCTTCTGCAATTTCTTTTATCATTGTCAGACCATAAATGACACCTCTGGATGGAAACTTTGTTTCTCTTACTTGTATTCTACTTGGACTTTGGGACTATCTGCATCATTCACCAGCAAGAACGACCAATGCTTCATATCAGACTGGACAACAGCATCATCATATCTGCATCCAATCAGATGTTTGGCATCAAAAATCATGTTGATGGGGTTCATTGCAACTTGGTTCTTTGTGGGATCACCAATTAGTCATTTGGTATCAGTAAAGGCAACAGAGCTTGGGATGGTTTGATTTCCCTGATCATTGGCAATTGTCTCCAATATTCTGTGCTAAACGACATCCACACAAGAGTAGATGGTGCCAAGATCAATACCAACTGCAGGTCCCTTAGACATAGTTACTTGCATGTAGGTTTGGCTTGGCTTGCAAAGAATACACACGAATCTCGAAGGCTGCCACTATGTTCAATGAGCCATTTCACTTGTTGATTCTGTGAATTTGACAACTTTACCTACATCATAAAAATTGAATCATGCATTATTTGTTATTTGCCCTTTTGTGACTGGCTTATTTTATGCAGTATAATGTCCTCAAGGTCTAATCATGTTGTCACATATTGTAGAATTTCTTTTTAAAGGCTGAATAGTATTCCAGTGTATATATATACTACATTTTCTTTATCTATTTATCTGTTGATGGTCATTTAGGTTGTTTCCACATCTTGGCTATTATGAATAGTGCTGCAATGAACACAGGAGTGCTAATATCTCTTTGAGATTCTGATTTCAATTCTTTTAGATAAATACCCATAAGCAGGATTGCTGGATCATATGGTAGTTCTATTTTTAGTTTTATGAGGAACCTTCATTCTGTTTGCCATAGCATCTGCATCATTTTGCATTCCCACCAACAGTGTACAAAGGTTCTTTTAATTACTCCTAATCCACACCAATGCTTGTTGTCTTTTTTGTTTGTTTGTTTAGGAGACAGTCTTTCTCTGTCACCCAGGCTGGAGTGCAGTGGCATGATCATAGCTAACTCCAGCTTTGAACTCCTGGGCTCAAGCAATCCTCCTGCCTCAGCCTCTTGAGTAGCTAGGGCTACAGGTGGGTGCCACCACACCGGGCTATTACTTTTTTTTTTTTTTTTTGTAGAGACAGGGTCTTACTATGTTGCCCGGGCTGGTCTTGAACTCCTGGTCTCCAGTGATCCTCCTGCTTCAGCCTCCGAAAGTACTGGGATTACAGGCATGAAGCCACCACAGCTAGTCGGCAATGGTTTCTTAAGTATGAAACCAAAAGCACAAGGAAAAAAAGGGGAAAAAAGATAAATTGGACTTCATCAAAATTTAAAACTTTATGCTTTCATGGACACATCAAGAAAGTGAAAAGACAACCCATAGAATCACAGAAAATATTTGGAAATCTGATAACAGTCTAGAATCCCAAATACATATAAAATTACAACTCAACAACAAAAAACAACCCAATCAAAATGAACAAAGAAATAGACATTTTTTTCCGTGGAGTATATAAAAATGAACAATAAGCATATGAACAGATGCTCAACATCATTAGTCAATAGAAGAATATGAATAAAAACCATAATGAGATACTACTTCTCTAGCATGGCTGTAATTTTTTAAAAAGTGAAAATAAATTTTGGAAAGGATTTGGAGAAATGAGAACCCTCACACATTGTTGATGGGAATGTAAAATGGTGCAGCTGTTGTTGAAAAGTTTATTAGTTCCTCAATAAATTAAACATAGAATGACCATATAGCAATTCAACTCCTAGATATATACTTGAGAAAACTGGTAATATATATTCACACAAAAACTTGTACACAAATAGCAGCATTATTCATAGCATCCAAAAAGTGGAAGCAACCCAAATTTCAATTATTCAACTCTAAAAATGAATGAAATACAGATACATGATACAATGTGGATGAACCCTAAAAAATTATGGTAAGTGAAAGTAGTCAGAAACCAAAGGTCACATATTGTATGATTCCATTTACGTGAAATGTGCAGAATAGGTAAATCCATAGATTTATGGAGATTGTAGATTTATTTGGAATGTAGATTAATGGTTACCAGGAGCTGGGGGTGGGAAGGAATGGGAGTGACTGCTTAATGTGTATAAGTTACTTTTGGGGTGATTAAATGTTCTGGAATTAGATAGTGGTGATGGTTGCATAATATTGTGAATGTATATATTTCTATTATATGGTTGGTGTTTTATTAATTTGTAGAAACTCTTTATATATGGTGGATATAAAATTCTTTTTTAATATGCTGCAAATATTTTCTTTCAGTCTTTTGTCTATCTACCAAATTTCTTTGTGTTATCTTTTTCTGTACAGAAGTTGAAAATTTTTACATACATGTGTTAATTTTTACATACATACACATACATGTGTAAATTTTTATATACATGTGTAAATTTTTACATACATGTGTTAATGTTTTTTCTTATGGCTTTTGAATTTGAATCTTAAGAAGATATCTCCCACTCCAACATTATAAAAATATTTTCAGTGTTTTCCTCTAATGCTTCTGAGCTCTTATTTTTTAATTAAAAAAAATTTTGTTTTTGAGGCAGGGTCTCACTGTGTCTCCCATTGTGGGAGTAGAGTGGCATGATCTCGGCTTGCTGCAACCTCTGCTTCCCAGGCCCAAGCAATCCTCCTACCTCAGCCTCCCGAGTAGCTGGGACCATAATTGTGTGCCACGACGCCTGGCTAATTTTTCGTAGAGACGGTGTTTCACTAGTTGCCCAGGCTGGTCTCGAACTCCAGAGCTCAAGTGATCTGACTGCGCTGGCCTCCCAAAGTGGTGGGATTACAGGCATGAGCCACTGTGCCTGGTCTGAGCTTTTATTTTTAAATGAAGTTTTTAAAAGCATCTATAATTTTTTGTGCTTTGGGCACGAAGTGAGAGTTTAACTATTTTTTTCCAAGTAGTGCTGTACAATTTATTGAACAATTCATGCTTTCCCTACCAATTTGAACTATTACCAGTATCATATTTTGATAATAACATTGAAAACGTAGCAGTCTTTGGCAGTCAGGTCTTTCAGAGATTCCTGTGTAATGATTGATGGTTATTATAGCCTATTCTATTTTAATTATAAATGTACTAAAATAATGCAACTTATCTCTAAGCAGTTATTTTAAGTATTTTTCTCTGGAAGGCATTTTTGTGAATTATTTGGTTGTCTCATCAATTTTGATGGTGGATATATTCATCTGCTCAGGCTGCCATAACAAACTACCATAGAGCGGGAGGCTTGCCCAACAGAAATTTATTTTCTCACAGTTATGGAGACTGGAAAACCTCCGTCAAGTTCCAGCAGGGTGGGTGTCTGATGAGTGCTCTCCCGTTGGGTTGCAGACAGCTGCCTTCCCTCTGTGTGCTCACGTGGCCTCCTTGGTGTGCTTGTGTGGAAAGAGGAAGGAAGAGTGGGAGGGTAAAGGAGGGAGAAGAGGAGGGGAGAACGAGCACTCTCTGGTGTCTCTTCTTATGAGGACACTAATCCTTATCAGATTGGATCAACTCTAAGACAATACTTTAATATATTACTTAGTAATTTTTATTACTAAGTACTTACTTTCTAAGTATTTTCTTTTAAGTACCTTCTTACTTAATACTTAGAAAAATTCCTGGCTGGGCATGGTGGCTCACGCCTATAATCCCAGCACTTTGGGAGGCTGAGGTTAGGGGGGGATCACCTATGGTCAGGAGTTCGAGACCAGCCTGGCCAACATGGTACAACCCTGTCTCTACTAAAAATACAAAAATTAGCCAGGCATGGTGGTGGGCACCTGTAATCCCAGCTACTTGGGAGGCTGAGGCAGGAGAATTGCTTAAACCCAGGAGGCGGAGGTTGGAATAAGCCAAGATCGAGCCACTGCGCTCTAGCCTGGGCAACAGAGCAAGGCTCCGTCTCAAAAAAAAAAAAAAAAAAGAAAAAGAAAAAAAAGAGAAAAATTCCTTCCTTCCTTCCTCCTTCCCTCCCTCCCTCCCTCCCTCCCTCTCTTCCTTCCTTCCTTCCTTCCTTCCTGTTTTGTATCCATTCTACCTTCTTTTGGCAGAAGCATGCCCATTTCCTTTGGGAAGATTCTTTTTTTGACCCTGGATAAATTCTGGTAGGAATATTGATCAAGATACCCTGCCCTCTCCTAGTGTAGGAGTAGTGATGTGGACCCAAGCTAGGTCAATTAGAAGCTTCCTCTTGAATTTGATCTATGAATGGAGTAATAAAAAGACCGCATAAAGTGTTAAGGAGTTCTTGCTCTACATCTTCTGGAGCTCCCTGGTTTCTGCTTTGGTTTCTGAGGAGTTGGTTTTTCCAGTCTCTTCTTAAACCTGTTCGCTGCCCTGTAGCCTTCAAATAAATTCCCTCTTTTCCTAAGTTAGCCAGAGTTGGGTTTTGTCACAACCAAAAAACTCCAACTCATATAAGGGTGGTTCATTAAATCATTTGGCAAATATTTATTAAGTACTTACTATTTGCCAAGGGCTGTACTAGTCACCGGGGAGGGCTTTCCAAGTGTTTAATGCGCTGATCTCTTTTGTCAATAAGAAAGAAAACTGGGAGTTAACTCTCTGCCTTCATTATAAGTGCCAAGAAAAAAAAGAAACTCTAGGAGACTCCCAGTGCTCCACAGGAGAATAATTAACTATCATTAAATAAAGTTTAATAGAAACAATAAAAACACTAACGTTAACATGATGATGATTTTGTCTAGTTGAATTAATTCAGAGCTTTAATAATTTCCAACTTTGTAACAAGTTTCTTTAGAGGTCATAGTTATTGTTATACTCCTGAGTAAATTTGGGTAAATCCTTGTTGCTCACCACTCAGGCACACATTACATAGTGTTGCCTATGTGAGAAGCAGCTCTATCAAAAACCAATGCCAATTATTTGAGGCATTTGCATTTGGGACTTATTAATAGCCATGGGTGAAAAAGATACTCACTTGGTACTTATGGCCTTTAAAAGATGAAGCAGTAGTTTGAAGGAACCAGTGGTTTGGGAGAATTAAATACTGATTCTTATTGTACCCTGTTGACATACACAGTTTAAGCTCTGATCTTGTCTTAAATTATTGGAATTGTGGAAACTGCTCCATTAATAACAATTTTAGTAACTTTGGGGGCTTAGTAATTGGTTTCAACATGACCTTTCTATTGAAACATTTAGACTCTCCTTTCAGATTCCAGACATAGAACTAGTGTAGATTCTCTGGCATAATTGATTTGGAGTTCAAATGTAAAAGCACTCTTTTCTCTTACGGAAGCATCTGAATTCATATCTCATGTATCTCCTGATCAGCAGCCAAATGTCTCTTTGAACTGAACTTTGGTTTCAATTGCCTGTGAAAGAACACGATTCTTCTCATCTTCCTCCAAGCATTCTTCTTACTGCAATTTTATTTGCCCTTGAAAGAGCCTGTCTTTGCAATTGGCCCTTGCACGGGTGTCCCTTTAAAATTGGGTTTCCAGATCCATAAAAATTCTAATTTAAAATACTATTGGTTATGACTTCCTATTCTTGGTAAAAGAAAACAAATACTCTTGGTGATTTGAAACTAAGATATTTTCATCTTTGGGACAAATTTTGTAGCATTTAAATTTATTCATTGTGTGGAGAAAAAAATTATTTTGAAAAATTGATGAAATTTTTGAATATTCTCTTTAATCTGTGATATTTTAGAAAAATTCAAAAAGCGTAAGTTTCTTAACTCAACTCATACAAATCCATAAAATGATGGGCCACAAAACTCAATGCAAGGAAAAAAATACTAATCAATGTGCCCTACAGCAGCCCCAAAGTAAATTGTGCCAATATGATGTATTTTAAGCCAGACCATCTTGAAAATAACCTTCAAATTTGGTGAAAATATGTCCACTTGTTTTTACAGCTAGAGAACAGACAAAACTAGAGAACAGGTGTTAATTACATACAGGTAAGACATAGGTGATCTGTGCAGTCATTGATGACCCTGGCCCTTTCTTCCCTGACTTCTGCTACTCATTAGTACGTCCACCAGAGGGCAGACAGTAAAAGAGAAAGGAAAGAAGAGGAAAGGACATGAGGCTCTTGCAACCCAGCAAAGAACTTGAAACTCTTTAAGCCCATCTCTGAATTCATTCTGAGGTCCTGATGGATCTAGTTTATTTGAATGACAGTATTAGCTCTGATAGGGAACTGGGTCCCAATCATGACTCAGCCACTTCAGGTAGTCAAGAACTATTTACTGAGTGTCTGGTATATGTGAGGCACTGTTCTGGACACTGGGGATACAGTACAGACAAAAATGTTAGTTTGTGGAACTCACAGTCTAGTGTTGCTTTTTTTTTTTTTTTTTTTTGAGACGGAGTCTCGCTTTGTCACCCAGGCTGGAGTGCAGTGGCGCAATCTCGGCTCACTGCAAGCTCCGCCTCCCAGGTTCACGCCATTCTCCTGCCTCAGCCTCCCGAGTAGCTGGGACTATAGGCGCCCGCCACCACGCCCGGCTAATTTTTTGTATTTTTAGTAGAGACGGGGTTTCACCGTGTTAGCCAGGATGGTCTCGACCTCCTGACCTCGTGATCCGCCCGCCTCGGCCTCCCAAAGTGCTGGGATTACAGGCGTGAGCCACCGCGCCCGGCCTCTAGTGTTGTATTATAATCCCCATGAGCCTCAGTTTCTTTATCTGTACCATGGGGACAATAACACTGGAGTTTCTGTGAGCATTTAAATGAGATACTTAAGCACCTAACAAAGTTTATTATATTTTAATTTATACCTTGTACAGTTTTATATAGTGCCTATACAATTTTTAAATTTTATACTTTACAGTCCATACACAGTTTTATTATATTATTTATTATAATTTATAGTCTGTACATAGTCTATGTAGTGTCTATAAAGTTTTGAATTCTATTTGACATCATTCCATAAACACTTTTCTATGAGTGATTCTACTTAGTATTTTAATGGTTATACAACATTTCATTGTGTTGATCTGTCATAACACTTCAACGTTGCTCTATTCTATTAGATACTTGGTCATAGAAAGTTCTCAGTAATTATTTGTTGAAAAAAATGCATGAACATCACATACTTATATTACTTGCATCTTTTCAACATTATAAATAACACTTTATTTTCTGAATAATGTTTCTGGTAACTACTCTAAAAGTAGGATTATTGTATCAAAATGCATGACACAAGGCATGAATAGTTTCAAGATCCTCAATATATATTACCATCATGCTGCTGTAAAGACTGGTACTAATTTAAAACTAATAACTACATTGGGGTTTAATTTGTATTATTTAATTATTAATATTGTTGAATTTCTTTTGTATAGTTACTTACTATTTGAATATCCATGTAGTCAAACTTATCTGTTTGTGGACCAGGACAATCTCGAGAGAAGATAGGGCAGGCCTTCTATGTAAGATGTTAGCTACAAGAGCACAAATAACCACCTGAGCCATCAGGGCATCAGGAGCAGAAAATGAGGTGACAGAAGGAAGAGCCATGCAGAAAATAAAAGGGAAGGGCATAAGAGACAGATGTTACAGTTTTGCCAAACTTACAGATGATAGATAAAGACTATTACCACAAAGGAGAACCTTTTTGTTACATCATATCGAGGGTGGGGCTGTTCTGTGCAAAGAGCACCTGCAATGTTGCAAGTGAAGTTGGTGAACCCTGGTATCTTGGTTGGAGTTGAGAGTGCTGATGTAGCACTAGGCATGGAAACGTTGATGAATTAGTATGAATTGGGGCCTGGTTTGCAATGTGATTTGCATATCTGTGGTTTGGGGTTATGCATGCCGTATATTTACCCCTTTGCCCTGAAGAATAAAATTGGTTGAGTAGTTGAAATTAAGCAATGAGTCTTTGATCTGAAATGGTTTGGTAAAATAAGCAATTGTGTGGTTTTAAAAAATACTGCATATTGAAATATTTTCAAACCTACAGAGAAGTTACAAATGCAGTGCAAATAACTTCCATATCTGTTTCACCTAGATTCTTGTTAACATTTTACTGCATTTGCTCCCTCTTTCTCATATATATAAACATTATTACATATATAAATAATATATAAACATTATTATATTAATGTGTATATATATATATACACATTAGTCTTTTTCTGAACCACTTGAGAGTAAGCTGAAGACATGATGTTCTATGATCCTTAAATATTCCAGTGTGTCTTTCCCCTAGCAAGTCCACTCTCCTAACCTACCAGCATACAGCTCTCCAGGTCAGGAAATCCACAGTGGTACAACACTACCACTCAATTTGCAGACCCAATTAAAACTTTGCCAACTGTCCCAACAATGTCTCCTTTTCCTTTCTGGTCCATGATTCCATCCAGGAACACTTAGTTACCAGCAATTAGTTGTCATCAGTGTCCATCTAGTATTTAGTTGTCGTATCTCTTCAGGCTCCTTCAATTGGAGAGAGTTCCATAGATTTTTCCTGTCTTTCATGTCCTCAACAGTTTTAGCAACTACTGATTTTACATTTTGTAGGATGAGCCACGTTTCCTTATGACTAGACTCAGGCCACATTTTCTTGGCAGGAATACCCTAGAAATGATGCTGTGTTCTTCTTGGTGCATTGCATCAGAGAGCACACAATGCCAACCTATCCTGTCACTGGTAGTGTTAACTCTAATCACGGGGCATACTGGTGTCTGCAGGTTTCTCTAGCATAACAATGTCCCTTTTTTTCTCTTTGTAATTGATCAGTATTTTGTGGGGAGATATTCCCAGATTATGCCAACATCCTGTTTCTCATCGATCTTCTACCCACCCCTTAACTGCCTGAATCAACCAGGCAGTTAATTCAGTTATGTTATGGTGGCCAAATATTGATTCTCATTCCCATCAATCTTTCTACACTTATTAGTTGGCATTCTACTGTATGGAACAGAAGGGCTTCTCCTCTGTTCCAGTTATCTATTGCTGTACATCAAGCTAGACCCAAATTTACTGGCTTAAAACAACAAGAATTTAGCTCATGAATCTGCAATCCAGGCAAGGTGATATTTTAGCTGGGGCAGTCAGCTGGGGTTAGAGGATCCAGTTCCAAGGTGGTTCATCACTCACATGACTGACTAGTTGATGCTGTCTTTTGACTGGGACCTCAGCTGAGGCTGCCAGCCAGAACCCTCACATGAGGCCTTGCTATGCAGCTGCTTGATTTCATCCCAGCATTGGGGTTGAGATTTAACAGCAAGTATCCCAAGAGAGCAAGGTGGAAGTGCATGGCCTTTTTCTAATACAACCTCAGAAGTCACACAGCTTTCATTTCCATTGTATTCTGTTGGTTGAGGCAGTCATAAATATCCATCTAGGGTCAATGGATGGGGACATAGCTCTTACCACTTGATGGGAAGATTGTTAACATCACATTGTAAGAACAGCCTATAGGATAGAATATATTGTGGTGGGTATTTTTGTAGATATAGTCTGCCCTATCCTTTATTTATTTATTTATTTATTTATTTATGTCAATATGGACTCATGGATTCCTATTTTGTATAACTGGTTGCGATCCATTACTATCAACGTTTATTCTGATGCTCAAATTTTCCCAGATTTGACCACTGGGAGCCCCTTTCAAGGTGGTCTCGGTGTCCTTTTGACTTGTTCCCACTATTCTTTGAGCACTTTCTTTAGTGGAGGGTGGTATATGAAAACTATTATCTGAGCTCTTGGTGGGCTCATTGCTGCTGGGCTATTATTGCTTGTAGGTGCTCTTAGCAGACAGGGCTGGAAAATATATGTATGTATATATTAATACATACATGTGCATATATACACATATGTACATCTATAACTATTTTTATATCTCTCTGAGTATATATATTTAAAACATGAATTTATACCCAAACCTCCAATTTCAACCCAGAATGTTGACATTCGGTGTGGTCTTCCTCCTTTCTGTTTTTAGTATCTTCTCCAACAGTGAGAAGCCTGCCACTTATCTTCAATATAATCTTCGCTTATTTGCTCAATCAATGTAAACCGTCTCTAAACCACATGAGTCTACTCTCCCACCTACCACTTCAACACCCCACCACCAGTGATCTACATTCTCAAACAGGATCAGGCACATTACCAACGAGCTTCCAGGTGGCATTCTGCACCGCTTCAGCATCCCATGTCTTTGGGCACCAATAGGCACTCCTCCAGCACATCTCTGCACAGCTCCCCTCCTCTCTGAAACTGGTCAAAATGTGGTACAGGGTCTTCACTTTTTGAATATCCACACTAGCTCCTTTTTCATCTTTAAAAAATGCAAATTCGATCATGTTGTTCCCCTGCTTAAAACCCCTGAATGACTTTCTGGTGCTTAGGCTAAATCCAAAAACTATAATATGGCCTACAAAACCCTACATCATTTGACATCCTGCCTGCTTCTTCAGTATCATCTGAATTATTTCTCTGGGTTCAGTCAGTTTCCCACAGTGGAATCTTCCAATCTTCCGCTTGGCATGTGTAAGCTGGCTGTCAGTATTTTGGGAACTGAGTCAAGGATGGGGACTGGAGGTCTCAATGTTCAGAAGGCCGACTTCAACTTAATCCCAGTTTTCAACATAGCTTCTCAGTGGGCCCTCAGCTGTGCTTGGTTTAAATGTTTTCTCCCCTGCTGGGATGGAGGGAGGGATTTGGGGGCTGTTTCTTATCAACATGTTCAATCTATCATCCTGTTTTCAACTCCATACCAAAACTCCCACTTTCAGAGATAACTGGTACCCTCAAAACCTGAGCTTTTTGAGGTTTGGAGTGTAAACCGCATCCTTGGGTTCTGGCTTTTTCTAATCTGCTAAACCACTCATTTAGCCATTCTCCAGTTTCCTTATTTGCACATGTACACGCACGCACGTGTGTGTGCTTCTTGCTTATTATAGCCTCTCCCCCTTTTTCCTTTGTACTCACTGCATTTGGCCTTTTAATCCCCTGTTCTTGTTTTGTGGGATCTCAGGAAGGAGCTCAGATAAGTGCATGTGTTCAATTTGCCCAATTTAATTGGAAGTGAAATTGTTTTAAATAACAAACACCTGTTTCATTTTAAAGCCAATCCCATGAACAAAAACTGGATTTCCTGGAATCATGAAATATTATAACAAAAAATGTTCATCCAGTCCATTGTTTCTTGTCTTTTTGCTACCAAGTATCTCTTTTATTATATTATATCTACCCCTCACTCCAACCCCACAATTGAAAAGATTCAGACTTCCAAACCTTAGTTTGGGAACCTTTGCTCAAGTCAATGCCCTCGTTTTACAGATGAAAAGACTGAGGCCAAGAGATAGAAGTGATTTGTTGAAGTCTAACCACTAATAAGGGGCCAAGTTAGGATGGGCACCCAAGTCTCCTACTTCCTCTTCTGCTGCTTTTCTATCTAGGATGTGAGATTTCTGACTGCCCCCAAACTGATGGGAGGGTGAGGGAAAACTTTCCTTCTGACTGTGGTTTTTCTTAGCAACATCATTACTGGCATTGAAGCATTACTTCTTCTGGTGGCTAAGAGGAAAATGCTCTCCGCCACCTTGAAGGCCACAGGTGGCCAGACATTCTGGGAATCACTGGAGCTTTCTCAGGGCCACAGGGGAACCGTTTGTTTGAAATGTAATGAAGTTTCCTTTACACCAAACGTGGAGAAAAAGCTGCGCTGGGAACACATCAGAATCGGTGTGAGAGGTCTTTTCTAGCCACTTAACCAGCCAATCAGCAAGGGGGCGCCTGCTGGGAACTCTTTCCTCTCCTGGAAGTTACCAGGGATACACGGGCTTGGCCCTGAAGGGGCTTCTGATCAAATTGCAGAGACCAAACAGCTTATCGAACAGCTTATAACCTCTCTAAAGGCAGGACCTTTCTTATTCTTATTTCTTGTGGGCCTCAGTGCCCCAGGCCTCCTGCTGGACACATGTTAGTTACCTATAGCTTAATTAAAGCTTCTTTGGTGCATTATTTCCTCTCCCCAAAGTGGAAATAACGAGCGAGTGCTGAGTTGATGTGACCACGTAGCCCCATTCCCCAAGGTAAAGTGACTACATACATTTTGTCTTGGAAACTCACTGCCTTCTGCAGAGTCCTTTTTCACTGGTAAAGGTTAAGTTTTGTTATTCTCCTGGATCTTTTGAAAATAATGCCTATAAATGAGGAAGCTAGCAATAAAACCCCTACTGTTTGTATAGGCTTTGTAGCTTACTGTGATCTAATTTAATCTCCTATCTTGTCTTTTTCCTCAGTGCTTTGTATACAAATGTTATTGATTCCCTCCAGAGGCAGCCATGTGTGGTAGAATAAACAGCATGAGTCTGGAGTTTTAGCATCCACCTCTTCAACGATCTGAGTGCTGTTAGGCAAGCTGCTTCCCCTCCCTAAGCCTCAATTTACCCGCATACAGAATGAGGAAAGGGTTTGGACTCCACAGATCTGAGGCCTCTCTAGTTTCTCATTGGAGTGCAAGTGCCATTGTGTGGTTTCTGCTGTGGGCGTGGTTGTTCCAAACCAAAGGGCAGGGACAGGATGCAGTCTGGTGATCAGGGACAGAGGAAGAGAGACACAGCAGCTTTGCACATTTGTGGGTCCTTACTCCCTCTCCTTAGATTTCCCAGACTGTTTAAGTTTATGATCTCAGGGCAGCGCCTGTCCGCCCCCTACCACACACATCATGCTATTCAGAGTTTCTTTCCCAGGGTCTACTTTAAAGACAGTAGATTTTCAGGGGTCTCAGATCTTCTTATTGCTTGCCCTCTTGACATCTGAGGCCTGAAAAGAACTTGGGTTGCCTGCCTAGGCAGGCTTCCGGAGGCCTCAGCCTTCTGTCTTCCGGGGCTGGGGGTAGGAGGGTGCCGGAGCACAGGCAGTCATTGTTTGGGTATTGACTCAAAGGAGAAGGAGCCACAATGCACAGGAAAAAGGATGAGCTCATGACAGCTAAATGAAAAGATTCTTATCTTGGAAACAGCGGTTTCTTATGCAAAACAAGGGGCGGCAATGTGATTGTGCCCAAGGAGTACATTCAGCAACAGGGATTTCAAATGAAGAAGTTATTTTGCATACTTACGGGAGGAGCAATGGGCCAGATTGTTCATTAATTAAAGGGGGGGGGGGGTGCTGAACTCCCTACACACACACACACACACACACACACACACACACACACACACACGCTGCAGAACTTAAATAATTCATTCGCTTTCTTCTCTTTCTCCTCAGTCCCAGATGATCAGCTGAGAGACAAATGTTTTTTCAACCCTAGCCACCTCTGGAGAAAGGAGGGGAGAGAGGATGGGGGAGGACGGGAGAAGGGATGTGGTGGGGAGGGGAGGGGTGTCACAGATAACTAGAACGGCAGTGATCTCTCAACCATTTCTATTTGGTGTTCAAATGTATTGTACGGAGCTGGTGATTTTTTGTTTCCTTTTTTTGCACCCAGGAGATTTACCTTTCTAGTTTTGTTTGATTTCACATGAAAGAAGTCTGAGCAAATCCCCACTGAAGACGAGTAGAGGAAAGGAGAGAAATGCAGAGGGTGCAGGTCAGGGAGGCCAGGAATATGTTCTTTGACCACAGTCCCTCTCTTTCCCCAACTCTGACACGTGGTCCCCTGAGGGGAAGGACTAGATCTGTGGCTGTCCTGGAAATTCCGGAATGTAGGTCACCCACTAAATGGGTAATGCCAGAAGTGGAGAGTAGAGTTGTATGTGGTTGCAGGTGGGAGGTATCAACACCGCCCACATATCTTTCCTATCAGCCAGACTGCTCTCCTTCTACCCCAGATCATCTTTTGATTTAGGAATAAGAATGGTTATCATCTATCAAGTACTTTCACATTCATTACCTCTTTTATTATCCCCTCTCACATGTGTTATACATGTGTGCCAGATACTTTCACATATATTAGCTTATTTGAGTTGCTCAGGGACCCTGGGAGATAGCTCAGTATTACTGCTCCTGTCTTAGAAATGAGGATACCGAGGCTCAGAGACACTAAGTAGGTTACCCAAGGTCACACGGCTCAGAAATAGCAAAGCTGGAATTTGAACCCACATCGGTCTTGATATCAACATCTGTGCTCTAAACTGCTATGCAATGCTAACTCTCCTCCCTTTCCCTCATTCTTCCCTACATCAACTTTGCCCTACTGTTACCCAAAAGGCAAACTTCCCATGTAGTTGGCATTCTGGCAAGCAAAGCAAGGACGGAGGTCTTTCATGAATGTGAGACACTCCTCTCAACCATGCATACCATCATTATGGAAGGCAAATTAAGGAAGAAAAGCCTCATAGATCTCCTCTCTACCTCAGGCTCACATATAGGATTAACTTCTTTTAAGTGAGGATTATTGAGGTATAATTTTCAAACAGTAAAATTCTCCTTTTAAAAGTGCAAATAAGTTTCAACAAACATATCCTATTATGTCACCACCAACACAATCAAGACAGGATATTTTTATTATCCCAATAAGTTCTCTTGTGCTTCTTTGTGGTCAGTCTGCTCTCTCCATACACAACCTTTGGCAGCCTCTGATCTATCTTCTATTCCAGCAGTTTTGCAGTTTCAGAATGTCATATTAATGGAATCATAGAATATATACTCTTCTAGGTCGACTTCTTTCATTTAGCATAACACCTTTCTTCCTTCCTTCCTTTCTTCCTTCCTTCCTCTTTCTTTTTTTTTTCTTTCTTTTCTTTCTTCTCTCTTTCTGTCTCCTTCTCTCTCTCTCCTTCTCTCTTTCTTTCTCTTTCTTTCTTTCTGTCTTTTCTTTCCCTTTTTCTCTCTCTTTCTCTCTCTCCTCTCTCTCCTTCACTCTTTCTCCCTTTCTCTCTGTCACTCCTTTTCTCTCTTTCTCTCTCTCTCTCCTTCTCTTTTTCTCTTTCTTCTTTTCTTTTCTTCTCTTCTCTTTCTTTCCTTTTCTTTCTTCTTTTCTGCAGGGTCTCACTCTTGTCACCCAGGCTGGAGTGCAGTGGCAGAATCATAGCTCCCTGCAGCCTTCAACTCCTGGGCTCAAGCAATCCTCCCATCTCAGCCTCCTGAGTAGCTAGGACTACAGGCACATGGCACCATGCCCTGTTAATTAAACTTTTTTTTTTTTTGGTGGAGATGGGGTCTTGCTATGTTGCCCAGGCTGGTCTCAAACTTCTGGGCTCAAGCTATCCTCCTGCCTTAACCTCCAGTGCTTTTGAGATTCATCCATGTGTTAGTTCATTCCTTTGTATTGCCAAGTAATATTCCATTGTATGGATGTGTCACAATTTGTTTATCCATTCGCCAGCTGATGGACATTTGGGTTGTTCCCAGCTTTGAGTGGTAATTAGTGAAGCTGCTATAGACGTTTACTTACAGGCTTTTGTATGAATGTGTATCTTCATTTCTTTTGGGTAAATACCTAGACATTGGGTTACTGGGTCATATGGTAAGTGTATCTCTAGCTTTATAAAAAACTGCTAATGGGGTTCAGTACATGCTACTTCAAAATATGGCATCTTTGCATTTGAGAAAACAGCAGAAATGGGAAAGTCACTCCCATCTTCCCCCTGCCCTTTTCCTCTGAAGCAGGTCAGAAAACCTAGGAAGGAAATCCAAAGTTGTAGGTCCTCCAACTTTGTTCTTTTGAACAAAATCCTTCCTAGGTTTTCTGCTCTTCCCCTGAAATAGGTCATAGGACCTTCATGTGAGAGGTGCCTTCCCTATACTTGGAGGAGAGGAACAGCCTTATCTCTGAAGACAAAGGGACACAGAATGAAATCTGAACAAACAGGGCTTGCTAAGTTTCCCCCAGTTTGTTACCATTAGATCATACCCTTTTGTCTTTCTATCATATTTCTCCATGATTGTCCACTCTTCATCAAACCTACTATGAAATATACTCGGGTTTAACTATTTCTTTGGGTCTTCATTTCTTGACGAAGCCTTCCTTGTCATGTACAACTTATATTAAATACACTTGTTTGCTTTTCTCTTGTTAATCTGGCTTTTGTTATAGGGGTCTCAGCCATGAAACTAGAATTGGTAGAGAAAGAGATTATTTTTCCTCCTCTATACTGTTAAACTGTTTCCAAAGCAGCTGTACTATTATGAACTCCCACAAGCAATGCATAAAAATTCTAGCTGCTCTTCATCCTTGTTAATACTTGGATAATGTCACTCCTTTTAATTTTAGCGATTCTAATAGATGTGTATTTTATCTCATTGTAGTTTTACTTTGCATTCTCCTAATGATGAATGATGTGAAGTGTCTTTTCATGTGCTTATTTGTCATCTGTATCTCTTCTTTGGTGAAGTGTCTATTCAAATCTTTTGCCCATTTTTTAAAAGCTTTATTGAGGTATAATAGACATATAAAAACTGCACACGTTTAATGTATACAACTTGATGAGTTTGGACATATGCATACTCTCATGATACTATCACCACAATCAAGGTAATAAACATATCCATCACCAGCAAAAATTTTCTTGCATTTCCCCCCTTTTTTTGTGGTAAGAATGCTTAACATGAGATCTACCGTCTTGAGTTATTAAGTGCACAATACTGTCTTGTAAACTATAAGCACTATGTGTACAGCAGATCTCTAGAACTTATTCATCCTTGCTGCCGATTTTTAAACTGGGTTGTTTGTTTTCTTATGATTGAGTTTTGAGAGTTAATTATATATTCTGAATACGTGCCTCTTATCAGATATGTGATTTGCAAATATTTTCTTCTAGTCTGTGGCTCTCCTTTTCATTTTTCTAGTCTTATCTTTTGAAGAGTTAGTAATTTTCATGAAGCTCAATTTTCTTCTATTGTTCATGCTTTTTGGAGTCATATCTAATAGATCTTTGCCTAACTTGAGGCAAAGAGAGGCAAAGAAGCAAACTCTTGAAAACAAAGAGTTTTCTCTCATGTTTTATTCTAGAAGCTTTATAGTGTTAGATTTACACTCATGTCTATGAGCCATTTTGAGTTAATTTTGTATATGATACAAGGTAAGGGCTGAGGCTTATTATTTTTTTTTTTGCATATAGATGTCAAATTGTCACAGTAACATTTGTTGAAAAAACTATCCTTTCTTCACTGAATTGCTTTTGCACCTTTGTCAAAAATCAAGTGACCACATATATATGGGTCTACTTATAGACCTCTATTCTGTTTTGTTGATCTATATATTTAGCCTTATGCCAACACCACGCTGCCTTGTTTATTGTAGATTAGTAATAAGTCTTGAAGTTAAAATGTAGGTCCTCCAACTTTGTTCTTTTGAAAAATTGCCTTGGCTCTTTTATGTCCTTTACTTTTTCCATAGAAAGTTTAGAATCAGCTTGTCATTTTCTACAAAGCAGCCTGCTGTCTTTTTGGTTGAGATTGTGTTGAATCTATAGACCAATTCGAGAAGAACTGACATTTTGACCCTATTGAGTCTCTGATCCATGAAAACAGAATGCCTCTCCAGTTTTTTTAGGTCCTCTTTATTTCATCAATGTTTTGTAGTTTTCAGCATACACATCTTCCACATATTTTGTAAATTTATTCCTAAGTATTTCATATTTATTATGTTATTATAAATGGTACTGTTATTAAATTTCTGTTTCCAATTGATATGCAATTAATTTTCGTATACTGACTCTGTATCCTATGACTTTGCCAAACTCAGTTCTAGTAGCTTGTTTGTACACTCTTTGGGATTCTTTAGTTAAATGATCATGGTGTCTGTGAATAAAGACAGTTTTATTTCTTCCTTTTCAATATTTATGTCTTCTATTTCCTTTTCCTTGCTTAATTGCTCTGGTTAGAACCTCCAGTACAATGTTGAATAGAAGTGGCAAGAGAAGACATCTTGTCCCTCTTCTTAGGGGAAAAGCTTTCAGTCTTTTACCATTAAGTATGATGTTAGCTGTGGGTTTTTCATAGATGTGCTTGATCAGGTTGAGGATATTTCTTTCTATTCTTAGTTTCCTGAGAGTTGTTTTTTTTTAATCATAAATTTTATCAAATTTTTTTAATGCATCTATCTATTGAGATCAATCCTTGGATAAACACTACTTGATCGTGAGGTATTATCCGTTTTTATGTATTGATGGATTTAATTTGCTAACATTTGGTGGGGAGATATTTTCTGTCTATGTTCATGAAGAATATTTGTCTGTAGTTTTCTTATGTCTTTGTCTGGTTTGGTATTGATTGGGTTTTGGATTGAAGTTATTTTTTAAGTAGTGGGTCTGAATTCAGGGCTGGTTTGAAGCAACAGTGCTTTATGAAGGCCAAGTTTCTCTTGGGCTTTCCTTTCTTTTGCTTTCCTTTACTCTGTTAGGCCACACTACTGACCTTTCTTCCTGCAACTGCAGATGGCGCTGGACCCTCAAATAGTCCCCCTGCTGCTCAGAGCTCTGGACTTTTATGTCTTTCTTCTCTGCTCCACTTCCAAAACAACAACACAATGCATAAAACAACAGAGACCTGCTTCCTGTGTGTGATAGTCAGCTAATCAGATACATTGAAACTCGTGCTGAAAGACCTGCAGTCATATCCTTGTCTATGCTTAGAGTTGACCTGAGTGAGCTCCGAGGCGCCTGCATACACTGTCACCAGGGTCTAAGGGATGATGAGGGGATTACATCCGGCTTGTGAACGGGAGTACTTTCACATTGTCACCTGTACTTTGCAAAGATTTGAGAGTTCTCTGTAGTACGCTGAGTATTTAACAAGCATTCTGACGCTGAGTAATGATTACGGCTGTACATAAAATAGAAAGATTAGCGTCTCAGTTGCCTGCTTAATATGTAAATGTATCCAGTTATGTGTGAGTGCTTTTAATGAAGTAACTTGCATTTCTGCTTCCTACATTGAGAGTGATTGATGGAAAAAAAAACAAAAAAAACCTCTACAACTCCATCAGAAATTAGTAGCCGGCAGGCTCTTTGGAAGAGCCCTCTGGTGCTGCCTGGCCTGGAGCTAAAAGGCAGTGGGACTGGGGTTTAGCCCTGGTTTTACAATTGATTTCTGCTTCTCTGGGCATTAGGAAGTAGACTTCCTTATCCCCCAATCTGAGCTCAGAGGCTTGTTGATGATGGATTGCGAAATAGCTCCACTCACCTGTTCACCTTGGATTGGTTCTCATTCCAACATACAGATATGGATGATAAAAGTAGAAACTACCAGGCACTGGTGCTGAGTGCTTTGCTCATATTACTCCCTTCCATCATCACACCAATCTTGGAAGATATGAATTAATATAGCTCCACTTTACAGGTGGAGAAACTGAGGCACAGAGAAGGTAAGTCCCTTGCCTAATCTCACTCTATCAGTTAGTGGCTAGACTGGGATTCAAATTCAGATTTCCATGGCTGTTGCCCCCAAACTCTTCTTATCACGACACTTCACTGTCTTTTTCACTGCTGAGGTTGGTGGCATCTGTCTGTGAGAATTATCTCACTTGCCTGTAACTGGATGATCTTGAAAAGATAAGAAGTGTTCTATGCATCTGTGATGAAGAGCTACAACCAGACAGTGGCTAGGGTTGAGCACCTCCTTCTGCACACTGCCACATACACTGCTTTCGGCCTTCCGTGACAAGGGTAATGATTTGAACTGCATTTCTCCTAAAGTCTGGCTTAAGAAGAGTGTTAGACTTCTATCTGCTGTCTCTGTAGCAGTGAGAGGCTTCTTTCCCTCTGCAGAGGTTCCACAGTGGGTAGGGAATGTTTCTCCACTGAGTGTCTCTAATTGGAAAAGATTTATGTATAGCACTTGTTATATACTAGGTACTTCTCTAATCACTTTATAAATACACACACATGTCTGTTAACTCATATGATCCCCACAACCATCCTGTGAGAACTCTTATTATTTCCATTTCACAGATGGTTAAACTGAAGCACAGAGAAGTTAAGTAATTCACCAAAGTCCCCAAGCCAACAAGAGGCAGAATGGGGCTTTGAACCCAGAGAATGTAGTAACCCCAGACCTATGCTGGTTCATAAGGTAGCCACTAGCTACAGGTGACTATTTAAATTTCAATTTAAATACATTAAAATGAAATTAAATTAAAAATTCAGTTTCTCAATCACACCAGCCACATTTCAAGTACTTGACAACCACATGTGGCTAGTGGCTACTGTATGGGATGGTGCATATATAGAACACTGCCATCATCACAGAGAATTCTTATTGTACAGTGCTGGGCTAGAGTCTGTTCTTTTAATTTACTTGGTGTGGCCCTCTCAGAATACAATCTGAGTATATCTCCCTATGTTGTTGAGTTGGTTTCCACTTATCTTTCTCTCCAATTTTCTATCCCTCTTCTTCTTTAACTTGAGTGATAAGATAGCATAGAATTTTTGACCCTTTGAAAACCAGGCTGTAAACTGTGACCTAAGCCTCTTCTACTAACCTACCCCTTCCCCACCACCCAGACCTCGGGCTCCTACTGATACTTTCATGTTCAAAGAGCTACAACCTCTACTCAGGATTTTGTGTTAGCCTTGCAGGCTCCTTCTAGCAGTCCGAAGTCATGGCAGGGAAGGAAAGGGGAAAGGATGCCAAGCGGGTGTAACCCCTTGCTACTTCTTTCTCCAGACTTTGCCCCTTATCGAATCAGTCTGATATGTTGCCTGGAAGGAAAGAAAAAAAATAAAGGAGCTTCCAAATAAGCACCACACAATAGAAGTCGACAGCAGTTCTCCCCTGCTACACTAACTTATATCGGCATTACGACAAAATTCCCCAGAGCTGGGACAAGCAGACATGTGATTGACGATGATAACCGAAAGAGATTTTTGTGGGGTTCCAGAGGTGTAACAAAGTGGGGTACTCCTTACCAGAAGGTGTCTATCTATAGGGTGGGGTTTTAGGGAAATTGACAAGGTTCTATGCTCCTCCACCCCTAAAATAAATCTCCCTCTAGGCCTTCCAGGAAGTCTGTAATGTCTCCTTCCCTTCAGAGGGAGCGTATGCTGTTTACTTGTTAGCCAACATATCACATCAGAGGGACACAGTATTGCTCATTCTCCCCCTAGGGCTCTGAGCAAGACAAGGGCAGGGTGGGGACATTCTGGATGGGTGGGGAGTCATTTGCTGAAAAGTTGCAGATGTACCAGACACACTTCAGTTAGTTCTTTTGTTGGCCTGTGGCCCTGTCTGCAGGTTCAAATTCAGGAAGGAAGCCTTGCAAAGATTCTCCATCACCACAGTGCCTTAAATTGATGCTTGTCAGGGCACGCCAGGATCAGGATCTGTCTTTCTTTCCCTTCCCTTCCCTTCCCTTCCCTTCCCTTCCCTTCCCTTCCCTTCCCTTCCCTTCCCTTCCCTTCCCTTCCCTCCCCTCCCCTCCCCTCCCCTCCCCTCCCCTCCCCTCCCTTCCCTTCCCTTCCCTTCTTCTTTCTTTCTTTCTTTCTTTCTCTTTTTTTCTCTTTCCTTTGTCTTTCTTTCTTGTTCTTCTCTCTCTCTTTCTCTCTTCTTCTTTTTTTTTTTCCACAGGGTCTTACTCCGTCACCCAGGCTGGAGAGTAGTGGTGCGATCACGGCTCACTGCACCCTCTACCTCCTGGCTCAAGTGATTCTCGCACCTCAGCTTCCCGAGTAGCAGGAACTACAGGAGCACACCACCACACCTGGCTCATTTTAAGTTTTTTTTTGTAGAGACGGAGTCTCACCCTGTTGCCCAGGCTGGTCTCGAACTCCTGGGTTCAAGCAATCCCTCAGCCTTGGCCTCCCAAAGTGCTGGGATTACAGGCATGAGCCACTGCTCCCGGCAATAATGAGATTTCAAAAAGAGAAAGGCAGGCCACTGAGTGGTTATTTGTCGTTAGGTTTTGGCATTTGTGGTTGATACAGCGGGTGCTTTGCTGCCATATTGCCATATTGACAGGGGGTGTGAAAGAGTGGTAACAAAGACTATTTATTCCACCAAGCACCCAGGCCCTGGGGGACAGGTGACTTGGACAGCCCATGCCTGAGTTAGTGCTGTCCTTTCTTCTTGTTCCTATTCCTGGAAGCAACCTGTTGCCCTCATGTGTGCTGTTATAAAACTTTTTCTTTTTTTCTTTGGCATGATCTTGGCTCACTGCAACCTCCACCTCCCAGGTTCAAGCAATTCTCCTGCCTCAGCCTCCCAAGTAGCTGGGATTACAGGCATGTGCCACCACGCCCAGCTAATTTTTTGTATTATTATTATTATTATTTTTGTAGAGACCGGGTTTCACCATGTTGGTCAGGCTGGTCTCGAACTCCTGACCTCAAGTGATCCACCCGCCTTGGCCTCCTAAAGTGCTTGGATTACAGGCGTGAGCCACTGCGCCCGGCCGTTATAAAACTTTTTCAATATGCCTTTCAGGGTCCATCATAGTAGTAATAACAAGTCCTTGCGCTTGAATAGCTGGCTGCAGTTTGTGCAGCATTTTAAAATCCTTGATCACACCTCTCAGGAAAGCAGTATCATCTCCATTTTGATGATGAGATGGAGGCTGAGAGAGACCTCAAGGTTTCTATGCAAGGTAGTGTTTGAGTGGCACCTGACTGGAATCCCGGATATCTGGTTACCCTTCTGCAACCTGAAGCTTCTAGTACCTCATCCTCTGTCTCCTTTGTTGGGCCTTTGGGAGGGAGTAGTTTGTTGCCCAGAATGAGAGACACCACAGCCATCACAATGAGCTCTTTCATGGGATCGAGTTGTTTAGAGGACTTGATAGTCCTAGCAGCTTCTCTGGCCTTTTTGTGCCTCACTTTTCAGAGCCCAGTGTCGTTCTTTTCTCTGGAGTCAGGAAGCCCCTCCAGAATTTTTTTTTTTTTTTTCCCACTGACCAAGGTCCAGAACAGGGAGTGTGGACACAGGAATCAAGGAATGTTCTGCAGTGTGCTGTCTTCTAACTTCCTGATATAGATGTCCAGCATGCCTTGCTGATTGATGATGTTCATGGAGATGAAACCATCCTTTCAGGACCATGGTGTGCCTGAAATGGTAGGTTAACAAGTTTGAGTTTTATCTTGTAGGCTGACATTAGCTATGGATGGGTCAGTGTGCTAAGGGTTAGAAGGAAACCCTGGGAACAAGCTGTGTGTTCTGGGATGTTGTTGCAGGAGGACAAGTAGGAAGCAGAGGGAGCTCTGCAGGGCTAAACAAGGTGAAGGAATACCTCCTAGATGTGATATAATAAATACTTTTTTTTTTAACAGATTAATTGCTATAGCTGGCTTCTCAGCTTCTAGCAGATGGTTACAATAAGCTGATCACAGTCCCCAAGTGTGTTGTAATTGTCTGTTTACTTTTCTTTTTTTTTTTTGAGACAGAGTTTTGCTCTGTCGCCCAGGCTGGAGTGCAGTGGCGCGATCTCGGCTCACTGCAATCTCCACCTCCTGGGTTCAAGCAATTCTCCTGCCTGAGCTTCCTGAGTAGCTGGGAATACAGGCGTGCACCACCATGCCCGGCTAATTTTTTGTATTTTTAGTAGAGACAGGGTTTCACCATGTTGGCCAGGCTAGCCTCGAACTCCTGACCTCAGATGATCCACCCGCCTCAGCCTTCCAAAGTGCTGGGATTACTGGTGTAAGCCACTGTGCCTGGCCTGTTTATTTATCTTCTTCCCTGTTTTTCTGTGAATGTTAGGGGCAAAGGGGCCTAGTCTTATTTCCCAGTTCCGAGCACAGAAAGACTCAGAGTAAATGCTTGTTTGAATGATAGGAATTTTAGAACTTTGCTCATGGAAACTGGCAACAAATTCCCAACAAGGACTGCCAATCCTTAGCAGAGTCTTTCCTGCTTGTATATTAGGCACCTGGGTGGAACCACCAGGGTCCTGTTTAGTGTGCTGGAGCAGGCTTTGACTAACTAGAAAGTAGTTGGTTAAATAAAACCCTGGTGGCTAGCAGAGGTAATTTCTCCCTAAGGGCCTGTTAGAGAAAGATTATTGTGACACTTATTAAAATGGTAAGGAAGACTTTCTTCAAGGCTGCTGCAATAAGGGACAGAGACTGAACTCAACTCTAAATACAACAAGGACCAGTGGGGATTTATAGCCAATCCATTTACAGAGTAAAGGGGTCAATGGATGGAAAATTACTAAGAGAAGCTTGATTATATCTGGCACTTGCCATACCACCTCCACTTGCATGCTCCACTCTTAGGCAGGCACACCTGGTGGAAAGCTGAAGTGGATGCCAGTGTTTGCCCGGTAGAGCTGCCCATTAAAATCACCTGGGAAGCAGCTTGAAAAATACCTATGCCTGGGCTCTTTCCATACCTAGTAAATGCGAACTAATGAGGGATTGGACAAGGCATCTATATGCTTAACAAGCTCCCTGCTGATTCTTATTATCAGCCGGCTTTGGGACCCACAGCTTTACACTATGGATTGACTGAGAGGACAATAGAGAGGGAATGGGAACTGGCTATTGGGTGGGGATAGAGAGGAGTAGGGAGAAATAGGGGAGGCTGGAGCAGATCCAGTGTCTATTTTGCTCCCTTTCCCCACAGACATGGGTTCCACCCTTGGGGGATGCAGAGGGAAGGCAGTAGGGCTACCAGGACTTGTCTGTCTATTCATAAAAATGGCAAAGTAAGTGAATACTGTCTAGAATATCTACCACCTTTGCTTCTCAGGCCTTCCCCTTTCCTCCCCGCTGTCTTTGGGAACTCTGTGGCCCCTCAGACATCTTTTATTTATTTATTTTTTTGAGATGGAGTTTCACTCTTGTTGCACAGTCTGGAGTGCAATGGTGTGATCTTGGCTCACCGCAACCTCTGCCTCCCAGATTCAAGCAATTCTCCTGCCTCAGCCTCCTGAGTAGCTGGGATTACAGGCATGTGCCACAATGCCCGGCTAATTTTGTATTTTTAGTAGAGATGAGGTTTCTCCATGTTGGTCAGGCTGGTCTAGAACTTCTGCCCTCAGGTGATTTGCCTGCCTTGGCCTCCCAAAGTGCTGGGATTACAGGCGTGAGCCACCACGCCTGGCCACCCCTCAGACATCTAAGACCCTCACATTCTCTCTACTCTCTTCTGAACTAAAACTTGCTCTCTTATACAAAGGTATTTGAGGAAATAAAATAACCCCCCAAAAAGTAAAAGCTTTTCTCTTGGAATAGGCTGGTTAAGTATAGGTAAGGTTTGCATTGTTAAGGAAAACTGGCATTTTAAAAACGGACAAATCCAGAAATTAAAAGACTAGATGCCCCAAAGTAGGAATTTCAGGCATCTGAGAGGGGGCCGCAAGGTTGTGTGTGTGTGTGCGCATGTGCATGCGTGTGCTCCTGTATGGAGGTGGAGGAGGGCTCTCTAGTATCTTACAAATGACACAGACATAGATAGCTTTCTTTGCCTATGCCTAAAGTCGGCTCAACTACTTTGTTATGCCCCAGATTCCTAGGACTTTCTGGGAGATGTTAGGCAGAGTTCTTTTTCCTAAAAGGACAGAAAAATGAGAGGTTTAAAACTAAACCCTGACTCTCAGGTAAGATGCAACCCTTACTGAAATAGCACTATGTCAGCAAAACATGGTCTCATTGGCTCATTATCAGGTGAGGTCAGGACATTATTTCTGGCAGCTTCTGAAAGCCACAGCCTGTTAGAAAAAAAAATCTTCTTCCTGAGGGTTTAATACAGCTTGCTCTCAGTTCTTAGGAGTGCTCTCGCTCGATCCCTCTCTCTTTTCTTGGGCCTCCTTTTAAAATGCTAATTAAATTTGCTTGATCTCCACTCCGCGCTCCCCCAGCTAATTTTGGAGATCAAGAAAGGGAGCATGATGTGTATAATAGATGTGCTTGTCGTTCCACCTGAGCTACCTTTGTATTTCATTCCCTTTTATTACAGGAAATTGTGTCGGGGCCCTAAACACTAACATACATAACATTGATTGTATTCTGCATAACAAATTGGATTAGGATAATTACCACACAGATGTTAAAAAATCCTGAATGCAAATCAATGCAATTAGTCATGACTTAATATACTATAATTCACACATTGGAATGTCTTATTGTGATTATACTATTTTAGAACTAAATGCTTTAACAAAAAAAATTCTTTTGCTCTGTGCTGCACGTGCTCTGAACAAGAAACTGTTTTATGCTAATCTGGAATTCCACCACTCAGAATTCTTATTAACTAATCAGATCCTTCAATTTCTCTTGCCCTCTTTTATATAGAGAAAGCCGCTTCTTTAGCAAGACAATTTCATGCGCAATTCAACTTGAATGCCACCATTATGAACAAAGGAATTTGCACACGGATGCTTTTGACAAACATGGCTTTAGAAAACTGAGCCTTGGTGGTGGGGGGAAAGCCCTCCCCACTGATGGCCAGACCCCAAAACAAAGCAGATAGAGTGTAAGCAATTGGAATGGGTCCAAGTTAGTAGGCAAAAAGCAGACCTGTCACAAGGGCAGTAGGCTCAGAGCTGCCAGAAAGGGTTGTGCAGCTTGTACCCAGCTGAGAGGGTGAGTGGGGGCTGAACTCCAGCCTGGAATTCACGCTCCAAGCTGTGCACCAAAAGCAATGCTGTCTCTGACCCCAGGAAAGGGCTCCTTTTCCTAATTCACACAAAAGTGCCTGTGGGTACAAGGCAGGAGTTCGGTCACAGAGAAAAAATAACAGCAGCTGGGACCCCTTGATTCTGAACTGTGAACTCAAATCCAATTCCTAAAGTCTTTTTTGGCTTATCCTACCTCCCAGTGTTCTGTGCTGGCTTAGAATTGCTTAGAGTTCAAGGTGCTCATAGAACCTGTGATCTACATGGTACACTCTTTTTGCCTGTGATCTACATGGTATACTCTTTTTGGAATTGTTCTGTATCTGATTTATGTCAAAGCTTTGCAAACCCAACTGATCTGGGGGACCCTTGAGGGCTAGGCTTGTGCCATCATAATCCTCTCTGAAGTCCTCCCACCTAGGGTTACCAGATGTAGCAAATAAAAATACAGAATGCCAGTTAAATGTGAATTTCAGATATATAAAAAATGCTTTTTTGTCTGAGAACGGTGGCTCATGCCTGTAATCCCAGCACTTTGGGAGACCAAGGCGAGCGGATCACTTGAGTACAGGAGTTCGAGACCAGCCTGGGCAACATAGGGAGGCACTATCTTTACAAAAAATAAAAAAATTATCCAGTTGTGGTGGCCTGTGCCTATAGTCCCAGCTACTCAGGGGGATGAGGTGGGAGGATCACTTGAGCCCCGGGGTTGAGGCTGCAGTGATCTGAGATCGCGCCACTGCGCTCCAGCCCAGGTGACAGAGACACTGTCTCAAAAAAAAAAAAAAAAAAAGCACTTTTAGCATAATTATATCCTATGCAATATTTTGGACATATTATATTAAAAAATGGCCATTTATCTGAAATTCAAATTGAATTGGGTGTTCTGTGTTTTATCTGGCAACACCACCCCCACCCTGGCACAAAGCGCAGAGCTTCATGATTAAAATAAAACTAGGCCAGCGTTTCTTACACTTGAGCATGTAATCAGAATCACCTGGAGGTGAGTAAGACCTAGAGTGCTGGGGCCCCACCCCCAGAGTTTCTGATTCAGCAAGTCTGGAGCGTTGCCTGAAAATCTGCATTTCTAAAAAGTACCCAGGTGATGCTGCAGCTGATCTGGGGACCACACTTTGGGAACTGATGCTCTAGTATAAGCTTAATAAATAGATCCAATGGGGATGAGGCTGTTGCTCCTAAGTTGATATTAAGCCAGCAGAATGCTTCACAGACCTCATAGCAGGGTTTGTGGGCTCCCTGGCAATGTTTACTCAAGGTATGCATCTATTTAGCTCTGGTAACCTCAGCTCCCTCCCTGTGTAATCTCTCTTGATTGCATTCACTTGGCAATAGGCAAAGTTGTGGTTTGTCTTTGTTGCATCCAGTCTTGTTTTCACTCTGTCAATTTTAACTCTCCTACCCTCCTCCCTGCCTCTTCAGGTGCCAATGTCTTTCTAGTCTCTAACTTAGGGATGGCAAACCTACATGTTGTGAGTACTGGTGAAGAAGGACTCTACTTGCTTCCCAAGTAGGGAAGCAAGCTTTTGGAGGTAGTTGGCCACTTTTAGTGAACATATTGATTCCCTTTGAGGCTCTCTTTCTTTGTTCCAGGCAAGTCACCAAAATGGCCTTTTACTGAAATTGAGATCAAGATCCTGAATTTCAGACTGAATTTCTATTTGAGGCCTAAAGTTATTGTAACATGTTGGGATGATCTAGGCTGGTCCTGGCCAATTCCAGGGGTTGGGAAAAAGCAATAAAACTCTTGAGATAGAAGGAGACAGGACCAAGTGGCTGGTCTGTATGCTGGGAGTCCTGAGGTGCAGGGAGGATTGGGGGATGTTTCTGCCAAATCTCTGAAGCTGCTGCTACGAGAATCCGCCTCAACACAGCCCCTCCAGTGGGCAGGTTTAAGCCACAAGCAAGGATTCATGTGTGGGAAAGAGTTGGAAAACCTCAGGACGACTTTATCTTGAAACATTTGTTGCAACCATGCCCCAGCATTCCTGTGGGTGATAGTCTAGCCCAGGGGCCATGGCTGAGTGGTGGTATCCAGGTGTATATCTGATATCCTATATTCTAAGGGACCCCAAGATAAAGGCTGAATTTCCCATCAATATGGGTTTCTAAAAACTCAGTCATGCTGGGCGCGGTGGCTCACGCCTGTAATACTAGGACTTTGGGAGGGTGAGGCTGGTGGATCACCTGAGGTCAGGAGTTCGAGACCAACCTGGCCAACATGGTGAAACGCTGTCTCTACTAAAAATACAAAAATTAGCTGGGCATGGTGGCGGTCTCCTATAAGCCTAGCTACTCGGGAGGCTGAGGCAGGAGAATCATTTGAACCTGGGGGGCGGAGGGTGCAGTGAGCCGAGATCTTGCTACTTCACTCCAGCCTGGGCAAAAGAGCAAAACTACGTCTCAAAAAAACAAACAAAAAACTCAGTCATAATAATTTGATCATTAAAAGAAATGTCAAAATATGTGTCCAAGTGATGGGATGTACACTACATATGATATATATGTTTAAAACCACCTTGGTGAAAATTATAATAGTGAAAGAGATCTGATCTAACCGACTCTTATCTTGCCGTGAACCTCCAACCTGTTCATTCCTGGGTGTAGGCTGTGCTAACTATAGGAGGAATTTAGTTTATAGTTTAACTTTGAAACAAAGATGATAGCTCTTTGCCCAAACAAAGGCTCTCCTTGCCTCGGGACGAGACTGTCTTTGTAAAACTGACAAATTAGCCATGCGATTAGAAAGTATGGTTTAGGAGTCTTTCATCCAGAGGCCACAAGATTCCTAACCTCCCCAGTTGCTCTTCTGGATAACATCACTACTGTATAATCTAACATTGGTGTTTGGGATACTTTTCAGACACCGCATTCTGACGGATCAGCTGGTGCCACCCAGACCAGAAATCTGACTCAACTAGTTCAGGAACTGAAGACAGCAAGAACTACCCCTTGACTCCAGGTGATTTCATCCCCAACCCGACCAATCAGTATTCTCCACTTCTTAGCCCCCTGCCTGCCAAATTATTGTTATTATTATTATTATTATTATTATTTTTTTATTTTTGAGACGGAGTCTCTGTCTGTTGCCCAGGCTGGAGTGCAGTGGCGCCATCTCAGCTCACTGCAACCTCTGCCTCCTGGGTTCAAGAGATTCCTGTGCCTCAGCCTCCCAAGTTGCTGAGATTACAGGCACCCATCACTACACCCAGCTTATTTTTTGTATTTTTTAGTAGAGATGGCCAGACTGGTCTTGAACTCCTGACCTCAGGTGATCCACCTGCCTCGGCCTCCCAAACTGCTGGGATTACAGGCTTCAGCCACTGCTCCCGGCCCAAATTATTCCTAAAAAACCCTAGTCTCTGAATTTTCAGCGAGACTGATTTGAGTAATAAAACTCTGTTCTCCAGCCCTGCGTGGTGGCTCACGCCTGTAATCCCAGCACTTTTGGAGGCCAAGGTGGGCGGATCACAAGGTCAGGAGTTCAGACCAGCCTGACCAATATGGTGAAACCCCGTCTCTACTAAAAATACAAAAATTAGCCAGGTGTGGTGGTGCGTGCCTGTAGTCCCAGCTGCTCAGGAGGCTGAGACAGGAGAATCCGCTGAACCCGGGAGGCGGAGGCTGCAGTGAGCAGAGATCGAGCCACTGCACTCCAGCCTGGGTGACAGAGCGAGACTCTGTCTCAAACAAAAAACAAAAAACAAACAAACAAAAAAACCCCTCCACCAACAAAAAACTCTGTTCTCCTGTTTAGTTGGCTGTATGTGTATGATTAAACTCTTTATCGCAATTCTCCTGTCTCAGTAAACCAGCTCGATCTTGGCAGCAGGCAAAAAGACTCTTGTTGCCTCCCTTTTTTGCATCCATAGTGCACACTGTTATTTGTTCATAGCCTTTCCCACAGAGTTTTGGTGTGCCCTTTGAATCCTTCTGTTAGAATATTCTTGGTTGCAAGTAACAGAAAACAAACTTATAAATAAATCCTTACCTAGCATTTACTATGTGCCAGGCAGGGGACTAAAGCCTTTATACATTGACAAAATTTACAGATCCTTTTAAACCAGCCGTAGAAGGTAGAGTAGTTATCCCAATTTTACATATTAAACAAAAAGGAGATTTTTATTCTTTTTCTTTTTTTTTTTTGTTTTGAGACTGAGTCTCACTCTGTTGGCCAGGCTGGAGTGCAGTGGTGCAATCTTGGCTCACTGCAACCTCTGCCTCCCGAGTTCAAGCGATTCTTGTGCCTCAGCCTCCCAGGTAGCTGGGATTACAGGCACCCACCACCACACCTGGCTAATCTTTGTATTTTTAGTAGAGATGGGATTTCACCACGTTGGCCAGACTAGTCTCGAACTCCTGGCCTCAAGCGATCAGCCCACTTCGGCCTCAAAACGCACTGGGATTATAGGTGTTAGCCACTGAGCCTGACCTTTTTTTTTTTTTTCTTTTTAGTAGAGATGCAGCTTGTCTCCCAAAACCCAAGTTCCTGAATATAGGTGACCTTCAAAGATAAACTGGACCACAGGACAAACACGATGTGGATTCTCTCTCTACTTCTTGCTTCTGCATCCCTTTGTTCCTGTGTTTCATTCTTCTTTCTATAGACCAGCTTTTTCTTGTCCACATGGAGAAAAACATGGTAGCTAACATCCCCTGGGTTTTACATGTTATGGATTTGACCATCCACAGAGAGGAACTGAGCTTTTTTTTTTACAGTAGCTTCACAGTATTTTATTTTTTCTTTATTTTTTTTTAAATGGACAAAATTGTATATACTTATGGCATATAACATGATGTTTTGAAATGTGTATACATTATGGAATGGCTAAATCAAATTAATATATCCATTCCTTCACACACTTATATATTTGAGATGAGTACACTTAAAATCTATTCTCTTAAAACATTTTAATTATACAATCCATTGTTATTAACTGTAGTCACTGTGTTGTACAATATATCTTTTGAATTTATTCCTCCCATTTAACTGAAATTTTGTATCCTTTGACCAACATCTCCCCAATACCTTACCACCCAGCATGTGGTTACCACCATTCTGCTCTCTGCTTCTATGAGTTTAACTTTTTTAGATTCAACATATAAGTGAGATCAGGTGGTATTTATCTTCTCAGAGAGAGAAACTCCCTTCCTTCCTTCCTTCCTCCCTTCCTCCCTTCCTCCCTTCCTCCCTCCCTCCCTCTCTCTCTTTCTCTTTCTTTCTTTCTTTCTTTCTTTCTTTCTTTCTTTCTTTCTTTCTTTCTTTCTTTCTTTCCTTCCTTCCTTCCTTCCTTCTTTCCTTCCTTCCTTCCTTCTTTTTCCTTCTCTCTTTCTCTCTTTCTTTTCTTGAGTTTTGCTCTTGTCACCCAGGCTGGAATGCAATGGCATGATCTTGGCTCACTGCAACCTCCACTTCCCGGGTTCAAGCAATTTTCCTGCCTCAGCCTCCCGAGTAGCTGGGATTACAGCCGCGCACCACCATGCCTGGCTAATTTTTGTATTTTTAGAGGAGACGGGGTTTCAGCATGTTGGCCAGGCTAGTCTTGAACTCCTGACCTCAGGTGATCCATTTGCCCCAGCCTCCCAAAGTGCTAGGATTACAGGCATGAGCCACCGTGCCTGGCTGAAACTTATTTCTTAATTTAAAAATCCCCTGGGAAGAGATTTCTTGGCTCAATTTGTGTTAGGTGTGCAGCCCTGGATGCACTCTCCTAGGGATCAACCTTTACTGACCCAATGCAACTTGCGAAAGAGGGATATAAAAACCATGGACAGAGGGCTGTGAATCTCACTGTAGAAACATGCCGTTCCCTCAGGCACTGAATGGATATAGAAGGGAAGGGAAAAGCCCTTGAAATAAGTATTGGGAATAAAATACCTGCCCACAACACCTTAACACAGCATCCCATCTGGTTTCTGCCAAGTGATCAGAATTGATACACGCTACTATTTGTCATCTCTGCCCTGGCTGCCTCCTATCAGTATAGGAAATTGATGTGGTATTCTCATTTGTACTGACTGTATTGGTCTAAGGAGAAGATCCTTATATCTGTCCAAGTTGCACACCCCACCCCCAACCCCCTTTCCCTGCCTTTGTAACGCCTTCCTGCTGTTATCCACTACTTCTTGACCTCATCCTGTATCATCCTGTAGGAGAACTCAGTCAACTGATTGCACTTCTAAGAAGCTTTTTCTAGACATGGTGCCAGAGCTGTTGTGGACAAGGAAATTGCCCTTGAGGAAGATGTGGCAGTTAGAGGAGTGAGGCAGGATGGCTGTGTCATCAAGAAAGTTTGTCTGACAATTTAGGCAGGACCTCACAGGGTACTGGTTAGATCCAGAAGCTGAATTTTGTCAGAGATACTTAGAGATCTGTAATCTCCTGGGCATAGACTCATGCTAACCAATGTAAATCACAAGGGATAGAGATATTAATACAAAGCTATAATTCCAACTTATTTTCAGGGGTACAGAGAACTGTTAATCAGGCTGGAGTTGGCATGTCAGCTGGTCAGGCTAGACCTGAAAGAAAAGCTAAATGATAGCAGAAGATTGTTTATGGAGCAAGGAGTGAAAACTAGGAGCAGTTCCTTGGATGATCTTAATGGCATCTGCCATTCACCTGTGACAGCCCCACCCTTGGGATAGATCAAAGAGGAGAGACAAAATACTCATATTTGTATGTGAAGATGAGCTCTCCTGGACTAGTTGAGCAACATGTTGAGAGTTTCTTGTTCTTTGACTCATTTTCTAGATCTCTATCCACACTTGCCTCTACTTTGGTTAACACATCTATCTTAAGCCTCAAATTGTCAAGCTATTAGCAGCATTACCTCAAAACCAGAGTTCTGAGAAAGGAACATTGTTCTGCAGGATGATAATTGATGTTTTTCAGTTAAAAATGTCTTTTACATGGTCGACATTGAGTTAAATAGGTTTCTTTCCCACAGGATGTCTGAGAGCCTTTAGTGAACCAATATACACTGTGAATTTCCAAAAGAAGGATAGAACCTGCAAATTTATTTGACCACTTAGTTGTATTTTTCAAAAGAAGTTATGCTGAGTGAAACAAGCCAGGCACAGAAAGACAAATACTGCATCATTTCACTTACATGTGGAATCTAAAAAAGTTAAGCTCACAGAAGCAGAGAGTAGAATGGTGGTTACCAGAGGTTGGGATAGGGAGCAGGGATAGAGGTTGGGATAGGTTGGCATTAGAATGGGGAGATGTTGGGCAAAGGATACAAAATTTCAATTGGACAGGAGGAATAAGTTTTCAAGAGCTATTGTAAAACATGGTTATCATAGTCAATAATAAAGCATATTTAAATTGCCAAAAGAATAAATTTTAAATGTTCTCACTACAAAAAAGTATATGAGGTGATAGAAATCCTAACTAGGTTAGTATAATCATTTCACAATGTGTACATGTATCAAAGCATCACCTTGTACCCCATAAATATATACAATTGTTATTTGTCAATTAAAAGTAAACATTTTTAAAAAGTTATGAGGGAGAATGTCTTAGTTTCCTATCTCTGCTGCACAAACTTGTTGGTTTAAAACACACATTTTTTATTTTACAGTTTTGTAGTTCAGAAGTCCTGAAATCAAGGAGTCAGCAGAGCTGTGTTCCTTCTGGAGGCTCTAGAGGGGAATCTATTTCCTTGCTCTTCCCAGTTGCTAGGGATTACCCACATTTCTTGGCTTATGGCCCCTTTCTTCATCTTCAAAGCCAGTGACAGCATATCATCTTCAAATCTCTCTCTCTCTCTCTCTCTCTCCTCCCCTCACCCCCTCTCTACCTCCCACTTCACTGCCCCTCCCTTTTGCTCTGTCATCATATCTCTACCTTCTGACTCTGATGCTTCTGCTTCCTTCTGTTATAAGGACTCTTGTGATTACATCTGTCCTACTAGATAATCCAGATAATCATCCCACCTCAAGATCTTTAGCTTAATCTCATCTGCAAAGTCCTTTTTGCCATGTAAGGTAACACGTTGATAGGTTTCAGGGATTAGGATGTGAACCTCTTTGGAGAGAGTTATTATTTGACCTACCACAGGGAGCAATGGGAAATACTGGACTATGGTATTAAACATGCTAATACAATCATACTCTACTAGGGTTATGCTAGTGTCAAACTTGATCAGATTTGGGGAGTTCCTGACATTTCTCAGATACCTCTTTAGAGGCTGGAGTTGGCTTCTACACTACCGACAAGATCTAATGTTCTCTACTGGTAGGGCAGTGGCAGAAGCTCCTGAAGGGAGAAGGAGCAAGGGCTTGTGCACTGAAGAAGGGGATTTTCCCCAAAGCTTCTTCTCAGAAACATACCCTTCTCAAAAGGACCAAAGTCATGCAGAAGAATTCCGTGGCAGTGGGTTAAAGTTACCTGTTTAATCGAAAGTAGAGATAACCTATCACTTTCATTTCAAATGGAAACCTGGGCTCCAGAATGTCTTAAATGACAGTGTTACCAACCTGGGAAACCCCCCGTTGACTGGTGAGCAAGAAAGTAAGGCTGAAAGCAGGTGATCTTTTTATGCCACCTAATGTATTTATGACAGGTTCTCTGCTGTGTTTGGAGAAATGGACACCCGAAGTTTTTGGCTTTCCTGCAGAGAATATGTGATCCCTTCTTTCTTTCTCTAAGGATATTTAACTGTATTTCATGATATGACAATAATAACTCTTGACTTTGATATAGTTTCTGCTAGGTCTGGGGTCCTCAGAACTGACTACATCACCAGAAATAAAACTGAAGACTGGATAGGGGTTATTGAGATTCCATTAAATACTGCCTTGGATAAGAACAGTAATTTCAGTTTAAGTGCTCGATTATGCTGAAGATTCTATTGCAGAGTATGAGTAACTTAGATTGAGAAAAAATTCCTCATGTGGTTTTGGATCTGCTTGGGAAAATACATACCAGAGGTTTCCAGGCATCTCTTTCTTACCAAATCTCAATAGCATTTTCTTCACTTCCATGTTTTTCTCATCCCCACTGACACTGACTACCCTAACTTTTTATATTTTTTTAATATTTTGGCTTCAGTGGCCCAGCCTTATACTAGTTTTCCTTCTATTCTTTTGACCACATCTCTGCTTTATTTCCTGGCTCTTCTTTTTTCTTCTTTGTTATAACTGGATTCTCCTAAAGACATTCTCATGGACACTCTCCTCTTTATCTTTATATACTCTTTCGTCAATCCATCCATTAAACATTTAAAAAGTATTTAAATATTTATGTTTGGAGACCTGTATTGTGCTCTGGGGATAGATAAACGTATTAGACACAATCCTTGCTTTCTGGGAGCTCAAAAACTGGGGAAGGAGACAGAAAATCAATGAAAATAGTATAGTGTAATATTTAGTGTGAAATATATATGACATGTTTTATGGAACTCCATGGTAGGGGCATCTATATGTTTCCAGTTGGGTTGCTTTCATCTAGAAATAACAGAAAATTCAAAATGATTTAAGCAATGAGGATAAATATTTCTGATAACAAGAAACGTAAAGCCACAGAGGTTCCAGAGTTTGTCAATTCAGTAGCTTAAGGACATCATTAAGAACCCAAGTGTTTTCCATCTTTTCATCTTTCTCATCTGCTATCTTAAGCAAATTCCTTTCAGGATTGCAAGAAAGCTGCAGTGGTTGCAGGCATCACATGTAGAAATGATAATGTTCACCAAAGAAAAAGGTGTTACTTGCAGTGAATTTGATTTTATGAAAAACCTATTTTTTTTTTTTTTTGAGACAGGGTCTCACTCTGTAGTCCAGGCTGGAGTGCAGTGACATGATCATGGCTCACTGCAGCCGCGACTTTCCAGGCTCAGGTCATTCTCCCACCTCAGCCTCCCAGGTGGCTGGGACTACAGGTGCATGCCACCATCCTGGCTAATTTTTTAAAAAAATTTTTTGTAGAGATGGGGTTTTGCTCTGTTGCCCAGGCTGGTCTCGAACTCCTGGGCTCAAGCAATACTGCCTGCCTCAGGCCTCCCAAAGTGTTGGGATTACAGATGTGAGCCATCGCGCCCCACTGAAAAACCTCTTTTTGAAGCCTCCACTCAACTTCTTTCAAGGACCCATTAACTAGGATTACCAGTTACTGGCAAAGAGAATAAAGATGCCTTGATTGATTGGTTTAGATCAGGGGATCTCAGCTTTGGCTGCACGTGAGAGACACCTGGAGGGCTTTTAAAAAGCTCATGCCCAAGCATATCCTAGAGCAATTAAATCAGAATCTCTGACTGTGGACCTAGGGATCCACATTTTAAAAACTCCCCATCTGATTCCCCTGTGCAGCCAAGGTTGAGAACTATTGGTTTAGACCAATCCCTCTGATTTGTGTCTCTGGAGAGGGAAGAGCTCCCAGTCTCCCTTTAAGAACCGGAGTGACTGCTATAGGAGAAAATTGAGATTCTATACGCAAGGAAGAAATGAGGAATAGCTTTTTGGCGGGCAAATCACAATGGCTGCCACAGTGACTAATCAACATTCATGATTTCAGTTAGCATTTCTATGAGGAGACTGATGCTTCTAGCTTTGACCTGGTCTGAGTTTCAACTGTTTCCTGGCATTTCTACTTGGATTTTTTCATCCACACCTCGATGTCAACTTGTTCCAAACTAAGTGTTCCAGCCTGCTGCCTCTCCTGATGACATTATTTTCATAACATGCTACTAGCATTCTCAGGATATTTCAGGCTCAAATTCTTGGAATCTTTTCTTCTCTGTCTCCTTTACGACTATTTAAAAAGTCGCCTCACCCTGTTTTCATTTTGTTTTCTGGAGATGTTTTTATTCCACTGTACTATATCCTCTTCCAGACTGGTTCAGACTGCCCTTGCAGCATTGTATACTTGCATTCTGTAACAGCTTCCTAGCTGGCTTCCTGATTCTAGCCTTAAACTTTTTCAGTTGATTCCGCATATCACTTGAACGAGTTTAGACATATTGTAGACATCACTGTAGACATAGTGCTAAGATACTGCTTTCATTATGTCACTCTGCACAATGCCTTTTGATGGTTTCCAAATCCTACCTGTTTTCAGGGTCCTCCAAATTTCAGGGTTTTCCCATCTATTAAGGCCTGGTTCCAGCCCTAGTTCCTGTAGGAGGCATTTTCCATTTACTCCAGACCTCTTGGATCCACACAGATCTTGGTTCAACTCCTGACTGTTATGTAACTACCTATGTTTCCTTGGCAAGTTGCATATGCTTTCTGAGTTATAGTTTCCTCATCAGTAAAGTGGGAATAATACTAGGTATTTTTTTTTTTTTTTTAAACAGAGTCTTGCTCTGTCACCCAGGCTGGAGTGCAGTGGCATGATCTCAGCTCACTGCAAACTTCACCTCTTGGGTTCAAGCGATTCTCGTGGTTCAGCCTCCTGAGTAGCTGGGACTACAGGTATGCACCACCATGCCCAGCTAATTTTTGTATTGTTTGTGGGGACGGAGTTTTGTTATGTTGGCCAGGCTGGTCTCAAACTCCTGACCTCAAATGATTCCCCCTGGCCTTGGCCTCCCAGAGTGCTGGGATTACAGGCGTGAGCCAACGCCCCAGGCCACTAGTTTTTATCTCATAGGGTTATTATCAGGATTAAATGAGTTCCTTTTCTCCCTGCCTTTTTTCTGACATCTTATGTTGCCTACTTTTTAGTACATAATGTAGCCTTTTATTATCTAATGCCCTGTACCCTGGGCTCATTGTTTTTTGCATGTAAATATCTTTTCACGACAACTTGACAGACAAGCTCTTTTAAGGAAAGGCACTGTACTTGCCACTTTTCTTGTGTGCCCTCCTGAATTCTGTTGTATGCTAAGCCCATATAGAAGGTATTCCACAATGTTTGTCCACTTTTTAAGTATTAAGTAGCACAAACAAAAAGTACTATAGGAGCTGGGAGAACAAATCTGTCTGCAGCTTAAGGAGATGGAACTTCTGTTCAGAGTTACTTTTTGCTGTCTGCCTTTCAGTCAGCAGCCTCCCTGCTTGGTTCCTGGCACTGAGTTTCAGGTGATCTCATTTGGATAGAAGAATCTCCATCCCAGTTTTCATTGCTTTCACTCTTGGAGCAAGGTGGAGATCTGACTTCTATGGCACTAAGCTTGCATTCAGTGGCCTGTTCATCATATCAGCAAAGGCTAATGTCTTTGTCTTCTGGTAGGGTAGGGTGATTTTCTCATTGGAACCTCCATTTGGGTGTTGCTTTCTAAGTGTTACCAAAGTTGCTGCAAGGTGATAATGCAAATGAGGATAAACAAAAGTGTGACTCTTTCTTGGAGAAAAAGGTATCATATATTTTGCTCTGTGGCTTCACATGGTTTTGGGTGTTTTTGTTGTTATTGTTTTGTTTACTTGTTTGATTCTCAAATTGTGATATTCCTCTTCCCTGTAACCTGTTTGAATTGGAATCTACATCACTGGGAGTTGGGAAAAAAAAAGGCTTGGGCAGAGAATTAGAAGACCTGAGTTTGTTTGTAGCTTTAGCCAAGTTAGTCCTTCTTATTGTGCCTCAGTTTCCTCATTTGCAAAATAGGAATAATGCCTGCCCTGCCTATTTCACATTGATGTGGAGAGAAAAGATGACCAGCTGCATAAGCATGCTTAGGAAAGTGAAAAGCCTTTATAAATGTAAGGATGTATATATGTATGTATGTATGTATGCATGTATGTATTTATTTATTTGAGTTGGAGTCTTGCTCTGTTGCCCAGGCTGGAGTGCAGTGGCGTGATCTCAGCTCACTGCAACCTCCGCCTCCCCAATTCAAGCGATTCTCCTGCCTTAGCCAACTGGGTAGCTGGGATTACAGGCATGTGCCACCACGCCTGGCTAATTTTCATATTTTTAGTAGAGTTGGGGTCTCACCATGTTGGTCAGGCTGGTTTCAAACTCCTGACCTCGTGATCCCACCTCAGCCTTCCAAAGTGCTGGGATTACAGGCATGAGCCACTGTGCCCGGTCAGATGTATTCTTTTAAACGGCATTTAAACACAATCTGGCTTCAAGGGAACATTCTTTAACCACTGGGAGTTGATAGATTTTGCTTTTGTTATTAAGGATAACACTTATATTATTGTCTAAAGGTATTTGATGGTTTTCCAACCCTTCTTCCAGTGTTTATACTTATGTATGTGTGGGGGTGGTGGCAGGCTTCCAAAAACTGTATTCCATATGATTTTACCTTATCATAGGGTCATATATATGTGGTTTATATGAAAATTCTTATTTGCATTATAAGTAATCTCCCTTCCACGGTTCTTGTGGGTTTTAATGATTCATAATTAAATTTATTTTGAAATATAATAATTTCCATTCTCTGAACACTTTACCATGTATTAAAAACTGGCCTTAGTCAATTTGATTTTATCTATGTTTATTTATATGGAGATAATGGTAGTCATTAAAAAAGTTTGAGATGAATTGGGGTTACTTACTTTATTGCAATCTCCCTACGAAGTTATAATGAAAGCAAGTCTCAGACCAAATTTTGTCTTACACGTTAACATTTATTAAATGAACATTGATTAATAGCAGTAACAAAAAAGCTCATATAAACAGTTTTTTAAGGTTGATGAAGTCCCAGCTCTCTGTCCTTTTAAAGGCTTTTAACAAAACATACCTCAATGAGTCACAGGAGGAAGGTACACTCACATTTTAGAAGCAGAATTTTTAAAAATCTTGTTTTTGGTCGAGTGCAGTAGCTCACGCCTGTAATCCCAGCATTTTGGGAGGCCAAGGCGGGTGGATCACCTGAGGTCAGGAGTTCGACACCAGCCTGGCCAATATGGTGAAACCCCGTTTCTACTAAAAATACAAAAAATTTAGCTGGTTGTGGTGGCATGCGCCTGTAATCCCAGCTACTTCGGAGGCTGAGACAGGAGAATCACTTGAACCCAGGAGGCAGAGGTTGCAGTGAGCCGAGATCACGCCACTGCAATCCAGCCTGGGCCACAGAGTGAGACACCATTTCAAAAATAATAATAATACTTTTTTATTGAAGTAACATTCACATAACACAAAATGAACCATTAACCATTTTAAAGTGTACAATTTGGTGGCATCTACTGCATTCACAATGTTGTATAAGCATCACCACTATCTAATTCCAGAACATTTAATCCTAAAAGGACACTTCGTACTTATTAAGCAGTGACTCCCCATTGCCTCTCCTTTAACCTCTGGCAACCACTAATCTACTTACTGTCTATATAGATCTACCTATTCTAAAAGTTTCTTATAAATGAAATCAGAGAATGATTTTGTGACTGTCTTCTTTCTCTTAGCATAATATTTTTAAGGTTCATCATGTTGTAGCATTTATGAATTCATTATTCCTTTTTATTTTTTAAAATTTTATTTTTGAGACAGGGGTCTCACTCTGTCACCCAGGTTGGAGTGCAGCGGTGTGATCTTGGCTCACTGCAACCTCTGCCTCCTGGGCTCAAGCCATCCTCCCACCTCATCCTCCTGAGTAGCTAGGACCACAGGTGTGCGCCATCATGTCCAACTAATTTTTTTGTATTTTTGGTAGAGACGGGGTTTCACCATGTTGCCCAGGCTGGTCTTGAAGAACTGTTGAGCTCAAGCAGTCCACCTACCTTGGCCTCCCAAAGTGCTGGGATTACAGGTATGAGCCACCATGCCCAGCCCATTCCTTTTTATGACTGAATAATATTCCACTCTATAGACATACCACATTTAAAAAATTCATTCATTCACTGATGGCCATTTGGGTTGCCTCCACATTTCAGCTATTATGAATAGGGTTGCTATGAATATTCATGTGCAATATTTGTTTGATTACCTATTTTCAATGATTTTGGGTATATACCTAGGAGCAGAATCACTGGGTCATATGGTAATTCTATATTTAATTTTTGAGAAACTGCTAAACTACTTTCCACTTGGCTGCAACATTTTACATTCCCACCAGCAATCTGTAGGGAGCTCCCATTTCCCTACATCCCCAACAACATGTATTATTATTATTATTATTATTTTAAATAGCCATCCTAGTGGGTGTGAAGTATCTCATTGTGGTTTTGATTTTCATTTCCCTGATGACTCATGATGTTGAGTATGTTTTCAGGTACTTACTGACCATTTGTATATTTTCTTTGGGAAATGTCTCTTCAGATCCTTTGCACTTGCCCTCAACTTTCTTTTTTTTTTTAAGAGACAGGGCCTCACTCTGTTGCCCAGGCTGGAGTGCAGTGGTGCAATTATAGCTCACTGCTGCAGCTTCAACTTCCTGAGCTCAACCGATCCTCTTGCCTCAGCTTCCCAAATAGCTGGGATTACACACCATACCCAACTAATTTTTAATTTTTTTGTAGAAATGGGGTCTCACCATGTTGCCTAGTCTGGTCTTAAACTTCTGGCCTCAAGTGATACTCCTGCCTTGGCCTCCCAAAGTGCTAGGTTAACAGGCATGAACCATCACACCTGGCTGGCTTATTTTTATTTTTATTTATTTATTTTTGAGACATGGTCTTGCTCTGTCACCTAGGCTGGGGTGCAGTGGTATGATCATGGCTCACTGCAGCCTCAACCTCCTGGGTTCAAGGGATCCTCCCACTTCAGCCTCCCAAGTAGCTGGGAGTACAGGTATGTGCCACCACGCCTGGCTAACTTAAAAAAAAATATTTTGTAGAGAAGGGAATCTTACTATGTTGCCCAGACTGGTCTCGAACTCCTGGCCTCAAGCAATCCTCCCAACTTGGCCTCCCAAAATGTTGGGATTAAAGGCATGAGCGACCATGCCCAGCCTGCCCTTTTTTTTTTTGAGATAAGATCTTGCTCTGATGCCCAGGCTGGAGTGCAATGTCATGATCACAGCTCGCTGCAGCCTCGACTTTCTGGGCTCAGACAATCCTCCCACTTCAGCCTCCTGGATAGCTGGTACCACAGGTGCATGCCACCACTCCTGGCTAATTTTTTGTAGACACAGGGTTTTGCCATGGTGCCCAGGCTGGTCTCGAAGTCTTGGGCTCAAGCAATCTGCCCACCTCAGCCTTGTGAGGTGCTGGGATTACGGGTGTGGGCCACCACACCTGGCCTCTGGCCTGCCCATTTTTAAATTGGATTGTTTCTCCTTTTGTCATGGAGTTGGACTCTTTTTATTCCTCAGTCCCTCCATTGCTGCTTTCTTTTGTGATTAGCTGATTTTTTTTCTAGTGTATAATTTTGATTCCCTTTTCATCTCTTTTAAAATATAGTTTTTAGTTTTTTTTTCTTAGTGGTTACCATAGGGATAAAATTAGGATCTTAACTCTATACCAATCAAATTTGAATTAATACTAACTTAGTTTCAATAGTATGCAAAAACTCTGCTCCTTTACAGCTCTATCTCCCCATTTTGTTATTTCACAAATTCCATATATATAGTATGTTTATTAACACAGTTTTGTAATTATTGTTTTATTTCTTTGTCTTTTAAATCATATGGAAACAAAAAAGAATGACAAAGAGAAAAAAGGAGGCATTACAAATTGTATATGCAACACCACCAGCTTTTACAATTACCCGTGCAACTACTTTTCCTTTTGTTCTTTATTTCTTCGTGTGGATTTGGGTTACTGTCTGGTGTGCTTTCATTTCAACCTAGACGATTCTTATCCTATTGCGTGTATTGTACAGGAAGTCTATTTGTGATGAACTTCCTCAAGTTTTGTTTATTTGGGAATGTCTTAAATTTTCCTTCATTTTTTGCAGGATAGTTTTGCTGAATATATAATTATTGGTTTGCAATTTTTTCAAAAATTTAAATGTCCAACTGCCTCCATGGTTTCCGAACATAAACTGTTAGTCTTATTGAAGATCCCTCACATGTGATGAATTACTTCTCTCTTGGTTTTCTGAAGATGCTGTCTTTGTCGTTTTTTACAATTTGACTATTATGTGTCTTGGTGTGGATATTTTTGAGTTTTTCATGTCTGGATTTTGTCATAATTTTTGGATGTGTAGATTCATATTTTTCATCCAGTTTGGGAAGTTTTTCATTGTTATTTCTTCCAATATTCTTTCTGCACCTTTCTGTCTCTCCTCTTCCTCTGGGAACCTGCTTATTCATATGTTGGTAAACTTGATGATGTCCCACAGGTCTCAGGTTCTGCTCATTTTTCTTCATTCTTTTCTCTTTCTGCTCCCTTGACTGAATGATTTCAACTGACATATCTTTAAGTTCCCTGATTTTTTCTTCACTTGTTCAATCAGCTATTAAATCTCTCTAGTGAATTTTTAATTTCCATTTCTATTTGTTTCTTTTAAAAAATAATTTCTATCTCTTCATTAATATTTTCTATTGTTTTATTGGTTTCCTCTAGGTTTTTGCATATAGCTGATAAGTCATTTAAAGTCTTTGTCTAGTAAGCCCATTGCCAGGGCTTCCTAAGGAGTAGTTTCTTTCTTTTATTTTTTCTTTTCCGTAGATACACCATACTTTCTTGTATCTGCAGTTCTTGTATTTTTTGTTGAAAACTGAATATTTTGAATTTTATAGCATAGCAATTCTGGAAACGAGATTCTCTACCTTACCCAAAATTTGTTTTTGTTACCGATTGTGGGATGCTGTTACTTCTTTAGTGACTTTTCAAAACTGTTTTTGTAAAGTCTATATTCTTTGTCTTATGTAGTCCCTGAAGTCTCTGTTCTGGCACCCTAGTGGTCAGCTGGTGTTTTGATAGAGTTACCTTAAGTGTCTGGAGCAAATAAAAGATGAAAGGAAGAGAAAATAAAAAAGAAAAAGAATGACTCTCCCAGTCTGTCATTGCAGATTGGTTCTGTGTTGGGGTGCTCCTTCAATGCTTAGCCAGGCCATTTATCTCTGTCTTAGCTTTCACTTTCTACTTTCACAGAATTTAGGGCTAGCCAGAGGTTAAAGCTTAAAGTCTCCTCGGGCCTTTTTTGAGTATGTTTCCCATACAGGGTATGTATATGTATTTCTTGATTCCTTGGTATACACGAGAGCTTTTTAAGGCCCTTATTCCCACATGTGGCTCCTTTCCTAACCTCTTTCTTTCCAGGATTATTGATCTGCCTGTTGCTTGTCCCAAATGCTTTTCCTTGCCCCAGGCTGTTGTAGCTGGTGCCTTTATAAGCTTTTGTCTAGGAAACTACTCTAGCATTGGGAACTCTCTGAATTGGACAAAATAAAAGGTAACCTTTGTTCTGGTCCATGAGAAAAATGCCAGACAAATCAAGACTCAATTCTTTGAGAATAAGGTCCATATTGCTCCCTTTGGCACTGGCACTGGCTATTGGCATCAGAGGTATGGGCCTTGGTTCGCATGGCCACTGCCAATTTGGTGTGTGAAGAATGGTAGGCGGGCAATTTAAAATAGCACTGTGCTCTTTTACCTCAAGGCAATCACTTCTTTCTCCTGGAGTGCAGTGGTGCAATCTTGGCTCACTGCAACCTCTGCCTCCTGGCTTCAAGCAATTCTCCTGCCTTAGCCTCCCGAGTAGCTGGGATTACAGGCGTGCACCACGATGCCCGGCTAATTCTGTAGTTTTAGTAGAGACGGGGTTTTGCCGTGTCGGCCAGGCTGGTCTCAAACTCCTGACCTCAGGTGATCTACCCACCTCGGCCTCCCAAAGTTCTGGGATTACAGGCATGAGCCACTGCGCCCAGCCAAGAATACTTATAAAAGAAATTTCTGAATGCCAAATGTTCTTTATGGTTGGAGGCTAGCCCATAAGTAGAATATGGTTAGATTGCTTCATTACCTGTCTTTGGTGCTTTTAGAAGCCTGCTATATAGCAAATCTCAAGTCCAAAGAGCATTTATGGGAACTCACAGGAGTGGTCTTTGTTGGAGGTGTCCAGGAAGATCTACACACCTCCAACCAGTGTGGCTTTAGTGCTTGTGTGTTCTGAGATTGGGCCATAAATTGAACTTGAGCCTCATTTTTTTCCTCCGGCCCCGCCACTGGAGTACACCACTGCCTGCTCAGAATTTTAGTTTCTCTTGTCTGTCACAAGGCCCTAGGAATGTAGAGAAGATAAGATGCACTTTTGTGTTCAATAGAAGTGGAGAAGGATAGCCATTTAGTAAAGCAATTAGCAATTGATGACTGGAAGTAGTTGGAAACATGAATTCAGTTTTTCCCTTGTAGTATATCTCATATCTTTTCTTGTAGTATAGCTCATATTGTGGCTTAATGGGCCAACTTTTCACAGGCTCTGGAAAGCATATTCAGCTTTCTAGTAACATTTTCAAGTTAACCCCAACTGAAGATGTGGTCATTTACAGAATGAGATTTGAGGAAGCAGCTGGCAGTATACTTCTCCCTCCAAGTTCACTGCCAGTCATTCCACAATTTCTCAATTTCTTTGTGCCTTCAGGAAACTCCTAGCAAAATGCCAAGTTCGGTATGGGTTCTACTGAAGTCTTTTCAGAGTAGACTCCCCTGAAAAGTGACTTTCTTTCCTTTTCATCAACTTTTGGAGAGCAGTCAACAGCATGGGGACCATCAAAGTTACACTGAGGGAAATGAGGATATCAGAAACTTTCCAGATGGCTTGAAATGAATGCAGGTGTGCCTGGAACTCTGCCATTGCTCCTCATCCTGAAATGGTAGTCAGTAAATGCACTTCTGGTAAAAAATTCCAATTTTAAATGTGCCAGTGGAATATGCCAGCTAAAGAAATCCAGGAATGAATCTGTTTGTTCAGCAAATAAGTCTCCCTGTTTTTGAAGTTTGCATTTTTATTGAGGTTTCTTAGATTCTTAAAGTGGTTTCAGAAAGTTTCATCACAAAAGATATTTAACCTAAGTAGACAAGCTGATTTAGATGGTGAGTTGTATGCATATATGGACAAAGGAGGAGAGAAGGGGAAAGATTTGTATAGATGGGCTATGGTGTGTACACATGTGTGTGTATCTGGCAGGTAGAGGTGACTAACATTTATTGATGTTTACTATGTGTCAGGAACTACACTAAGTGTTTTTCAGGAACCATTTTTTTTGACTCTCATGTCAACTCTGAGGTAGATACTATTATTCTCCTCTTACTGCTTAGAGAGGTTAAGTAATTTGCTCAAGGTCACAGTAGAATGGAGATTTGTTTCTAGGTAACAGGAGAGGCAGATCTAGCTGTGGGACCTTAGGCAAGTTATCTCTCTCTCTGGGCTTCAGTTTCCTCATCTGTTAAATGAAAGGTTGTCTTTAGAGTACTTCTGGCTCTGACAGTCTATGATTCTACATTTCTGGACTGCTTCCTATGTTTTCTGGGTGTTGTTTCCTAAGGAGAGAAAGGCCAGAAGTCAACAATGACTGACCTGCTAGTAGGGATATTTCACAATGTTGTCAGAGACAGCAGGGTACCATGGACAATACATTTGTTTGGGTTTCTGTGTTGTTGGTGGTGGTTTTTCATTACCTTGATCTGAGTTCTGGACGCTATTAAAACACTTCGTTCTCATCATTAACTTCTGTCTTAAGAAAGACAGAAACCCAGACCATTTATTCTAATTTTTCCATGACTAAATTTTTATTTTTCAGTGCTTCTTATTTTCCCAAAGTGCTGTCCCTGTGTGTTCCATTCATTTAATGACAAATATTTATCGAGTGTCTGCTATGTGCAAAATATTTTTCTAGGCACTGAGGATACACTGATGAATAAAACAGGCACATATTTCTGCCCTCATGGAGCTTATATTTTAGTGTGGTGAATAGGAAATGAATGAAAGATAGTCATTCAATATACAGTAGTATGTTAAATGGTGATAAATTCTATGGTAGAAAATAGAGCAGAATGAGGGACTTGGGAGTGCTCTGTACAATTGCTTACTATGTCCTTGGGAAAATCAGTGCTAGTTTTTTTGTTTGTTTGTTTTTTGTTTTCTGTTTTTTTTTTGTAAGCATTACTTTATTTATTTTTTATTTTTTATTTTTTTGTATATCTAAGACTTTCTTTTTTTTTTTTTATTATACTTTAAGTTTTAGGGTACATGTGCACATTGTGCAGGTTAGTTACATATGTATACATGTGCCATTCTGGTGCGCTGCACCCACTAACTCGTCATCTAGCATTAGGTATATCTCCCAGTGCTATCCCTCCCCCCTCCCCCCACCCCACAACAGTCCCCAGAGTGTGATATTCCCCTTCCTGTGTCCATGTGATCTCATTGTTCAATTCCCACCTATGAGTGAGAATATGCGGTGTTTGGTTTTTTGTTCTTGCGATAGTTTACTGAGAATGATGGTTTCCAATTTCATCCATGTCCCTACAAATGACATGAACTCATCATTTTTTATGGCTGCATAGTATTCCATGGTGTGTATGTGCCACATTTTCTTAATCCAGTCTATCATTGTTGGACATTTGGGTTGGTTCCAAGTCTTTGCTATTGTGAATAATGCCGCAATAAACATACGTGTGCATGTGTCTTTATAGCAGCATGATTTATAGTCCTTTGGGTATATACCCAGTAATGGGATGGCTGGGTCAAATGGTATTTCTAGTTCTAGATCCCTGAGGAATCGCCACACTGACTTCCACAATGGTTGAACTAGTTTACAGTCCCACCAACAGTGTAAAAGTGTTCTTATTTCTCCACATCCTCTCCAGCACCTGTTGTTTCTTGACTTTTTAATGATTGCCATTCTAACTGGTGTGAAATGATATCTCATAGTGGTTTTGATTTGCATTTCTCTGATGGCCAGTGATGATGAGCATTTTTTCATGTGTTTTTTGGCTGCATAAATGTCTTCTTTTGAGAAGTGTCTGTTCATGTCCTTCGCCCACTTTTTGATGGGGTTGTTTGTTTTTTTCTTGTAAATTTGTTTGAGTTCATTGTAGATTCTGGATATCAGCCCTTTGTCAGATGAGTAGGTTGCGAAAATTTTCTCCCATGTTGTAGGTTGCCTGTTCACTCTGATGGTAGTTTCTTTTGCTGTGCAGAAGCTCTTTAGTTTAATTAGATCCCATTTGTCAATTTTGGCTTTTGTTGCCATTGCTTTTGGTGTTTTGGACATGAAGTCCTTGCCCACGCCTATGTCCTGAATGGTAATGCCTAGGTTTTCTTCTAGGGTTTTTATGGTTTTAGGTCTAACGTTTAAATCTTTAATCCATCTTGAATTGATTTTTGTATAAGGTGTAAGGAAGGGATCCAGTTTCAGCTTTCTACATATGGCTAGCCAGTTTTCCCAGCACCATTTATTAAATAGGGAATCCTTTCCCCATTGCTTGTTTTTCTCAGGTTTGTCAAAGATCAGATAGTTGTAGGTATGCGGCGTTATTTCTGAGGGCTCTGTTCTGTTCCATTGATCTATATCTCTGTTTTGGTACCAGTACCATGCTGTTTTGGTTACTGTAGCCTTGTAGTATAGTTAGAAGTCAGGTAGTGTGATGCCTCCAGCTTTGTTCTTTTGGCTTAGGATTGACTTGGCGATGCGGGCTCTTTTTTGGTTCCATATGAACTTGAAAGTAGTTTTTTCCAATTCTGTGAAGAAAGTCATTGGTAGCTTGATGGGGATGGCATTGAATCTGTAAATTACCTTGGGCAGTATGGCCATTTTCACGATATTGATTCTTCCTACCCATGAGCATGGAATGTTCTTCCATTTGTTTGTATCCTCTTTTATTTCCTTGAGCAGTGGTTTGTAGTTCTCCTTGAAGAGGTCCTTCACATCCCTTGTAAGTTGGATTCCTAGGTATTTTATTCTCTTTGAAGCAATTGTGAATGGGAGTTCACTCATGATTTGGCTCTCTGTTTGTCTGTTGTTGGTGTGTAAGAATGCTTGTGATTTTTGTACATTGATTTTGTATCCTGAGACTTTGCGGAAGTTGCTTATCAGCTTAAGGAGATTTTGGGCTGAGACAATGGGGTTTTCTAGATAAACAATCATGTCGTCTGCAAACAGGGACAATTTGACTTCCTCTTTTCCTAACTGAATACCCTTTATTTCCTTCTCCTGCCTGATTGCCCTGGCCAGAACTTCCAACACTATGTTGAATAGGAGCGGTGAGAGAGGGCATCCCTGTCTTGTGCCAGTTTTCAAAGGGAATGCTTCCAGTTTTTGCCCATTCAGTATGATATTGGCTGTGGGTTTGTCATAGATAGCTCTTATTATTTTGAAATACGTCCCATCAATACCTAATTTATTGAGAGTTTTTAGCATGAAGGGTTGTTGAATTTTGTCAAAGGCTTTTTCTGCATCTATTGAGATAATCATGTGGTTTTTGTCTTTGACTCTGTTTATATGCTGGATTACATTTATTGATTTGCGTATATTGAACCAGCCTTGCATCCCAGGGATGAAGCCCACTTGATCATGGTGGATAAGCTTTTTGATGTGCTGCTGGATTCGGTTTGCCAGTATTTTATTGAGGATTTTTGCATCAATGTTCATCAAGGATATTGGTCTAAAATTCTCTTTTTTGGTTGTGTCTCTGCCCGGCTTTGGTATCAGAATGATGCTGGCCTCATAAAATGAGTTAGGGAGGATTCCCTCTTTTTCTATTGATTGGAATAATTTCAGAAGGAATGGTACCAGTTCCTCCTTGTACCTCTGGTAGAATTCGGCTGTGAATCCATCTGGTCCTGGACTCTTTTTGGTTGGTAAACTATTGATTATTGCCACAATTTCAGCTCCTGTTATTGGTCTATTCAGAGATTCAACTTCTTCCTGGTTTAGTCTTGGGAGAGTGTATGTGTCGAGGAATGTATCCATTTCTTCTAGATTTTCTAGTTTATTTGCGTAGAGGTGTTTGTAGTATTCTCTGATGGTAGTTTGTATTTCTGTGGGATCGGTGGTGATATCCCCTTTATCATTTTTTATTGTGTCTATTTGATTCTTCTCTCTTTTTTTCTTTATTAGTCTTGCTAGTGGTCTATCAATTTTGTTGATCCTTTCAAAAAACCAGCTCCTGGATTCATTGATTTTTTGAAGGGTTTTTTGTGTCTCTATTTCCTTCAGTTCTGCTCTGATTTTAGTTACTTCTTGCCTTCTGCTAGCTTTTGAATGTGTTTGCTCTTGCTTTTCTAGATCTTTTAATTGTGATGTTAGGGTGTGAATTTTGGATCTTTCCTGCTTTCTCTTGTGGGCATTTAGTGCTATAAATTTCCCTCTACACACTGCTTTGAATGCATCCCAGAGATTCTGGTATGTTGTGTCTTTGTTCTCGTTGGTTTCAAAGAACATCTTTATTTCTGCCTGCATTTCGTTATGTACCCAGTAGTCATTGAGGAGCAGTTTGTTCAGTTTCCATGTAGTTGAGCGGCTTTGAGTGAGATTTTTAATCCTGAGTTCTAGTTTGATTGCACTGTGGTCTGAGAGATAGTTTGTTATAATTTCTGTTCTTTTACATTTGCTGAGGAGAGCTTTACTTCCAACTATGTGGTCAATTTTGGAATAGGTGTGGTGTGGTGCTGAAAAAAATGTATATTCTGTTGATTTGGGGTGGAGAGTTCTGTAGATGTCTATTAGGTCCGCTTGGTGCAGAGCTGAGTTCAATTCCTGGATATCCTTGTTGACTCTCTGTCTCGTTGATCTGTCTAATGTTGACAGTGGGGTGTTAAAGTCTCCCATTATTAATGTGTGGGAGTCTAAGTCTCTTTGTAGGTCACTCAGGACTTGCTTTATGAATCTGGGTGCTCCTGTATTGGGTGCATATATATTTAGGATAGTTAGCTCTTCTTGTTGAATTGATCCCTTTACCATTATGTAATGGCC